>NC_089204.1:25737162-26056805 GCF_963930695.1 Labrus bergylta
CACAGATTCAGACAGACGTCATGGGCAGCGAGCTAGCATAACACTCTCGAGCTTGTACAAACACATTCACACAGCCTGCAGAGAATTCCTCTTTTTTAAAAGAAATGTTACTACAGTTTAGGCATTCCCAGGGTGACAGAAGTCCTGAGGCAAAACATCCTCACATCGCATTACATCACGGAGATTCACAGCACTTTTCCTCTGTAATTTCTCAACAAACAGATTCACTTTAATCTCGTGACACGTGTAAAAATAACTTTTCCTCGGACTCAACTGCAACACAGATATATTTGTTGATCTGCATTAATTCCATCTCCTATTTTACACACCGAGTATGAGCTCTTCCCTCATTTACGATGTAAAATATCCCAAAGTAACCTGTCTTAACATCTCATTTGTGCCTCTCCTAATCGTACTTTTAATTTGCATTAATGCTGTGGGGATGGTGCAACAGCTTTATGATGTTCTTATCGATTATGATGGTTGTTAAAGACAATACTGTGCAATAATGTTTTGCAAACTATTTCTTTATTTTCTATCATAATGCCATTCAAAAAACAGTTGTGCAATAGATCATCCTAGTCCTATCTAAATAGGCAAAAGGACGTTTGGACACTTCAAAGAGGTTGAGGCGGACACATCTAGCTGTAGATGTTCTCCCTGATATATTTATGGCTGTGGACAAACCTACAGTAAACAAATATTTGCTGTTTTAACTGGTTTTTGTTTGTCTTGGCCAGGACGCTCTAAAAAAACGAGTTTTAAATATTTGGTTAGATAAAGGTTAAAATAAATAAACAAAAAAGATTTAGTCCAGTCCAGTGGTTAGAAGGTTCGCCATGGTCGTTGTCGCAATAGCCAAGGGTTTACCCTCTGCTGCATGTCACACACACTCAACATTTCCTGTCTTTCTTCAGCTGTCCTATCCAACAAAAAGGTAAAAACAAAAAAAATTTGTTAACAAAAATCACAGACAAACTCCTGCACACTGTCAAAACTGCACAATTGCAAACTAGACATAGTCACCTTCACCCTCTGCTCTCTGTTTGTTTGAATAATATATAAATATTTATTTTACTGCTAAAGGACTCGAACAACGCCAGTATTTACCGACATGTGAATCTCAATGGACCGCTGCTGCTCTGGCTGACAGCAGCTTTGGTTAGCAGTTCTCAATGTGTCAAAGAACATGCCGAGGACAGAAATAAATTGAGGAGAGGGTACGACACAGGGAAGCTTTAAAACTCCTCTGGGAGATGTTTGGGCTCTTTTACCGGAAGACAAATAAAATCCCCACAAAGTCTGAACAACAAGACTGTGACTGTGAGAATCAGGAAACAAAAGATTCTTTAGCTACAAGTGAGGAAGGACACGACTCATTGCACTGATTAAATCTCCACATCGAGGTGGTGCCATGACAGGAACAGACTCCTCAGTGGCGGGAACAGGGAAACGGGTCAGGGCGCACCAGTTTGAGCGCTTACAAAAATGTGCACAGCCATCTGAGAACTGCAGAGGAGCAAGACAAAAAAAAGAATTCCCATCTGAGCTCCCAGAGCCCGAGGGACCTGTCAAGAGATGAATTCCAGGTGTGCAAAGAAGGCAGAGACACATGGAGCTAAAGCGTCTCACGTTAAAATGACTGGTTTGGACTTGAAGAGGTTTCAATAGAGATTAGTACAGATGTTCAAAGATGTCAGAAAATGTAACCCAAAGTGTATAATAAAAAATAAAAAAACTTGTTTGACTGGCGGGCTTTGAGCAGAGCACAAAGGACTTGTTCATCAATCATCTGTATCTTATGAATGTTGAGTGAATGCTGAATTTGACAGGCAAAGCAGTGTATGAGCTCATAGGCAAATTCAGTGTATGGGAACACGATGAGACAGACTGAGTGACTGCAGAGCGATACGGCCTGACTCTGCTGTCCTCTACACACCTGCAGCTCCACCTGTGAGTCTTTAAATTAAAGCCGGTGTTGAATGCTAATCACAGGTTATAAAGGCAGATGTTCGGGTGTCATTTTTGTCTTTCCTGCTGTTGATTCTTAGTCTTGAGTTTCTGATATCTAGACCTGAGAGTTTGCCAGTAACAGATATTATTTATATAATGAAAACTTATTGATGGCTTTGAATTATTTTACACACTGTTGTTGATTTTATTGTAACATGTAGGGTTGTCACAGTACCAGAATATGAAACATTGATATGATATGATGAAAACTCAAACAAAATTGATGCCAGTTTTGATACCACAGCAACAACAAAAAATAAATCTTAGGTACCCAATACGAGGTCATTTCTTTTTAACTAACAAAAAACTGCAAGCAAACTCCTGCTGTTGCTCTGTTCTCCTTTCTCACACGGCAGCTTTTGAGTTAATTTGGACTTAAGATCTTTGCTTTTTTTTTTTAAAGCTTGGGTACTCATTAAAATAAAGGAGATTGTACTGTTTTGAAGAAAGAATGTGCAACATTTTACACATAAACTGAACATTTTGTCCGCTCGCTTGTGCTTAACGGTGCGTCCTAATTGATGACTCCTTTCGTGAGAACTACAGCGAGTGGAGGGAGCTGGAGGTGTGCCGCTAGAGGAATGAGGACGTGTCCCCAAACAGCATATTATTTAATGCTGGTGTTTAAGGGCGACATCTACTAGATCAAAAAATCGAATTCTTCCTTTAAAAAACGTCGAAAAGTATCAAAAATGTTGACAACCTTAGTCATGTGATATTAACCCTGAACACCTTCTTCTTTGTGGTTTTAAAACAGTTGTTGCTAGCGCCATCTAGGCCCGCACAAGATGAAGAAATTTGTGCAATAACATTACGCAATAATGATTTTAAGTATAATAAATAAATATTGAACGTGTTTATTACAGTAGATGCTACATGTACATCCTGAATCCAAAAAAACGTATTTCTTTCAGTGCTACATTCATTGTCACTAACTTATCTGAGGGTAGCTGATCGCCTGCGAGCTTCATCTGACTGCATTTAAAAAGCGTTAAAGCAGGGCTAATGTACCAAGGTCTCCGTCTAATAGGAAAAGTCCCCACACGCTGAGTGAGTAAACATTGCTTGTTAACATGAAATCATTTATTGGGTTGAATTCAGACTTATGCATTGTGTTTGTTGTGAATAGTTATAACTCAATTAACTGCTCGGCCGTGTGCCATCCATATTCATGGTCAAGTCCATGCTGGTTTAGGGTGGAGCTCAAAAAATGTCTCGGGGATTTTTCTCAGTGTGGGTGTTGCGTAGGACGTAGACACTGAAAAGTAACTCAAGCGCCCGTAATCGTCAGAGCGTTCAGAAACTAACAGAGCGATGAGAAATAACAACACGGTCAATATTGAACATGCAGAGAGAAACGTCCATTTTCCAAAAACAAACTGAGCAGCGGCCGTCTGTGTAGTTTATCTCTGAGGTCACAGAGGTGAATCTGAGAGCTCAGGTTAGAATTCTTGTGGTCGGGGAGGAGACCGCCAATCAATCAGGATTGCCAAGACCTGAGAGGCGGTATTATCAGTACGAGTGCTTCATGAAAAGGTTGAATCCAGTCTCGCCTGTACTCTTTAAAATACCTGACAGATTGAAACCCAAATACTTGAAATCCCAATCAGCCACTGAACAGCTCAGCATAACACAAAACAAACCTTAACTAACGCGAGCACTGAGGAGAAACTGTTGGTGGTCGAGGTGTGGTCAAATGTCTTTCTGATAAGGAAACTTTCGGAGGTTTAGTTCAACGATCGCCTTCCAGGAAAACGTTGACTCAAACCAAGAATGTTTTTGGAGAGGAAGTGGACGCCTAATTAAAACAGAGATGGCGTCATGTTTGCTACATATCCAGCAGTTGTTAATGTTTGTCGGTGCAGGGCTTACTTACTTGGGGTTGATCAATTCACCCTGCTCTTGGAGAGTCTCCAAAACATCTCCACCGTTCAGGACGAGGCGTACCTTTTCGTCTTTGTCGTCCAACTCCACCAACATGTACTCCACCTAGAAGTGAATGATTGAAGACAAACACAGGAGGAGACGTTACCAACACGCAGACATGGACGGATTCTTTTAATGCACTGCTGCCGGGTCTTAAATCCAACAGAATTAAAAGTGTACGTTTTTCCGAGAGCCCACGGGGCGACCGGCATCACATCGATTCCAATTCATCAGTTATGTTTCCTTGACTTTGACTCTGCAACCCTGTAATCCCCTGTCTGAAAGAGGGATTAATCTATAACAACAGCATTCCACATTGCTGGAAATGAAAACACTTTGTTCAAGCTGAAGCACACTGAAGTTTTGTGGACTGGTGGGCGGCAAAAAAAAAAACTCCAAACGCAAACGTTGTGTGAAGTTCTGAATGAAACGTAAAGTTCTGGACATGCGAAAAGCGAGTCCCAACATACCTTTACACAACGTAACCGAGCTATATGTTTACATTCACTCAACAGGAAGTACACTTTAGTCGCTCTGCATTCATTAGTAGAGTGTAAAGGCCGTTTTGTGAAACTGAATGGTTGGTAAGATTAGAAAGCAGATAACATTTTTTGCTTTTTTAAATGTATGCTCTTTTCTTATTTTGCAGTAAGACAGTTTAGGGTTATTGCATCATGCATACATGCAGCATGAATGATGGATCCAGAACATATTGTATAACAAACTTTACGTTAATGTTTACGAAAAGGGAGTATCTTGTTTTAACTCTGCATGGAGTATTATTATCTGTAGTAAGTTCATAGACGTTTTAGTTTGTTTTATTCCTGAGACTCCACTTTCTCTGCAGACTGAATGCTTCCAATTTGAACGATTCACCGACGGTTTCATTGAGTCCATTTTTAACCTTCTTGAGTTTTTGTTCTCGTGGTACGGTAACCTTTCAGTGCACAACAAAAGATCGTCTGTCCAGTGTTGTTTAAAACAGCCAGGGTAATAATTAGCACTCAGCAGCTTTTCCCCTGCAAGACTTATTGAACAGACAACTTGCGATGAAAGCAAAGTCCCTCGGCCCTCGGCTCTGACCCTCCTCTCGCTCGGAGGTGATTTGCTATTCTCCCCTTTGGTCGGAGCTACAGGCGGCCCAGGGCAAAGAGCAATACATTTCCATTTGTTCATAGTGCAATTAATGCACTTCTTAATCTTCTTTAAACCACGACTGCACTTTCCAGCAACACTTTATTGATCATTTTCTTTTCTTGGTTTCAATCGGATTGTGTTGCTCTTTAATTTGTCTTTTTTTATAAGTTGTGTTGTTGCCCACTGCTGTAAATCAAATCTTCCTTTGAGGGACAATAAAAAGGTTTGAAGGTGCAGTGACAGTGACAGTAACATGTTCATACTGATAGACAGTAAAATGCAAAGCCATTTTTTTGTATTTGCAATATTAATTCACCTTAGTATATTCTTTATAGGCGAGTTATTCATGTTTTTCCCTCTTATAGTTATCGTGTAATTACAGTGTATTATCCTATACCTTATAATAACCTGCTAGTGCTGCAACAACATTACTCCAAGTCTAATCATAATAAAGTGTATTTATCTCTACATGAATCTGGCTATATCCAATAAAAGGCCATTATTGCATCATGCACAACCACCCTGACCATGCAGCAGCAGCAGCAGCTCTCTCCACATGTCACTTTATTCAAACTTTAAAAACAGTCTCTTACCTCGTCTCCCCATTTCAGCACATCCTTCTGCCTTTCCTTCACCTTGTTGTAGATGTTGAGGAACTGAATGATGCCATGCTTTCTGATGTGGTCGGCATACTTCTTGGTTTCTTCCCAGTTCAGTGGAGACCCCTGTGACAGTAGACCCATGGCACACACACACACACACAAACACAAACACACACAAACACACACACACACACAGGCTGGAGGATGCACAAGCTGACGGCCGCTGTCTCTTGCTGCTTATATAAAACTTGCACGCCGTGTGTTAGCTACCTAGCTAGTTAGTCCAGTTCTGGGTGCAGACAAAACGCCGGAGTCTGGATCCTCAGGGTGCCGCCAGGTGGGTTTTTCACAGCCTGGTGTAAAGTGTCGTGGTGTTAAGCAGCGTGCCCTGAAGGCAACCTTAGCTGGGCATCCACAAGAAAAAGAAAAAGGCCCCTGCTCATCACTTGCTAATGTCTGGTTAGCTCGGCACAAACCGAGAGGTGATGCAGAACGCTTCTCCTCCTTCCTGCAGAAAAAAACCCGAAAGAACCCCGAGGAGTTCACCGGTACCGACTACAGACTGAAGCCCGTCAAAACGTGGAGCCCTGTGACTGAATGACAGCCGTGTCGTCGTGTGTGTGCCGCTGCTGCCAAAGCCGGAGTCGTCGCTGTCGCTGCTGCTGCTGTGTGTATGTGTGTGTGTGTGTGTGAGTGTGTGTGTGTTGTACATATATGAACACCCTCCTGGCTTTTCAAACACGTGATGCCGTCAGGCGGAGCGCAGAGCGGGGTGACGTCACTATGACTCAGCACTCTTCTCTAACTAGGCTCCTCCCACCAGCCTTGTGCCAAGTGAAAATCACAAGTACTTTGTAAAACAGCAAAGTCACGATTAAAAAAAGACAAATAAACTAAAAAAATAAAAATAAAGGAAGGCAACGGATAGAAAGTCGTGCAAAAGGTATCTCTACCTGCTCAGATGTTAAATAACCTGGACTGTAAAACACAATATAACGTGCAATATATTTATCTGTATAGTATTTTTACTCATAGTTTTTCTTTTTATATCTATTTATATCTGCACCTTATTTTTATTTTTTATATGTAAATACATGCTGCTGTTTTTATCCTGCACTACAACGAGCCAAATGCAATTTCGTTCTTATCTGCACTGTAAAGTACAAGTTTGAATGACAATAAAGAAAGTCTAAGTCTAAGTCTACCCAGTTTGTATTTGTGATCATGTTTTCTTAAATTTTTGGCACTCAGATTGTTTTTTTTTGGCATTTTGTGCATTTAGTAGTGAATAGAGTTGGAAATCAGGGAGAGAGAGAGTGGGGAATGGCATTCAGTAAAGGAGCCACAGGTTGGATTTGAACCTGGACCGCCCGCTTGGAGGACTATGGCCTCCATACACGGGGCACGCGCTATAACCACTGTGCCACAAGCGCCCCGACTCTGAGATTGTTTTAAATAAAAAGTGGGCAACAAATATAATGTGTTATTATTATATTATTTTTATTTATTTATAAATATTTAAGTGCTAGAAAAACAGCAATTACAAGGCCAAATCATCACAGCAATGCTTTCCAGTTCCATAGTGAAAGATGTCTGGTTTGAAAATTGTTTTTATTTCTAAAACAAAAAGAGTAGGGACCTGTATTGTCTTGTTTCAGGGTTCTTTGTCTTTTTAATCCAGGCTACGAAAACGAATGAGTCATGGTTACAACTTCAGTGTGGGAAGGACCGGCATATCAGGAGAAGTTAAACCCTACATAGTATACAAAAGATGAAATGTAATGATGACACAGCATTTGTGTTTTCTATTTTCTTTTTTTTAATAAATATTTAATAAATATTTAAATGCTAGAAAAACAGCAATTACAAGGCCAAGTCATCACAGCAATGCTTTCCAGTCCCATAGTGAAAGATGTTTGGTTTGAAAATTGTTTTTATTTCTAATGTCACCTTTCAAGCAAAGATAAGCTTAACCCTTGTTAAAATCAGCTTCATCTAGTAGCTAAAATATCCCTTCCCACTTTTCAAATTCCCATTATTTTAAAGTTTATCTTATTTCTTCGACCAGTTTTAATAATGGCTGAGTTATCTTGGGAAGTGCAGTGCAAAATAAAAATGTTCTTTTTTCATTTAATCTTTAAGTTTCCCTTTTAAATTACATCTGCATAACGCCAGGCAAGCCAATGTCCACAAAGCAGTAATTGAAAAGAACTTGAAAGAGACACAAGGTAGCCCACTCAAATGTAAGAGGTAGCAACCAAATACATGTTCCCTTAATGATTTCCTTTTTTCAGATAATCAGAGGAATCAGACATGAAAAATAAAGTTTGATATACGCAAATAATGCTGAAAAAACGTTATAAAATGACGTGGTCCCAAGTCTTACACTCAATTGTGTAAAATATCAGTGCGCAAAAAAAGAGTAGGGACCTGTATTGTCTTGTTTCAGGGTTCTTTGTCTTTTTAATCCAGGCTACGAAAACAAATGAGTCATGTTTTTACAACTTCAGTGTGGGAAGGACCGGCATATCAGGAGAACTTGAACCCTAGTAAACTAAAGATGAATGTAATGATGACAGAGCATTTGTGTTTTCTATTTATTTTTTCTGGGGCGTGTGTGTTTGTGTGTGCGCGTGTGTGTGTGGCTTATAGGTCATTAAACTTTATTGACATCTGCCCTGAAGAAAGGATGTGATTTAACAGAGACAAAAGAGAAGTTTGATTGACCTCTTTTGACAAGTTTCTTTCACACGTATGGGAGTTATTTTGTTACATGTCAACATGTTTATATAACTCAGTAAAGTAAGACCAAAGATTAATTGGGAAGGAAACACTTTTTTAAATATTTTAATGGTATTCAAACATATTTTCAGGGTGTACAGGAGCCTGACTTCGGTTTTTCAAAGGCCACTACAATACTGATTTTAGATTAGAACAATTAAACTATTTAGATATGTAGGAAGATTGAAAAACATCCCAAGTTTTTGATAATTTCCAGTGATTTATGCACCTTTTTTGTGCACCCCTAAGGCTCCACAAAAGTATAGTTTTCGTGTCCTTTCCCACCTCAACTCCAAAGCAGTGTTGCAATTGCCCTGCACCAGTGGTGTGCACGACAAACACACCCAGCTTATAGCTTCCCACAACAGGCAAGTTAAGTTTAAACCCCAGAAATCCTAAACTGCCTCAGAAGTTGTTTTAAACAGAGATCGTAGGAGGACGCTTCATTTTAACATTTTATTGATTATTGTTGATTCAAGTGTTCCTTTTCTCTTGTTTTGTATTTTAAGATAATAATAAAAGCCTAATGCAGTAAATCACACATGAGAGGACACATGTGGTCCACCGGTGCACGTGCTAAGAAGTATTTGACCTTCCCTTTTTTGTCCCCCTTTGAGTCCG
Organism: Labrus bergylta; assembly: GCF_963930695.1. Taxonomy (NCBI): domain Eukaryota; kingdom Metazoa; phylum Chordata; class Actinopteri; order Labriformes; family Labridae; genus Labrus; species Labrus bergylta. The sequence goes on from NC_089204.1 coordinate 25,746,243, forward strand.
CCTACTTCAGTTCCATGGAGACAAAAACAAAAAAAAAACGTATGAAGTGAAAGGTCAAATCTGAAAATCTACTGTTCAAATCAAATGGGAAAAACGTATAAAAAAAAATAGGTTTTGAGATCCTGAAACTATTTCTTTAATAACTTCACAGTTGGGGTTAGTTACAGCTCTGTTTCTCTATCATTTACAAACACGTGATTGGCTGACAGAATGACCTTGATAGCTGTTTGTTAGAACGCAAATAAAACTGGCGCTGAATGGAAAGGATACCTCAATGATGCTTTCAGTAATAGGGAAAAGCTCTTTCATGCACTCATTAAGCTCATATTACTGAAGCCCTGTTTCCTTGCACACACTATGCAAAGTATGTTGACAGAACTAATCCCCAGCTCAGCTCTGCTCTCCTCTCTCTTTTGCTGTTGTATTCTCTTTATGCTAGATTACAGACAGACTTTAAAGCTATATTAGTAGCATGAATCTCCCATGGGGCCAATGAAATTCAGGGTGGGTCCAATTTAGTTGTGTACAAAAACACCAGCCAGCTATCCACAAATATTTAGGAAAATGTACCGAAAAAATGTGGGAAGATATGTGAAATATACACGATTTTTAAGAGTCTCTTGGATTCACATAAACATGATTTATGACCTTTGAAATCAGCAATGTTCAATAGAAGACAGAAGGTCAAGCGTGCAAATCTCAAAGGAAATGAATGATCTCAAAAAGTCCTTCCTCTAAACTCATGAGAGTTTGATGATTGAGGTCAAAAACTAACATGTACCTAGTAATTATATGTTTACCCCCTGTCAAATGAAATGATTTTAAATAAAGAACCATGGCGCAGAGTAGCTTACACTTCATTTCTTTAATTTAAAAACAAAAAAAAACAAAAATCAAAAGACATGAGCATTCAGGGAATTCATACACAGATCTCCAGGAAAGCTCAGGCTAAATACATCATTCCCTAAGTTATATTTTTCTTTTTCTTTTTTACAAAATAGTTTATATCCATCACATCCAAACCCGTTCAACCTTCAACATCATCCCAACATTTTCCCAACAGAATTCCCGATAGTGTTTACAGCGATCACACAACACAGCTGAGTGTACTGTCCATGATACATATGTTTTTCCTGTGTTTGAACTCTAATCATGATCCACACCCACACCTGGCAGGTGATGCCAACACTTTATCCAGCTCCAGTTTATTCCCCGTTTATTACTCTGGTCAAGTATTTGAAAATCACAGTAACTACAGTCACCAGTAACAAGACTGTCACAAAATCCTTCAATACTAACAACTGTGTATTTAAATCTTCTGTTAAATTCATCCACTTTGTAAAAAAAATAGAGTTGCAGATTAACCTTGATAACGGCATTGTTTGCCTTTAAATTGGTAATTATTGGGTTGTAAATAACATTGTATTTGCTGTATAAAAAAGGTTGATTGAAGTCAACACCACTGACTGTACGGTGGCCGACAGGTGGAAGCTTTTGACAACGGCTGAAACGACTTATATTAAGACAAAAGTGTAGCATGTTCAGAAATGCTGCAAATGAGTGATTTACTTAATGTGAGTCATTTCAGCCATTGCTGAGCGCTTGCACATGTTGAGCGACGTGGTATGATTGGCCCCCAAAAGAAATTTCAGTCTAAAAATGATGAAATCCTGGTATTTTATTCAGTTTTGTTATCCAAAGAAAGTTGATCAGCATTTTAATAAAAAATAAAAAACGGGACAACTTACAGAGTCTGGAATAAAGATTTTTGCCACAGAATAGCTGGAGACCTTTTGACATGTAAACTACACCACTACTTTCACCTTATGCTTTATATACTGACTGGTGCAGAAGATGCTGAACTGGCTCTGGACTCTCGTGTTTTCCGCGTGGGGATGGTGACCACACAGCATGAAATGCCGACTGTAGCTTCTGGCAGCTCGTCGTCCTCAGTCCATTCGTTGAGGTCAGGGTTGTAAACCTGAATGCATTTCTTGTACTTCTTCTCGCCCTCGTTCCAGCCCCCAAGGAGATACACCTTGTTGTTTAAAGTGGAAATACCTGCTGTGCTCACACCTGTGAGAAGAGGCGTACAGTAGCTCCACTGCCCGTTTTGAGGGTTGTAAGACTCGACGGCGAGGACATCCACCCTCTCCCCGCGACCTCCCAGCTGACTGCCGCCGAAGACGTAGGCGCGGTCGCCCAGCGTGGCGGCGCAATGCCAGCCTCGAGGTGTGCTCAGGCTGCTCTTATCCTGCCAGGAGTCGGTCGACGGGTCGTATGAGCACACGGCTCTGGAGTAGGCGTTGTTGATGTAACCTCCTGACACAAGGATCTTGCCGTCTATGAGGGAGCTTCCGTGGCAGCAGCGGGGCACCTCCATGGACGCCTTCATCTGCCACTGGTTGGACGAGGGCACGTAGCACTCCACCGAGGCCTGAACACCATCTCCATTCCGCCCTCCGATGGCGAACAAGAGACCATTGAAGGTGTTGAGACTGAAGTGGGTACGCCTCTGGATCATGTTGCTCAAGTGGTTCCAAGTGTTGAATCGTGGGTCGTATCTAACGGGAGAGAGATTGGAGGTTAGTTTTTTAATTCTACAGCAGCTTCTACAACACATTTGTAAAAAAAAAAAAAAAAAAGGTAGTTCTTACCTGCAGAAGTTGCTGACGGCATGCTTGGCCTGGTTTCTTGCATCATTCTGGTCCTCACCACCTGCTACGTAAAGGAAGCCATCCAACACCGCAACGCACTGATTGAAGCTCTTTGCGGGCATTTCTGTCAACTTATTCCACACATTATCTGAATCTCTGTAGAGCACATCTTTGCTGAGAGATTTCTCCGTCAAGGCCGGGCGTCCGCCAACTGTGAGAACCACCCTCAGGCCGCCGCGTACCTTCGTTCTCCGTGACTGGAGGATGTTCTGTTGGAACGGCAGCAGGTGGTAATTCATGGCGTCGACGAGGAGACGGTGGCACTCCGCGTCCTGCATCATTCTGGGCACGCTCTGGACGTGATTCACCAGGTCTTGGGCGGAGATGGTGCCGAAGCGGATGTGGGTCAGGAGGTCCGCCGCGTACTTCAACCTCTTCTCGTCGAAGTCCAACCACTTCATGGCGATCTGGAAGGCCGTGATCTCGGAGGGAAGCTGCAGGGAATCATCGGAGAGGAAGTCGCTGATCTGCTCGTAGGTGAGCTTCAGGAACTGCTCCATCTCGGAAAACTCGATGAAGTTCTCTCGCATGAACTTCTGCGCCGCCTCTTTGGTTTCTTTTAGGTCGTAGGCGTCAGCGATGTTGGCCACGTACATGCAGTTCTCCACACTGAGCTCCTGCATGAGGAAATCGCTGCACATCTTTACCAAAGTGCCTATTTGCAGCAGTATGGCGGCAGCGATCGTGCTCCCGATGCTGTACAGGGACAGGGTCAGCTTTCCGGAGTAAGCATACGTGATCGCAGTGGCGAGGCCGACCGGCGACAGGTCGTTCAGCTCAACCTTCTGGAGGGACGAATCCTTCTTCAAGATGTTTCGGACGTACTCGCTGCAGGAGGCCATGACAACCTTGTGGACGTCGAATGACTTTGACTTGGTGGAGACCGTCAGATCACAGAGGAAGCTCTCCTGTCTCATGTTGCTCAAACCCTCCAGCAGGTTCGGGGCGTACACGGAATCGTTGACTTCGGTCGAGATGCAGCTGAAGCCGTTTCCTCCCTCCAACAGAGTGTTTAACCCATTGATCTTGTTGATGGGGCTGTCCTCCACCATGATGGTCATCTCATTTATGTCTCCTTTGCTCTTCTTGGTCGTCTTGCTCTTTTTGGGTGCCATGGCTGTAGCAGCGGTACACAGCCCAAACCTTCTGAAGAAACAAACAAAAAAAAGTATTACAACCCTGATACAAAATGCCATTTGAATTCCCGTTCTGCTGAAATATGTTGCATAAATACACTTGCCTTTCCATAATAACATGTGCCTTTTATTATCAGTTATATGCCACTGATTAAAAAGACACTTGTTTATGTTAATCTCAATATTAGCACTGATTTGACTGACTTTTTATAGTTTTCTCATTTACTTTAAACAACTTCATTGGTTCCAAAAGTAAATTATAGTCTAAAAATGATAAATTGGTGTGTATGTCCCATTTGTCTCCATCATAAACATTTGGATAAAGATTGCGTTGTATCAGCCAGGCAGATGGGGTCACGTACTACAGATCTAGTAAGCTCTTGGAAATACAGAGGAGTTTAAAGCATGCCACTTTCACAATACTGAAGCTTTTTTTTAATGTCTATGTTTGAATTCTTCATGGGGGCCCTGTTGCTCTTGCCTCTTGTTTATGAACTGTTTGCAAACTTTGCAGTGATGCAGATCACCAAATTCACTTGTTGGATTTCAGGGCAAAAAGGTTTTTGTTTGTACAATCTGAAGTAAGTGGATTTATTTTTTTGGGCAAAACCGCAAACCGACACCTTTGAAACCATGTGTGTTGCCAGGTGATGCTGTGGCCAGAGAGTGAGCCAACATGCCCCCTCTTTGCATCTGTCACATTTTATCACCAGTACCTCCAGGAATAGCATCGCTGGACGCCTCTCCCATGACGTTCCTTTTATAGACTTTGAGACATGAGCAACAGGCCTCATGTCCTCTGATTGTTTAAGTTCAAATCAGGGCGTAATTCTCTTTTTTCCCATTTTATTTAATCGAGTTTAACTGTTTTAAGTCTGTCCTAAATACACCTGGAATTAAACCAATCTAAAGGATGTATACGTTTAATAACTTTTCAGATAAGTTACTCCGAGCACTAGCAAACTTAAGGCCATATGTTTGAAAACTCATTTTACCAAAAAGTCACCAGCTTCACACACTTATTTGCTTCTTGCAGTCAAAGCTTTCAAGGAATATGTGAAGTATCCTTTCCAAAATGACAAACTTCAGGTTTCAGCCATGAAACCCATCAAACTGCCATTTTTTACTGCTAAAATGTCAATCAAACATGCAATTAGAAAACGTCACTTACCTGATCAATGAAGTTGAGGCTGGTGAACAAGGATCTTGTGCCTCCAGTTACTGGAGCAGAAGAGAGAGAGCAGCAGTCACCCCCACTGAAAGAGACATGCAGCTAACTCCTCCTCTCTGCGGGTGAGTGCCAATCAAGTATTGTGCAATGCATGCAGCAGGGGGCAGGGACCATATACACCCCCCATCACCCCCCCCACAGCCCCACATAGTGTCCTACGATAGCCCCAAATCGTTTGATGTCAACATACAGAGGGTGTTCATGCTACATCCCCAACAGGTTGACATGGGAAGAGTTTAATTGTCCTTTGTTTATAACTTACATTTCCTTTCAGTGATGTTCATTAGATTTTTTTTTGTTTTACATGTTTTGGCCTATTTTCCTTTATTTGAATGGAAAGCTGATATAGGAAATGTGGGGAAGGTAGGGGGAGTCGAACCTGCGACCATGCCTCAAGGACGATTACTCTGTAAATGGGTCGCCTGCTCAATACTGAGCAAAACTGGCAACCCACAGAGTGCAATCATCCAAAATGAATTACTTTTTGTTGTATGAAAAAAAATACAAGGCAATATCACCTTGACTACTGGATGAGACCTTAAAAATATCAAACAGAAGGCTATCACTTTGGAAAACTGTTGGTTTATAAAACTTGAAAGGTGCACATATCTGACTTATATTCTTTGTATATATGTCACCAACAGAGACTTGCAGCCTGGTCCAGTTTATAAGAAACATTTATATTTGTCAAAAAGCTACATATAACTTTACTCCCACCTTACATACACAAATAATAGACATAATAATTATGACTAAAACGAGCCTTTATGAGCACTTCACGTTACTCCTAACAATGATTTAAAGAGAGCTGTCATGTATAGGGCGATGTGAAACTGGAATAAACTAAACTCTACCCAGATGAATAATAAGATGACCTTTAAAAAGTGATTAAGGAACACAAATCAGTTTGATCTTCATGAAACATCTTGTATGTGAATGATATTTGATTGACTTAAAAGTAAATTTACGATACTTATTATCGTAAACTACTGCTTTAACCATCTGTGTTCATGACACTATGAATTGTATTTGTGCTTTGGTTTGTTTGAGATTGTTTTTGTATTTTGTGTATTTGATTGATCTTGTTTTTTGTCTTGTTTTCTTTTTTTATGGACCCAAGGAAAAATAGTTGTTACTGTGGTAACAACTAATGGGGATCCAATGTAAATAAATAAATAAATAAATAAATAAATAAACAGCGTGTGTACAATAAGAGTTGTGGTTTTAGAGATTGTACAGTTATTCGGCTTCATTCTAGCAGAGCAGGATTTAGGCTTTAAGGATCATGATGTCATCTCTAAATCTGCACACCTAATGTTGTTTCTGATTAAACCATTAGAAATATCTCTCTTTCGTTGCCCCAAAGAGTCACCTGCAGGTAAAGAGGCCTGCAGGTAAAGAGGCCCTGAGGGAGGAGTCAGAACTATTTTCATTTCTCTAACATCAGAATATCTGCAAAAATATGATCAAAAAATATCATATGGACTTGATTTCCTTTACATAATTAAAACAATCTACGCACTCTGCATAATAAACTCATGTCATGTCCCCCCCGGGGTTCCGCCCATTATAATAGTGTCATCAATGGGCGCGCGCTGCCCGGTGTGCGTGGACGGTTGCACGTGAGTCACCGTGATGGCCAGCAGCTCTGATGTGGTGAAGAAAGTCATGCGGTTCAAACTTCAGCTCTCAGACACTGCAGAGTCTGCGACGGTAGATACAACTCTTCTTTTCACAGCAGTGCACACAAGAAACACGCCGTAACTTAAGAGGGAAAACACCTGCACACCTAGACTTCGTGTTTCTTCACATTTTGTTTGTGGTTTAAAGGATTTAACGATATGGCCATAAGTTCCTCCAAAAACTTCCATGCGATTTAGAAACGTAGGCTACTCTGTTTTTAATTGGTTTAACACATTCAGCCATTTTTCATCCATGGATTTGTTCCTTCAAAGTAAACATTGTAGCCAACTTGTTTAACAAACACCACATGACACCGGTGCACGTTAGGCTTTAAACCCGTTTACTTCCCCCTGGATTTCATGTAATCTCCAGGGGCCCTCGCGGTTATTTGTCTTTTCCGTTACGCTCTCTTTGATGGCGCTCGCTCAGGAGCTGATTGAGAGCTGTCTCGGTCACTGACATGTGCTCTGCTTCTTGTAGCCACACATTTTGCAGCACTTTACCGCAGGCTGCTTTGCTGCTAAAATTGGCGACTCCTCCAGCTGTTCAACTTATGGCTGCTGTCCATCAACAGTGGAGGTGGGGAAGCTGTCTGCAGGGTGTCTTCAGCCACTTTTACGCATAGAATAAAGTTGTAAACTGGCCGATTTTAAGTTTCATGCAACACTTGCATACATGAAAGTTGAACAGTAAGTCAAATGCACTTAGGAAAAGACTTATTGAGTTGTATATTGTGGCTTTAACAGACAGCAGTAGTGTTATCCATTTATAGTGCGCAGTAAACGGAGCAGCCTAAGTGGGTGTGTGTAGTTCCCATACATAGATTCTGCTTTGAATGCACAATCAGCAACTGTTGGCGTCCCAAAGCCAGGATGACCATATTTGGCATGTGGAGTTTTCTTCACTTTGAAGTCCTCAACATGTATTAAACCACACTGAAATTCACATGTTGTCTCTTTCTCTCTCTCTTTTTTTTTCTTTTTTTTTTAGGTTGTAAAAATTTTACAGAAACTCAAGGATTTGGAAATCACATTAGACATTCTTGCTGTGAGTCTTTTTTCACCAAGATTGATTGTTAGTACATTTTGCATGCAACATTTTTCCGTTTGGTGCTCTGACCTCGTGTCTGTAAATAATTTAGGTAACTGGTATTGGCAAAACGGTAAACTCATTACGCAGACACGAACAAGCTGGAGAAATTGCAAAGTCGCTGGTTAGAGGCTGGAAGAGATTGGTCCCAAAGGACTCCACGAGGTGAACTTAATTTAACCTTATTTTAGTTTTATGAAATCATAAACTCTACGATGTGTTTGATTGTGCTAAATGTTCTGTTTACCTGTTTGAATGAAGCCAAACAGAAGATGGTGAGGCGTCAGAGAGTTTGTCTGCTAAAGAAAAAACGAACGACCACGAGTGTGAAAATAACAACAGTTCAGTGGTGGAGGATTTAAACAACAATCGCTTCACGTCGCGCAGCAAGAGTCACGATTCTTCTTCAGGTGAGGACGTGTGTAAGAAGAGTTACAGGAAAGCTGATTCAGAGAACCGATGCGAAGAACAGAAAACACTAAAGGATCAACGTGAAAGTCGAGAAAAAGGTCAAAAGGAAAACAAGAGTATGTCTCCGAATGAAGTCTGCGAAGAGAAAGTTGAATTTGAAGAGGATAAAATGGACAATTCAGGGGTTTCCAAGAAGAAGAAAACTGAACAGAGGGACAGCAAATCAAGAGGTGGTGACACTTTGTCAGCAAACAAAAGCTCAGGGGACACTCGGCACAAATCAAGCTCTCATTCTAAGGACAAACGTAAAAGAAGCTCTGAAAGTGGAAGGTTTGAGTCAGAAAAAGAGTCAAGAAAGAAATGTAAGACATCAGATCCGTCTCCAAAAGGAAGAAAAGACTCTTTTTCATTTGACTCCGAGGACAATTTCTCAAAACCCTCACAACCTGCCAACGTCAAGGATATATCGAGGGATTCAGAGGACAAACACAAAAAGAGGAAAAGAAAAAGCAAAGAGAAACACACGACACGAGAAGCAGAAGATGCGGCGCATAAAAACAAGAAGGCCAAACTAAAGCAAGGAGGCGAAGAGAAAGACCCCGAGGAGCACTCCATGTCTTTTGAGTCCTGCTTGAACTATGATGTGAACGTTTGCAAGAGGAAGGAAAAATCTGCAGTGAAGAAAAGGCCCAAGAAATTCAAAGAGGAAGTCAATGTTGATTCTCCAAAGCAGGTATACCTGGTAATGATCTTCAAAATGTAGCTCATACAGTACAGGTATTGATGGATTAACACTGACTTATAATCTGTTGTGTTTTAGAAGTTTAAAAGCTCTATCATGGACCTGATTAACATTCCTTTACCTGCTGTCCTACCTGAATATGAAAAACCTTCCTGTGACGAGTACTTTGAGAGGAGAGGTAAAAAAAAAAATCAAGATTTAATTTAAAATGTATGTTTGTTTGTTTTTTTGCATTTTGACGCTCCCATTTGTTTTGTCTTCAAGTGGAGAAGGAGCCTGATTTCTGTGACGATGACTCGGCAGTCTTCACGTGTCAACGACTAAACAAGAAGATGCAGGTGTACTCCGGTAACAAGACCGTCTTCCTCCCGACCATGATGAGCCTGCACCAGCAGTGTGTCCGCACTCTGCAGAATAATATCAACTGTGAGTGAAGCCTAGAGAATAGTTTTTATTTATTTTTTTATTTGCTGTGAGTTTTTTTGATTCTTATTGAGGAGCACAAATCTCTTCTCAGTGCTGTATGAAACCGGAGGAGTCCCGTTTGAAATCCTGCAGCCCGTGCTGGAGAGGTGTACGCCTGAGCAGCTGCTACGCATCGAAGAATGCAACCCAGTAAGACTGTGAACATGAATACACTTAGTACACACACACACACACACACACACACACACACACACACACACACACACACACACACACACACACACACACTCACACTGATTGGCCAACGTTTTAAGATAAACCTGTTTCCCCCAGAGCAGCTGGAAATCATTCGACAAACAGACAAAGTTTACCGTTCCACTCTCCCCATTTTGGTAAATTTGTCCGAGCTTCTAGGTGTGTATTTGCTCTAAGGACTTCTTTTGTTTGTTTTCTGCAGATCTATGTCGGGCAGACGGATGACCTGTGGGGGAAACATTGTCAGAGGGACTTTAAAGACTCTAAACTTCAGGAGTATGAATCCTGGAAAGAGATGTACATCAGGCTGTCTGCGGAAAGAGAGAGGAAACTCCAGAGGCTGACCAAAAGCATCGTCTCTGCACATCAAACCAAACCAAAAGGTGTAGACTCGACGTCAATCAATCAATATTTATGTAGCACTAATTCACACTTTGCAAAATCAGCCGGTCTAGAATGCACTCTTATGTTATTTCCAAAGACCCAACATTAATCCACCGTGAGCCACAGCACTGAGCAACTTTTAGTGAACTAACAGTGGCAAAGAAAAACTTCCTTAAAGGGGAAATATTTTGAAAAACTCCACTTTGACAGTGTTTTTGAACATATATTTGGGTAACCTGAGTGTCCACAGACCCACAAAATGTGAAATCAACCCATCCAGTCCTTTGTTTGTGGTCTGCATAAGTCTGACAACACAGAGAAAAAAGTCTCCGTTTCAAATGTGCTCTCCTTGTGATGTCACAGTGGTGAAACTCGGGGGGGGCCTCATTGCATTTAAAGAGACACACACACCAAAACGGAGCGTTCTGAGAGAGCTGGTTCACACAGACCTCCTCTGGTGCTTGATTCATGTTATATTTTCACCAAAGCACAGCACAGATGTTTCATTTAGACCACAGGGGAATGTTAAATATTTCCTCTTTAAAGAGGCAGAAACCTCGAGCAAAACCAGACCCGTGACGGACAGCCATCTGCTCTTAACCGTGTTAGGTTTGGAAAGTGGGAGAGACAGAAAGAAAGAGATGACTGGGAAAATGTCAAATGTGTCTTTTTTGTTTGGATCCCGTTCACAAATTCAGAGACAGGGACAGATGTGATATCAAATTGTCAATGAAATATTGGACATGTGGTTCGGGACCCAGAGGCGGGTTGCGGAGCCATTCTCCGTGGGTCGTGAATGTGTGCCATGTTTGTTGTTTCTTGCTTCTGTCAAAAGTTTTGTACCGTTTGATTAGTCGAAAAATATCTGACATTTGTGTTGTGATTTTTCACAGAAGTTGGTGATGGGTCCTGAGGCTAGACAAGTGAAGAACCACTAGTGTACATAGTCGTGAAGGAAAATAATAATGTTAACTCTTATGACATTCTGTTTTTTTTTAGGCCGGCAGGTGAAGATGGCTTTTATACATACTGTAGCAAAGCCACCAAGAGATGTGCGAATTCAGCAGGAAATTCATGGAACTGCAGTTCAGCAGCCTCAGCCGCCCAAGAGCAGGTGAGTGTCGACATCAACAACACACAGAGGTATCTGCACAGGGTTAACACTTTGCTTCAGACTGTTTAATCAGTTAATCAGTTCATATTATTTAAAACTGCTGCTTTAAGGGGAAGGAGCAAAAGGCTGGATTTGAACCTGGGCCAACAGTTGTCTCAGATGGTATAGTCGGGCGTCTCTTAAACAGAAGTACAGCTCCTGCTGCCACATGTCTGATGCGTCCTTGGGCGAGACACTTAACCATAAGTTGCTCCCGCTGCTTTGTGTGCGGTGTATGAATGGGATTAGTTACTTCAGATGTTCACTTTACTCAGCAGCCTCTACCATCAGTGTGTGAATGTGTAGGTGTGACCTGCGGTGTAAAAAACACTTCGAGTAGTCAGTAGACTAGAAAACCGCTGTACAAGCTCAAGTCCATTTACCATTTACCTTGGAGGACTAAATCCTCTGTGCATGGGGCTCAACCTAACTGCTAGGCCGTCGGCGCCCAGTAAACACATTTAATACAAAATGAGTTTGATGAATAATATTTGTTGTTGCGAATGCCAACAGATGTTTACTACCTGATGGAATAGTTTAAAACACAACCGAACTGTCAGTAGGGATGACATGAATATTATTTTGAAATAGAAATTCAATATAAGTAAAAACATGATCCTTTATTTAAAAAACGGACAAATAGTTTTCTGTTATCGACACATTTCTTAAAAACAATGATATATCCAGGTACATGAAGGCCTTATTGAGTGTTTTCACCTTTAATCCTCGCGCTTGCTCTGCTCCTCTTACCTTCAAACTCATCACTCATGGGCAGCTATACGCAGAGTCATAATCTGTCAGACACTCATGAGATAACTGCGGCTGACGTGCTTTTTGGGCGAGCTTAGCCGAACACAGGAATTGGAGCAATGTGCTGGATAAACTGGTTTGACTCTGGTTAGCACAGCCTTTGTTTTCAACAGTCATCATGACATGGGATGTTTTTCTCACCAGCCCTAGAGTCGCAGTATCAGAATTTCAAACTGTAGTACAATGCTAGTAAAAATCGCATTTTAGCAACACCTGTTTGGATACCACAGGAACAAACATGTAAGTCCTTCTGAGCACCCAGTTTGAGATAATTTCTTGTTTTTTATTTCAAAATATGCCAGAAAACTCCTGCACGCTGTTTAAGTTGCATGAATATGTTCGCAGCATTTCACTATTTAAATGTTGCTAATATTCTTATCAATTTAGACCGTGTCACCTCCTCTGCTCTCGCTCTGTTTCTAAGAGACACAAACGTAACTTTTGCTCCTCTGTGAGACGCCAAATGGACTTTAAGAAACGTCCATTTTTGACGCCCTTTGAATTTGAATGGACACTCACTGCTATCTGCCACTAGGGGTTAAAATAAGGGGTGGGAATCACCACAGGCCCCACCATATGATGTTGGGATTTTAAACATTTTGCAATACTTTTCATTAAGAAATCAGAGATTTTAGCAATTTAAAACGTGGTATTGAAAAAGTATATAATTTTTTTATTTACTGACCTTAACATTCTGTTGTTTCATATGCGTTGTTTTTGACATGTGAGTAACACTGTTTCTATTATTTTGTCAAGTGTTAAGGTTCAAGACATCAGACCGAGGACGAGTTGTGATGAGCCCAGCAGACCCAGCAGCACCAGTTCAGGGTCTGGAAATACTCAAGACCCTCGCAAGAAAACAAGTGAGCTCACAAAGCTGAAAAGATGTTTAAAGCATACCGAGATGGTCATCACGTTAACATGAAGAGTCTTACAATCGTAATCTTATTGTTCCTGTTGTTCACGCAGGGGTTGCTCCGATGATGGCAAAGTCCTTGAAGGCCTTTAAGAAACAGCTGGGACGCAGATAAACCCTCTTATATGATCCTGCTAACGACTGTGTGTGGATGTGGTGAAAGTGCACTCATTCATTCATTCATTCATTAACTCAGGACAGGAGAAGGCCTGTTATTCTCTCCTTTGATTACTCTGTGTTGTTTGTCTAAATACTTAGTTAGTTTATTTTCTTTATAACTGTGAATTTTTCTTCACTATTAAATGGACGATGAAATGAGCAAACGTGATCTTATTTTTTGTCTTTCCATCTTTTTTTGTCTATTTCAGTGTTTGGAAGGTTATTTAATGGGGGTTGGCTCCCTCTAGAGGATCTCTAGAAAAGTGTCACGCTTTTCAATATGTGCAAATTCCTCCTTCTTACACACAAAACTGTTAATTTCAGTGAATGTGATTTGTTTCCTCTAAACTCTTGTAACACTAAACCATGAAATTCTAAGTGATACAACTAGATACTTTGTTTTTTTATGGTTTATTTTTGGGCTTTGTATGCCTCCATTGGAGAAACAGGACAGTGGGAAGAGTCGGAAACCAGAGGGAGAGAGAGAGTGGGGAACAGCGTGCAGGAAAGAAGCCAGAGGTCGGACTCAAACCCGAGTCACCCACTTCGAGGACCATAGCCTTTGCACACAGGGTGTGCGCCCCCTAGTGGCGATTCTAGAGTCTGTTGGGGCCCCGGGCAAGACATAATTGGGGGACCGTACAACCTGCATTAATCACCATTATGTCTGCCATTGTCCCAACGCTTCCTCTGCTTCCTCTTTCTTCCTGTTACATTTAACTTTGTTGACTTTCATTGACAAACTTTGGTTTTCACAGCAATAATGCACGCAACGCTAAGAAAGGCAATGAGTGTGAGTGCTGTCAGGTGGGGTCCCCTTAGGGAGGTTTCCTACAGTCATTGCAAAATTTGCACATTCTGCTGTGGTTTCAAGATTGTGGGCCCCTTACTGGTCTGGTGCCCCATAACCTGTTGACAAGCAGCGCCTCTGTGTGCCCCATAACCAGATAATTTGAATGCATAACTATGTATTTGATTACCGTAAAACTTTAATTAACCACATAGGCTTTCATTTACTTCAGTTTATAAAATGACCCTTATCTGGAAAGATGGGAAACACTAATTAACTCCAAATTCAACGGATCCTCTAATTAAAATTTAACTTAAAACGTGTAGCAACACCAGACTAGTAAAAGGGCCTTGGCCTTAAATGAGGTTGGGCTTTTATTTGAAGTTTTACGGTAAGTTAAATTTGAGTGTTGTATTGATTTAAGGAGGGTTACTATTAAAAGATCATCAACTGAAATATCAGTATGATCAACTTATGAGCTGATAAAAATGTAATCCATAAAACATATCGACAAGTAATCAGCTGTTTCTGTTTTCATCTCGTTTTTATTCAGGACCAAAGTGTTTAAAAATTAATCTTTTTTTTAGCCGGAATATGATTTCCACAAAATGAAAAGTCCTTTGTCAACTCGCTGCTTTTTCCCCACCTTGTTTGGTTGTCGTTTGTGGGGGGAAGGTATCCGTCTTCCACTTCTCACTGACCCTTCCCGTCTATTTTAGGGGTTTCGGATGCGTTTGAACAACTGTTTGAGATATTACAGGCAGGACTCTGAGCCTGCTGCAGCCTTCAGCACCACCTGTGGAGGCCGGCTGAGACTGCATCATTAATCTACCTTCATGTTTAATTCATTGGTCTGAGGCGAGAGGCCATTTCTCACAGGGCATGTGACTGTGTCTTAATGCTCATCATTTTTAACAAGGTGACTAAGTGGAGACTTTTACATTATAATTTAAAAGAGGGTAAGAAAAGTATCAGAGCCAGGGTGTAATATAAATATATTGTGGATGAGAAAATAAGTTATTCAACTCTAATGAACAAATTTTAAAAGCACCACACAATATCTAACATGTATGGTAGACCAGGTGTGCCATAGTATATATCTGCTCCTTTCATTTGTTTGTTTTATGTAATAGAGGAGGTATATAACGAGCGTACCTGGAAAGGGATGTTAAGAATGACCTGATGAGTAATTCTGCTGATCTACCACCAAGTCATTGTGACAAGTATGCCTTTTTGTAACAGTATAACAACACCCAAAAATGTCATTTTTATGTTTCAAATCCTGTTGTCTCCTGACCTTTTGACCAGGAGACAACAGCTGACCCTGACTATTGACCAGGAGAGGAGATAAGGGACGAGATGAAAAAAGAAAAATGAATGAGATTGAATTTAGATGAACTGTGAGTTCAGAGGTCAGACAACAAACTGGCCTCAGTCAACGTTACTCTACATGATATTGTTTCACCATCATCATAGAGACTTTATTACTCTGTAAGCAGAATGTTGGTGTTGAAGTGGAACGAAGAGCTTTAATGTTAAATCTGAATAAATATGTTGATGTAAAATCTATCTTTGGCAAGTGAATACAGCTGTTAAGTAAAACATACCCCCCCACCCCACCCTGTAAAATACTCCATTTGAAGTAAGATGAGGTGGAACAAAGAAGCATAAAATGTAAATATGCATAAAGTCTTAACAAGCTCAGTTATTCAACATCGTTGCTGCTTTGCTCACAGTAACCTTGTGAACAGTGGCCACTTGTGGCAAACATGTCAATCAATTTTTTAAACTTTTGATTAGCCTTGTAGAAGGCTTGTTTGGGGAAGAGTCATTTAAAGATTCATTAAAGAAGGTGCATTGACTTAATGTGAGTTACAGTTACGTCATGCAATTTTTTAAATGAAAAATATTAATTCATTTGAAGCTGACATAGCATACAAAAGGTGAAAATACTTTCCGGCACCTGTTCTCAGGCTAGCATGTTTAGTTTTTAACTTACTGAATAAATGGCAATGTTACTTTTATTCTAAACGTTATAAATAGACACATGAACTCCAGAATTGTTGTTGTTTTTTTTTTTTTTTTTAAATCTGGGTGTCCTCAGGGGTGGCCACTTGTAAGTCCTCTGAGCTGATCATGGCGGCCCTGTGCGGGACCTGAGTAGTGATGAGCAGTTTGTGAACGAGTCGGCCTTATTAGCTGACTCCTGGAGTGTGAGCTGCTCTCCTCTGAAAGACCATTTTCATTTTACATGTCCCTGCTTTTTTTTTTTTTTTTTTTTAAACGAATACATGATAGAATTAAAGGACAAACCTATAAACTATATGTGATCCAGAAACTCCTCACTTTCATACTCAGGTTCAGAGGCAAGCTTTGGGAGAATTTAATATGCTGCTGCAAACATGTTCCACACAACACATGGTTCTTTATCAATAAAATGTTCAAGACATTGATGAAGAAATGTTTACATGTTTACAGAGATGTTTACATTATTCTGTTTGGATCAAATATCATTCTAAATTATATTGCTCCTGAAAATGATGATTATTTTCTAGGATGGTTACCTTGAGCAATCATGAAAATCACAAGGCAAATCATCATTGAATATTTAATTACAAAAGCTGACCTTAATGAAAATCCTTTAGGATCCGTATGGAGTCATTGTTCCATCAAATATTGCCACCTATCAAGATGTGCTGGGAGCATTAAGTGAGAGGTTGTATTTGTCTATCCGATTTTGCTTTCTCTGAATTCTTAAACGCTTCCTGTTTCCTTACAGTGCCAATGCAGTGAGTAGTGGTGTTATATAGCCTACATTTATTCTGTTCTGGGTGAATAAGTTTATTTGATAGTAATTTGTCTATAAGTGTATGCTTCACCTGAAACTTAAAAGTAATGTATGAAAACTTACTTTCCAGGCTCTAGCAATGCATATGGATTGAGAAGTGGTTTAAATTGTTATTTTTAAAAACTAAGCCTAGTTTTCAACTCAACCTAAATCAACCTCTGATTGCACCTGTTTTAATTTATTTATTTTTATGTTAGCATTACTTATTAATTGTGTCTGTTTTAACTGATATTTTTTCTTTTATGGTAACCTAGTTAAAAAAAACAAACATTTATTTGGAATTGTATTATTTTATCTGCTCGACGTCGTTGTAAATGATGACGATTATTTTTTTGTCTAATTAAAGATTATTTTTTAAAGATAGATTTAGCCTATTTAGTTTTTTAATGCCTTTATTTAGAGAGACAGCACAGTGGATAGTGAGGAATGACATCAAATTAAATCAAGTTTATTTGTATAGCACATTTAAAAACAGCTTCATCTGACCAAAGTGCTTTACAGGCAATGCGTAAAAGCAAGAAATAAAAAAAGAAATAATAATCTATACATATGCATATACATACATACATATATATATACACGTACATATACATACACATAACACACACACACAAATATATATATATGCACATACATATATATCACATACATACAGATGTAGGAAAGGAGACAGAACTTTGGTGTTGTTGATGACAACAGCCTCTGTACATGGGGTGTGCAAACTAGCCACTAGGCCACCAAGAGACATGACTTTTAATTAATTATGTACTGGGAACATTAATTGATGCATATATATATATATTTTTTAACAAGGTAGCACATCTCACTCAAACGCCACATTAAAATGAACTGAGCCAAATGATCCGACTCACTGAAAATAGACGAAACTCCCATCATCACTAGACGGGACTATCCAGAGGAGGGACACGGGGAGGGGGGCGGGGCCATATGGAATGATGACGTAGGATTGGAATGAGGGAGTGAGTGTTCCGGGTCAGAAACTGGACGGGAGAGGAAATTAACTCCGGGACGAGCCGAAGCAACACAAACCCCCCCCCCCCCAAAGAAAACCGAGAATGCCACCCTGTTCCACACGGAGATGTAGCCTGGGTCTTTTCCGCTGAAGAGAAGAGGTTTTAAAGCGACAACAAAACAGGTGCCTACAAACTAACCAAAGTGAGAAAACGACGGAGAATAACTCCCCATGTTCGTCGACACCGAAACGAGTGTTAGCTCCGTAACGTCAGCCGTCGCCGTGTTTACGTGCATGTGAGTTTTTTCGCCTCGCTTTTTCCGCTTGACGGTAAATATAGTTCAAGACTGTCCCGCCGAGGCAATCTGTTGCATCCCTCCTCCTCCTCCTCCTCCTCCTCCTCCTCCTCTTCTGAAGTTTTTGTTTATCGCACCGGGTTCCCAGATTTTATTCCCCCCCTCTCCCCCCCCTCACCTCCCCCGCGATGTTTCACTGCATACCCCTGTGGCGGTGCAACCGTCATGTGGAGGTGATCGATAAACGCCACTGCTCCCTGCTCTATGTGCCCGATGAGATCTATCGCTACGGACGGAGTTTGGAGGAGCTGCTGCTGGATGCAAACCAACTTCGAGACTTGCCCAAGGTAAGACTGCAAACCAGTTTCAACTTTGCATGCTGTTGGAGCCCGAGTGGCGTGCTGTGGGGATAATGTTACCAAAAAGCGTCAATTGATCATTTAATTAAACGGAAATACAAAGTGTGAGTCCATGTCCTGCGTGAAAAACTGTTGAATGTTTGAGTGTGTAAGTGTAGCCTGCGTGTGTGTGTGTGTGTGTCAGTGCATCAATCACAAATCAATCAAACGAGCTTTATTTAAATAGCACCTTTCATGCTATTCAAATGCAATACAAAGTGATTTACAGGAAATAAAAACAAGAATAAAATAATGCCAAACATGCATGGTACCAACAAAAATGGATTAAAAAGGAGAGACTAAAGCACACATCATATAGCAATGAAATAGAAAATGCAATTAAAACAATAAAAGGTAAAGAGTTTAAATTTGAGTTTAAGCATAAAAAAATAACAACATATAAATAGTTAGAATAACAAAAAAAGGTAAAGATGAAGAGTTACAGATAAATGCATGGAAGACTATTGAAGCTCTGACTGTGTGTGTGTGTTGTTTTTTTGTGTGTGTGTTTTCCAAGTTCATAGCTTTCTTCAGATTAGAATTTGCTGCTAAAATCTCAAATTAAGGCTTTTCTCCTTCCAAATGAGTTAGTCAAAGTCTCAGTATCTGTTGTGTGTTTTTAAATTCAGGTGTTTATTCACCTTCACGCCCACATTTCCTCTCACTGATTTTAGTGGCAGGTTCTAAGCCATGGGGGTGTCCTATCTTATTTTTGGAAACATGAAATGCGTCCCTCCAGTTAAAGGGCTTCTGACACAGAGCTGCTCACTGAGCTGATCAGGAATCCCGTGAGAGTCCGGTGGGACCTGGGGACAATCATTACGCAAGATCAGCAAAGGCATGCACCCTGTGCAGGTGGAAACTTCCCCTGAACCATCCCCCCCCCCCCCCCCCCCCCCCCCCCCAATCCCCCTCAATCCCCCTCCCCCACGGCAGGTTCACTTCACAAGTGTGTCATGGTCTTAGGTTTCATCATAACACATTAGAGAGCCAGGTCTCGCAACTGTACAGTTCTGATATCGTGTGCTCCATGTCGGACTAAAAGGTGATCAAATGCTGAGGTCAGAAAGTCCTGCGTACCTCTGACTCTGAACTGGAGCTTTGTTCATGATTAAGAGCCATGACTGTATGCAGAAATCATCCAATATGTACTTCTTTTAGGGAGTTTAACAATATTGATATCTTCATGTTGTAACATTTATGACTAGTCCTATGTGTAATGGTGCTCCAGAGTTGTAAGATTAATCTTGGGTATAGAGGAGAGTCATACGGATGGAGAATCATAATGAGCAGGACGGGTCGTTTAAACGTCCATGTGAATCAGTTGTTTAGTCCACTGGCTTGCAAAAGTTAAATGGTTCATTAAAGACCTTAGAATTAACTCTAGCAACGAAAAGCTACTCCATTAGAAGTTAAAGGTCTTAGATGTGATCCGACTGAAAGCTCTGTCGCTCGTAATACAATCTCAAGCTTTGAATAAAACCAGTAAATCAGAATCAGAAATACTTTTTGATCTCCAGGGGGAGAATCGGTCGTCATAACAAATAAGATAAATCATCCTGAATTATCGATTACAACATGATCTCCACTTTAGGCTCATGTCTCCACTTTGATGAACTTTTTAAAATTAATTGGTTGGTAATTTCTTTTAAAATCTTCTTCAGAGGTAAGATCCTTTTCTGTGCGGATACTAAACCTGGTTCCTTGACTCCAGCATCTCTGCCAATACCAAACACTCAGATCCATCACTAGTTCACTATTAATGTACATTTCAAGCTGGCAGGGAACATATTGGAATTATCTTTTATAAAGGTAAACATACTGGGAATGCTGTTGCAGTAACAAATACATGTCAACTATCCAGTATGATTTACAGAAGCTGGGAATTCCCAATTGTATGAACAATGAGAAGGTTTATGTTGAAAGGACAAATCATGACTTTTCTTAAAATATTTGGGCAGAAGGGGTGGAGACAATATTTACTGACATCACAAAGTCTTCTAAGATTTTGATTTAATACAATTAAGGAGCCTGCGATTGATATGAGACAATATAAAACCAAATTAAATATGAGCAGTTACAAGAATTACAATGCACAATAATTAGCTTTGTACTAAGTCGTGAACCCTTTTAGATTATTTTTAATCAAAAGAATAAAATAGAGTTCAGCGACAATCTGCCATGGGAATAAAAAAATGTTTTTAAAATGATCAAATTAATTTGAACGTTCCCCTTCATATCAGTTTTATAAATAATGTAATTATGAGTTGATGTATATTGCAGGTTGTTTGTAGGCTGTTTCATAGTCACACATCATTTAATTGATTGGCTGCTGGGACATTTTGATTGACAGTTTTGACAGAGTGAAGCTGGATTGTGTTTTTTTGTTCTTCTGTTCAACAGTCTAAAAACCTTCACAATATTCAGTGAATACTTCTGAGAAAAAGCAGCAAAATCCTCAAAGTTGAGAGGCTTTAACCCATAAATGATTCCTTTTTTTTTTCTTTTCTTTTTTTGCTGGATTAGTTTCTCAGAACGATTTCTAAATGAATATCGTGTTTAAAATGAGAGACTGGATCCAACCCCGTCCTGTCACTCCAGAGCCACGTGTAGATAGACACACGATGTCATCCCTCACAGCGGGATTATCTCATAATTTCAAGACTATAAGACTAAGACTTGACTTTAACCCTTTACAGTCACGCATTTATTCTTAATCATGCAAACCAGCTGTCGTTGTGTGGTGGGCGGACTGCAGAGTCAAAGTATGAACTTCAGATACACGTCTGAATTTCTCTCCTATAGTAAAAAAGATTTGCATGGTAGTTCCCACAGGCTCGTTCTTCTCTTGTGTTTACGTTTAGTTTTGGTCTGAAACTAAAGACCCCCATAGCCTGGCTTGTTGTGTTGCTTCTATGACATACAGCCCAGAGCGATCACTGACTCTGTGTACGTAACATTTGCCCTTTACCTCTTTTTTTTTTTTTTTTGCAGCTAAACCTGTTTTATTGTGAAAGTTTCCACTCTGGAGATTGTATTTTAAGCCAGAGAAAAATGGTGTTAGGTATTCTCAGCGTAACCTTGAGCAGGGAGTACATTCTGTGATAAATAAAATGGGTTTACAGCTGGACATGTTATGAAATAAGGTTTAGTACACTTGAGAAACTGTCCTGCCCTCTTGATGGACCTGATGTCCTGGTGAGTCTGATGTTAAGCTGATTAGATTGAAGCACTGTTCTTTGTGCCTTTGTGGCGTTTTATTCATTTCATTCTTAAACCTTTGACGCAGTTTGATTCGGTTCTTGGTTACAGTTTGCAGAAGTCCACAGAGGAAAGGAAAGAGAGCTGACAGAGGTTTTTTTTTTTTTTTTTTTTGCTTGGCATGTCCATAGAAATGTGATGGAACAGAGATAATGTGAGCAACCTCCCATGGCTGTGTCACACTGCTTACTTTGTCCGTCGAAGAAAAGCCCATGCAGGAACAGGTATTGGGACTGAAAACAAAGACAGCATTATGTGTTTTGTTGTTGCCTCCATGTCCTAGCTAGTTTTTTTTTTCTTCTAATGAAATCATAATGAATCATTGACCTGAATTGTAAAGAACAGACCAATAAACCACAAACTGTAGACATGACACCTGAAAAGAAGGAACTGGAAAAGTATGCACCATTTTCCATCCCCTCAGGGAGGAGATAATCTGCTGGTTCTTACATTTTGACACATAATACACAACTATAACAGGCCAGCAAAAAATAGTAAGTGTGATTAAACACAAATACCTTTACACCTTGAATAAGATAATCACAATAAAACAACTGTAACTCACAGTTTATGTCTATTTGCTGGTCTTCATGTTTAACATCTGACACATGTTTGCACAATGTTTCTCCTAGACCTAAAAATCAATCCGAAAAGTATTTTTTATGTAGGCACTGATTAAACAAAGTAGAGCTGATGCCCATCGTAAAGGTCACATATTATATTTCTTTTCAACAAGTTTCCAAAAATCCACTCTGATCCTGTATTTGATCATGTTTATAAACTCCTCTATTTCAGCCCTGCTCAGAACAGGCTGTTTCTGTGTCTGTACCTTTAAATGTAAATGAGCTGTGTCTGAGGTAGGCAAGGGCCTACCTCTGGAAGAGTTTTGGTGGATTTCTTGAGCCATGTTGTTTACGGTGAGAAGGCAGACTCAGCGGGCAGAACAAACACCTAGCTGTGGGAGTGTCACCCACCTGGGGGAGGGGTTACTGCCCTTTGTGATGTCACGAAGGGAAACTCTCTAAACGGCCTGTTTGAGCACACATATACTGAAGAGTGGAGCAGGTGAAAATCAGAGGGGATGCACTTTTCTCGCAATTGGGTAGTTTGTAGACAGACTAGAGACACAAATTAGTGTTAGAAAAACATGGTGAAGTGTTTTTTGCATAATATGTGACCTTTAAGCTCTGTCTATCTATCTGCATCATAATGGAGTGAAAGCATTGACATTATAATAGCGTCACAATACAAGATTGATCAACGTTGATTAAAATTCTAAAAATCAAATATACTGACACCTGTTTCACAGAATAAAAATACAAGTGTTGGACACCCAATATTTGATACAAACATGCAGACAAACTCCTGCATGATGTCTAAATAGCACCAATTCATCGGCAAATTTTCGGTATGTATTCATACAATTTAGACATTACTCTCTGTTTTGCTTCTGGAGGATTTCGTTTAAGAATATGACCGTAGATTAGATTTAAAAAAAACCAAACAGGGGTTGTATTGTTTTAAAACACCTGACGTATATTTTTGACAACCTTACATTATACTCAGGCCTCCATCCGATAAGTAAATGTTCTTCTGCTGAACGAGGAAGCATTGCTTGTTAACAGTTATTGCAATGAATTCATTTCATTTGTGATGTGACTGCAGAGACCCATATTGCACTAACAATGTCATTTCAGGAACAGTTCAGAGAATAATGTGCTGGATTATTAGCATGCTGACTACAGTTTACTGTGCTCGTTGGTGTGTCACTAATATCATCAATGCTTGGTAAGTGAACCCAAGAAATGTCCGCCCGGATAAAACTTTGGTATCAGTCCAGCTCAGTGCTCGCTGTGTGGCTTCATCACATTTGCCTCTGAGGCTGAGGCTAACTGAATAAACACTAGTGACCACTTCATGTATCATGGTATTGACATTTATGTAAGTAAGCCAAGAACAGAAGAAACAGTAAGAAATCTGAAGTCGATCATTTCAACCAGCAGGCAGATAAGGACATGCTCAGTGCAGCTTTAACAGCAGGACGAAACAGAAAAGGTGTGTTTTTACACTAACAAGATGAGGCAAGTTGAACCTCAGCAGATAGCTTCAATAGGAAGGAAAAATCTCATGACTAAGTCATGAAGACTCGAGACACGTTTTTGTCTGGGTATTTTCAATGGCTTGGACCTATTTCTTAAGGCGGTGTTTTACTTGTTTGATGCTTTTATGTAATATTTGTGCTGAGGCATTGGACCAAATTAGCAAACAGTCACTTGTGTTTCTTTGTTGACTCAAAGTTTTCCCCTTCAGCAGCTGCCCCCCCCCCCCCCCCCAGATACAGAACATACCACCAGTCCGGTTTGTAAATAGCAGTTAGCTTACTGAACTGCAGACAAACTAAGAAACCAACAGGATAAGAAGAGTAGGAATGCAAAACTCGCCGCCTGTTGAAATTCTTCTGCCTGTTTGTCCAGTTTAAAAACGGATGCAGTTTCCACGTCCCCAGCTGAATCGAAACTGTGAGGCAGAGCTGCTGGTGGTTATGTCAAACAGCTTTTCACGACTAGTATAGACTGGATACAACTCCGTACGTCTGCATTTTTAAGTTGGCAACCCTTTGAATCACACAAAATCCATTTGAAGCAGTCATGTCAAAGCAAAAACGCCCCAAACATTCTTTTGTTGGACCTCTTCTTATTCGTCATTCATGATAGTAACCCAAATACATGATGTGTTTGGATGGTTGGGAGAATAAACAATGTGAATAAGGGTTGTACTGATGAATGGGTTAGACATCAATTTCGACAGATTATCACCTTTTGACAGACGTCAGGCCAAGTGCAAATAATGTGGCTGTATACGGTCTATGAGTAAAATAGACAGTAAGGAAAGAGATGCTTTGTTTCTTAGCTATTTTTTTGTCACCTGAAACAGATGCTTTCAGTCACCATGTTGCAGTAGTACCGCATCACAAGTTGGTGCTGGTGAAAATAAAGGAAAGGACTATTTGAATATTTGAAAATGATGACCCATCCCTGGCATGCACCTGTTTAAATGATAAGAAAAGTTTCCTGGCAACATTTCTAATGCTCATCACATTTTTTTTGAATCAATTATAAACCAATTTTCAATTTTTATACGAGAATCTCAACCAAGCGGCAACCTCTGGTTTTGCCAATTGAAGCCAATGTGGAAAAAAAGCCAGTTTTTACAGCAGAAATAAACATGATTACCATTATACCCTGGTGCAAAAAACGAAACAGGTCTGATTAGTTATTGTCCTCATGGGCCCTCACTGTACAGGGTGTGATTTTTTTTTTTTTAATATCGTATCTGTTTTGATTACATGAACATTGTTTTGTGTAGATAGGCGCATGGCTGACTTGATTGACAGGTGGGAGCGGTGAAGTCGTTTGTCAGGATGCTTAAACCCCGCCTCAGCTCTCAGCCTGTCATTAGGTTGTCGGGAAGTTAGGCTGACACAAGATTTCCAACATTGTGGCTGCTGTCAATGAGCAGGAAGCTGGTGTTTGAACTGACTCACTGACTCTCATGTGAACTACATCAAGGTGTTTTTACAACAAACAAAAAACATCTGTCATGAAGGTAGTGCAGTCGTTTAGTGTCAGACAGGTGCTTGTGGTTCAGGCCTTTTTTTTTTTTTTTTTTTTTTTACCTCTGGTCTCTGCTGTGATATCTAATTCTGTTTGCATACAACGATGTAACCTTAGACTCCACTAAGCATCTGATACTGATGACTCTTACTTACTGTAAGGGTTTGAGGTTGTTAGGGATGGGCATGCCAAGTGTATTGACATGAGTTGTTTGTTTTTTAGTTTGTGTACATACACTCAAGATTTTTAGGTAATCAGAGAAGCTGAGCCAACAAGATCACACCACTCTGCTCTTATATTACCTTTTTGTTTCTATAGGGCTGCAGTAATATATGTATGACATCACTCAGGCTTCATCCTTTAATTTTTACAGTCTATGATATCAAGTAGTTACCTCTATCAGTAACAACATTCAGCCATACCATTAGCCACACAGATAATCTACAGTATATAATATATGTACATTTTAAAATGAAAGCTGGGACCTTAGAGACTTTACTCTGCACTTCGTTTGTTTTCACTATCTCCTTATTTTCTGCAAATGAATTGATTAGGAAGAAAAGCTTTAGCTGGAGCCCCAGTTGAGCCATGAGTATATGTTTTCTGCCTTCAGTACCGCCGTTCAGACATAAAAAATGTCACACACAGTGGTGACAGTGATGCTGGGAGGAAACGGTGTCCTGTGTGAGACAGGAAGCTGCAGGGGTCATGCCGTGGTTTAGGTGGGCGAAGAGAGCGGTGCTGCGAGTCGCTGAGCAGGAAGCTGGTGTTTGAACTGACTCTCATTTGAACTACTTCAAGGTGTTTTTGCAACAAAAAAAAAAACATCTGTCATGAAGGTAGTGCAGTTGTTTAGTGTCAGACAGGTGCTTGTGTTTTTTTTTTTTTTTTTTTTTTTTACCTCTGGTCTCTGCTGCGATATCTGTGTGCATACAACGATGTAACCTTAGACTCCACTAAGCATCTGACACTGATGACTCTTACTTACTGTAAGGGTTTGAGGTTGTTAGGGATGGGCATGCCAAGTGTATTGACATGAGTTGTTTGTTTTTTAGTTTGTGTACATACACTCAAGATTTTTAGGTAATCAGAGAAGCTGAGCCAACAAGATCACACCACTCTGCTCTTTTTATTACCTTTTTGTTTCTGTAAGACTAAAGTTGTTTTAAACAATACAATCCTTATTTAAATGATTCTTAGTTATGAAAAGTACAAATGCTTTTCTAACACTTTACATCTTCAGTTAGCTGCAGCAAGGGAAAGAGAGAGAGCACTGTATATGTCTCAAATACCTTAACGAAACATTTCCAATGTATTTCCGCAATTTAGGCAGTGTGCCTGTGACTGTTGTTAATTAAAAACAAGACATGACCCAACATTTGGTGCATATAGGACTTAAATAATTGTCACATTGGTATCAATATTGTTTGAGTTAGGGCCAGACAGATATGGGATTTTTGGGGCCGATACCGATATCAATATTAGGAAGAGAAAATATCTGATACCAATATATCGGCCGATATCTTTCTCTGATCGATGTTCAATCTTTAGAGATAGCTTGATATAGATATACACATTTATTGCGTTGATCCCTCAAATGCAGCTTGACACTGGTGAGTGATGATGCTTGGTTTAACCCATATAGCGCCCTCTGCTGGTGAAAGAGAACTGCTAGTGTAATACAATGACTCTCAAATTAAATGCTCTTTGACTGGTGAATAAATCCTGTAATAACTTCACAAATCTACAATGAAATTAGCCAACACTGATAGTCACTTGATACGCAAATATCGGCCGATATTATCGGCTGGCCGATTTATCAGTCGGGTTCTAGTTTGTGTAAAATTATTTAATTAGAGTGTAAAATTCTGGTATTGTGACAACTCTAATCGACTCTTTAATGGGTAATATAATAACTTCTTTGTTTATAAAAGACAAACACATCATTCTTTTAATTGAACAAATACATTCATGGTGTTTTGTTTAGAGCTTAAGTTTCCTTACTCCATGAAAACCTCCATCAGGGTTCCTCTTGTTTCCTAACAAACATGGCTGAAGGTAAAACTGAAGATTTAAACATTGACTCGGACTGAGAGGTTTAATGAATACTTGACTCTCAGGCTGTTTTGGTATTTGTGTGTCACACATGGGGAGTTGTTTGGGGCGTTGCAGGTCACCAACATGAAGAACAGGTTTACTGTCAATATACAAGACTCACAAAGCCTGTTGAAGAAGTGTGACCAGAATGATTAAACAGCTTTGCTTATGCTCGTTGTTCCTCCTCTGATTGTCTTTATTGTTATCAAGAGGATTAGAAAAGGCCACATGAAAGCAGTTGAATGAAGGTGCATTTCATTTCACGTGATGCTAAAGGATTCCTGACTTCACTTCCTGCAGTGTCTGCTGTGTCATGAAGGAGTGGCGCGGTTCAAGGAGGAAGTCTGACTGTGATAAAAACACAACAGTAAAATCAACCTGAACGTGTATGATTTCCCAGATTGGGTAAAGTTCAGGTTAGGTTCTTTAGAAATGAACAAGTCTGCACAAGCTAAGATGATAGCACGAGGAGGTCAATCTTTGAGCTCGTGGATCGCAGACCTAGATAACAGAGAGTGAAATGTGAAAGTGAAATGAATGTGGTCAGGTTGCAAAGACTCAGCCATTTGTCAGGACTTGCAAATGTGCAGGTTTGTTTGCTCGATTAAATGATGGATTAGCGATTCTTTGAGCTGCCTTAAGACCATTGGATCAACATGTGCATTTAGTAACAGGGTGCAGTTTGACTTTTGGACTCTTTGAGTCGTATTTCTTCTGCACACATTATCAAAATGGGATTCATATCTGGACAATGTGTACGTGTAAGTGCACATGATCACAAGTGTTTATTTCCAAATGTGCAAACACATTTAGCACATTGCATGGACATTTGGCTACAAGGTCAGATTGCAGGTGATCGGACTGGCATGACATGATCATTGCATCACGAGAGTCCTAAAATTAAAACTTTCCTCCTGACCTTCATACAAGAAACAGAACACTTCTACTGCACCAGGTTTAGTAGTTTGAGGGGAAGCAGTGGTTTACATTACTACATGAGATGCAATAATAAGAGATTAACTGGACATGATTAGGTCTGGTAATGTTATGTCAGTGTGAGAGTAAGTTTACTGTATGGTGATGGGCACAAATTGTCTGTTGCAACCCAAAGCGTATACAATGAAACCCAATCAAAGCTTAGCGTCTATAGTTCCAGATATTTTTATTTTTTTATTCTTGCATCCTTGTTGAGATGCAGTTACCTCCAGAGAAAACATAATACATGTACCTGATTGTACAGCTCCAGGGCAGAAAGATAATATGAAGTAAGTTGAGTTTAAAAAAAATAAAGATATTTTCCCTGCAGAATTAAAATGTTGCAACCTTTGGACTAAGTGTTCTCCTTCACATTTTGAAATCTTTTAACATGTTAAAACATTCGATTATTTAACAGGTGGTTATGGAAAATACTTGTTGCTACTTTTTAGGTCGGTTACAATTCTTTCTGTAGTGATGTAGGCATGCTGCGATGCATCGGTATCAGCCGCTATTGGCCCTTTTGGCAGACATCGGCACATCTGAAATTAATGTGGCATGAGCCGATGTCAGTAGCGGATGTTTATTTTATGTTGTGCAGAAAGTAATGCTGTGTGCTTGTTGTTTGCTGTTGTTACACTTATTTTCACTCTGGATGGTGGCATATGATGTGAGCTTGTGCATTTGAATCGTTCACAAAGTTCTTCACTTTTCATTTTGCAGATGCTGCACATTGAATACGTCAGGTCAGGCTTCCTCTTACACGGGGGATGATAGATTCCACAGTGAGCATTAACTCTTGTCTTCAATGAAAACAGGACAGACTGAATACTTTGCCGCTCTTTTTATGCGTACAGTTGAA
The DNA here is from genome assembly GCF_963930695.1 of Labrus bergylta. NCBI lineage: Eukaryota > Metazoa > Chordata > Actinopteri > Labriformes > Labridae > Labrus > Labrus bergylta. The sequence goes on from NC_089204.1 coordinate 25,775,469, forward strand.
CACAGCCATACATTCCAGATGCTAATGTTAGCAGTGCGACTGTCGAGCAGGGACAGAAGTGGGAGAAGAAGAGAAGGTGCACAGAGGAATATGCTAGCAGTGGGTGTGCTGACTGCTTTTCCTCAGTTGGTAGAGGAGGCGTCCCCCAAGTACAGAGGCTACAGTCCCTGGCACATTGGTCCCAGGTTTGACTCCTGATCTTGGCGCTGTTGGGTGCCTGTCGTCCTCACTCTCGCTCCCAACAGTTCCTGTGTCTCTAAATCTGTCCTCCTATCCGATAAGCCAAAAATAATAACCTTAAAAAACAGGAAACACAGTTGAAAAAAATGTTTGCAAAGTGATCCACTTACAGATCAAAAGAGTCCAGAGCATCAAATTCAACACAGTAAACTTAAGCGATTGATAGCATGACATCTGTGTGGTTTTAGCAGCTGCTTACATGGGCGAGCCCTCATGGAGGTTAATCTGCAATAAAGCAGCAGCATTTAAAATACAAAGGCCAGAGGAGAGAATTCACGAGGCTGTTGTTTTTCTTCTGATCAAGCCAAAACATTAAATGAACCCGACGCAGCATAGTTCGCTACCTGCTTTACCAGCACTCAGACAAGCTTCCACCCGCTCTCCTGTTTAATGGGTGCCAACTATGTGCTTGTGATAATTGCTTTTGCCTTTTTAAAAAATGAGCGTGCCAGCTGGATCTTTTTCCCTCTCGCAAGTTTGACAACAAGGCAGGTCTCTGTACTCCTAACCAGCAGCGTGTCACCATGGCCTCAATAAACCGATTTTATTAGTTCTGCGTAACTGTCCGAGGCCTAACCTGATGATTGAGTCTTGAACCTTTTAAATTCTGGTTGCCAACTCATCGTAAAGAAAGATTATCACTCACTATTGCACTGTTTTTTCTTGTTCTTTAAAATAACGTCCTTTAAATATTCATCTACAAGCGTGTCTGCCAGTGTCTAGTGTCTGCTGAAGCCTTCACAGGCCGATACATGTGAGGTTAGTTGATTTATGGTCACCATTAAACCAGACACATTAACCTGTCACTTTGTTGAAGCAGCACAGGTATGTCATTATCAACGGCCTGTCTCTGTTCAGGTTTCCAGTAAGGCTGTGAAAGTGAGCACCAGCATGCATATTACCTGAAGCTGCAGCAGCTCAATGAAATCAATCAGCCATCTTTGATTTGATTGTTTACACTCGGTTTTTTTTTTTTTCCTGCTGGGACATGTAAAAAAAAAAAAAGTCTTCTGTGGAAACGGCCTGCTCGGTTATTCATCTGTTAAGAGCAGCCATGCAGTTATGATGACGCAGCTGATGTGATGTTATGACGGATTTACAGACACTCAGGAGGAGTCATGGAAGTTTCAATCAGGGATGTGTGAGAGTTAGAAAGTCCCTGTTGTTCATGGTTCAACTCCACAGGTGTGTTCAATCATGTTGTCTGATTAGACCTGCTGTCAGACTGTGGGTGTGTGTGTGTGTGTGTGTGTGTGTGTGTGGGTGTGTGTGTGCAGAGGGGGCTTGATAGACATGATTTCCTTCACCCTGCTGTAGTTAGTTCTGTTGCTCCTGTTACATTTTCACATTATGCAGACCTCATGTGATCCCCATATTCACAAAGCCCCTGAAATAGGGTCGGAAATTTAAACATAGTTAAAACACTCGATACTGTTTACATACCATGGCAACAAAAATAAAATACATACACCTAATATTTATTTAGTGATTTTTTTGATTTTTTGCACATGACCAAAAACTGCATGCAAATTTCTGCACACTCTCCGAGTGACCCTTCAGACAGATTTCTCAGCTTGCAGCACTTTTTTTTTAAAAGATGTGACTGAAGAGCTGAAGAGTTTTTTTTTTTAGTTTGGGGCTTTTAGACACAGTGGATCATTAAAATAATGGGGAAAAAAGCAACATAGATGTATGGATGCATGTCTCCTCAGGGCTTCCGTAGTTCACAACAGTCTCACTTAGAAAACTTGTCAAAAAATAACGACACAAAGAGGAAGAAGAAGAAAGAGTTAAATACTTATTATTTATATCCCTCATCATCCATATGTGCAGGTTATCACAATATCTCCCCGGAAAATAATAATGTCCCTTCTAGTATTATATTTAGGTCTCAACCAATAGGATCTGATGTTGTGTTTCTGTTATTCTAGTGATCCTGGGAACAAAAACAAAGAATTTATATCTATTAAACAACAAAGAGAAAGGTCTTTTACCTGCTTTTTGTAAAGTGTCTTGAAATAACACTTGGCGTTAAACAAATAAAGATTGATTGATATCTGTCAGTCATTTTTTAATTTTTTTGGCATGTTGGTGTTATAAAATAACTTTTAAATCAGTCCAGCATATACCAGTGTCTTCAAAGAGCATTTCCATAATGCTATAAAACCCTTTAAGGCGGTTTACTTAATCCCCGTTTCTTCTTCTCATTTCAGCAATTTTTCCAGCTGGTGAAACTAAGAAAACTTGGCCTCAGCGACAACGAGATCCAGAGACTTCCACCAGAGATAGCTAACTTCATGCAGCTGGTAGAACTGGATGTCTCTCGAAATGGTAAGAAGGGGGAAACACTGATAAAACTATAAAACAGTAACGATATGACACAATCACATTTGTTACATATTACATTTCGAAAGTTTGTTTCTGAGCATTTTTTCTCCTGCCAGAAGTCTTTTTTTTTGTTTGTTTTGTTTGGGTTGAGCAAGACAGCGCTAAGCTCAGCGAATGAATCACATTGACAGATTTACTCCTCGAGTGAAGTTGCTGCAACCAACAGGCATGAGAATGAAGCATGGTTTGCATTAGAGTGCATCTTCTGAGTTGTTTTTATAGACCTGAACACATTGATTTAGAGACAGCAGGGAGGCTTCTGCTGTATGAGCAGACATTAAACCTGCAGTCCTGTTTGTGTTCAGATTGCTTTTTTATCCTACGCTGGATTTAAGACGTAGAAGAAGAAATATTCTATTTATCCTGCGAGGGGAAATTCAATGTTACTCTCTGTTATTGAGACACACATAAGCTGAAGTACACACACATGCACAAACAGGATCCTTTTGGATGCACACTAATGGAGGAATGTCAGAGTGAGGGGGCTGCACACAGTGAGCACTCCTGAGCTGGTGGAGGGAGGGGGTTCAGTGCCTTGCTCAAGGGCACCTCAGCAGTGCTCAGGAAGAGAACTGTCACCTCTTTAGCTACAAGACCAACTTCCAGATTTGGTCAGCATCGGGACTTGAACCGGCAACCTTCAGTTCCTGACCCAAGTCCCTACAGACTGAGCTACTGCCGCCCCAAAACACAAAATAACACAAAAATGCCAATTTTTCACCAAGCTTAGCACCAGAATTGTGTTTGTTTTTAATCGTTTATCATGTGTATTTTAAACAACTTAGTGTAACATCTCAGTTTGACTCGTATCAATGAACTACTGCTGATTGTGTTGTATATTAGTTTGTGCTTATTATTTAAGTAGAAAGTCCTGTAACGTGTTTCTTTTCTCTTGATTCAGATATTATGGAGATACCAGAAAGCATTTCATACTGCAAAGCCCTCCAAGTGGCCGACTTCAGTGGAAATCCACTAACAAGGTAATCACACAGATAAAAGTGTTTTTACTATTTAAAAAAAAAAGAAAATCCACCCTTCATAAATAATCCATTTGTAACGGCTGCTTCTAAATATTAACCGTCAAGGTTTGGAGCATTGCTACCAACATCCACTTCACATTTTATGCCTTTTTATCCAGATAAAAACATGATGCAAGGGTTAAAGAAGGATGCACATCGTTAAAAAAGAGAAATGATTGTGTAGAGAAATTTATTTTAATTGTCCACATTCTGCAGTTTTTGAAAATCCTCTGTTGTGCTGTTACGTACTTTCATACACTCTCCTTGACAGATCGCTGATTGTGCATAAAATGCTTCTCATTCTGTGGGTGTGACAAAGTCTAATTTGCACCTCAGCAGGGACCAAACCTCATTACTTTGCAGTATGTAGTTCAGGAGACAACAATGGATAGTAGTACAAAGGCACTGGGGGTTCAATACTGTTAGAGTGCACACACAAACCCCACTCCTAACGCTCTGTTTCCACAGTAGTAACCTCATTACCACTCTTTTTTTTCCACCACTAAAACAGTTAAACAGGAAAGGGGTACTTATGACTGTAGGTTAACAGGAAGGGGATGTGTTTGTGCTGTTAGTCAGGATTCATTTGAATTATTCTCCATATAAATTAGACTTGTGAAAATGTTTGCAGACAGTAGACATTTCAAATATTATAATAAAAACGAAAAGGTTTATTTTGCATTTAACTCAACAGCCTTAAAAGTACCAAACGGAGAAATAATCATGATAGAGTTTCTGTATTATCTCTCCTCATATTCGAGTGCACGTCATCCTCCATATTGTTTGGATGAGATGTTTGTATTAACAAGTTTTAGTTTAGACGGCGCTGCAGCGCTCTGAGGTCCAGACACCAGGAACAGGTGCTGGTTGTTTATGAAGACTTGCTGACAGCTCGCTTCAGGAACATGAAGAAACGGACACATTTTAAAGATTTTATAAATGAGCTCCATTTTGTTCATTCCAAATAATGTTTTTGATTAGAAACCTTTCTTACGTGAAGACTATTTTGTCAGACGAGCCGACATTCATTTAGGATACTCAAAGACGAGTTAAAAATATTCAACAAAAATGACAAAAACTTGAGCTGAAAGCCGGCAAGAGGAATCATTTTGTATTTCATGCTTTTGTTCAAAGTGTGACCACACCTAGCAGCACGTTAAAGTAGTCTGATCTTGCAGGAGCTTGTAAAATCAAAAAGGAGGTAGAAACGTGCACAAAATATCAGCTACTTGTTTTGAACCATCAGATAATGAATCCATTTAGAAAGTGAAAATCTTGTTGGGCACAGAGTATTCTTTATTAGAGGAACAAAGACACTTTAGTAGCCTTGTGGAGAATATCAAGACTGACTGTGTGTGTGAACTGCTTAAATATCCTGTGCTAAAAACATTGTAATAAATCTTTGTGTTATTAGAGTCAACACTGTGACTAGTTTAAGACATTGTTTGAGCACGTTTGATCCTTTTGATGTTCTCAAACAAGTCGAAACATTCGACGTTAGAGTTGAAACTAAAGTGTGAGGACAGAGGGGGAAAGATAAGGAGCGCACACACTCAGGTACTTTATATCAACTTATCAAGACTTATGGCTGTAGTCTTACCTAACTCTGCATGCAAGGGTTGTCATGACAACAGAAGTTCAGACTTAGGTATGGCACCGGTAAAAAAAAAATCCAACGATTGATAACACGGCAACAAAAAAAAAAGTCCTAACCACTCGGGCTGTTGAAAAAAAAAAATGGTGATGATAATATATCGTCATCTGCTGCTTGTAAATAAATGTATGGATGCAGATGTTACAGAGTCGATACGGCTGCAAAGCTGTGATGACAGTTTTGAAAGGCAGTTGATCTATGATGCAGATCACAATAAAACCAAAGCCATAACTCTGAGATTAAACTATTTGAATGTGTTTCTAGGATCTCTGAGGACCTGAGTTGAAGTGTTTTAAATTATAGGATCCATAGTATTCCCACTATTCTTGTGATTTCTAGTTTTTAATGACCACAAAGTGCAGACAAACTCCTGCACACAGTCTCCATACTTGTGCAGTTTAGACCGTGCTCTCTGTCTTTGGGTCTTGGCAGCGTTTCATTAAATGACACGAATGAAGAAGTGAGGCTTTTGTGTTTTGGAGACTATAAATAGATCTTTTAAATAACAGCGAATGATTTGGTTTGAAAACTGAACATTTTGCCCAGTTTATAACTTACCGTAATGTCTCTTACAAACCCAACACATGACCATCTGAAAAGACTCCTTTCTCACGCCATCCATAGGTCCAACGTTCTCATAATTTACTGTGCAGTAATATGTACTCGCTTAAGTGTTTAAAAGGCTTTAAATGACATTATTTTCTGTGTGCTCTGTGTTCAGCTGGCATCTCACACTGTGGCATGTGTTTTTATGTTTTCCAGATTACCCGAAAGCTTTCCAGAGCTACGCAATCTCACAGTCCTTTCCATCAATGATATTTCATTACAAGTTCTTCCAGATAACATCGGAAAGTAAGTAGAGGCATCGCTTGTCGTAAATGCTTTGAAATGTTAAGTGTATCGAGCCCGGTGAAACGTCTTCGGTTAGACAGCCGAAGAAAAGAAGCTTGAAATGACTAATGTGTGCTTTTCTTAGATTTCTAATGCTTAGAAATAATGTTAAGATGTCTGTAACCTTTTAGAAAAATGTAGTTTAAGAGCAGCCGCCTGAGCTGTAGGTACATCGTTTAGCGGGGACATCGGGGTCAAAAACATCCCACATGTACGTCTCTGTGCGTTTCCTCTTGTTGACATTTCTCTTTAAAATGCATTGAACTCAAAATATGTCTTTTTAAAAGTGGCACTTCTCCGTCTGAGAGACTCTTACCTAGTGGCAAGGTTGACAGTTGCGTCTGTATTTTTAGCCAAAGAGCACTTCCTCCCACACAGCCAATTACCGCACGGCATTAAAGTGTTTCTTCTCGGCTAAACTGTATACCTCCCACAGCAGAGAGCATCAAAAAATACACAGAGCACGTTAAAGTGCAGGCAGTCCTATTGTCCCGTCTCTCTGCTGATGGTACGAGCTCTTCTAAAAGCTCCTCCGTCTCACCGCAGCGGGCTGAACATACCGACCACATGACTCCTCTCAGACACATCCGTCTGTGCTCGTCTGCTCGGGCTGCATTGTCTCTGTTCATAAAAGGGAACAGGCTCGTTGTGGAGATGGCATTAAAAAAAAGTGCTGCGGTGAAGGGACCTGTCTGCCAGCATTCTTATTCCCACGAGGCTCCGCGTTATTGTTGAGTTCAGTTCTAATTGGATTTACCGTAATAACACAACTATGCGCTTGGTTTTGAAGGTCAAAGTGCCACGAGGGTTGTTTTTTGGAATTCAAGGGGGAAACTGGATTGAAACGCTTACAGGGATGGATTTAAAGGGATCAAATTACTCGATTTCTAGACGAACATTTATTGGTTGAAATGTTGCTAATTTCCTGAAATTCCAAACGACTTTCTCAAGAGCTGCACCGGTGTCACATTTTCCACATCCTGCAATCTTTCATTTTACTGTCCCATGTTAACTTGATTTATGATATTTCATGTGTCAGCGACTGTGATAACGACTTGTTCATTAATGGTTCCTTGTTCTGTTGCGGTACACGCAGTGAAACTTGGACTCTTGTTGTCCAGCAGTACATGTTACATTACCTCTGGCAGAGATTACGATGGCATATTCAAACCATTAGACAACTGCTGGAGCTGCTGGAGCTAAACTAAACACAGATTTGTCTTGGCTTGCCACGCTGCCATAAATTAAGGACTACTGCTGAACCCATCTCAGGGGGGGGATAACGCATGGATGGCAGACGAGAGCTTGGCTGGATGACTCAAGAAAAAGAGTCCAGAGGGCATCATGGGTCCAGATAAAGGACTCTGCGTTACTGAAGCAGCAACACATGCACTCCTGAAGATTTTTTGTAGAACATCCTGTACAGCATGCTCCTGAAATCTGTTAAGAGATGCTTTTTCACATACGTCCCTCACAGTGTAAAGTTTTCTCTGTAAACTCCCTAACTTTTCAGGGTGAACTCACACATCCACATTTTTCAACTCGGAGTTTCTCCTGCCAGCCCCCTGGTAGAATTTCAGCATGAAGTCCAAGTGAAATTCTCTAGAAACTTTCAGCAGTGCACGTGTGAAAACGGCTATATACATTTTCTTTGAAACAAAGTGTGTTCCTTTCCATGCATCTACATTTTGCCTTTTTATTTTTTCTCCCACGTTTGCCATGGCAACAGCTGCAAACTGAACATAATAAACAAGGGCTTGAACCACATTGATTTAAAAGTGTATATGCGACTGATTCAGATTATTTAGATTTTGCATGCAGCAGCAAAGTCGGCTTAAGTCCAACAGATCTCCTGTAACGTCTCCGTCCATTTCCCCGCGGTACAGCATGTGCCCCACATATGTCCCAGCATATCTGTCTTACATAACGCAGCTTCTTTAAGGTCTGCTCGCCGTCAAGAGAGAGAAAAAAAAAAGGTTAATGAAAACCATGACAGTGTTTTTTCAGAAGATGAATGATGAAGAGGTTAACGACAGCAGCGGGTTATCTCAGGAGAGGGGAGTGTTTTCTGAGAAGAAAAAAAACCATCTTTCCCTGAAGCCTGAGACTCTTGACACTGAAAGATGGCTGTTTTCTTTCTCTGTTATTCTTTTATTCTGTAGTATTGAAAAAGTTATTGCCTCCTTGGTCCATCTTCTACAGAATGAAGGCTGAAGTATTTCTTTGGACGTGGACTTTATGCTGTGATTATCAGCTGCACTCATAAACTCATCTGTTATTAATTGTGTACTTGTAAAGTACTGAGACATAAACACAAGTGCAGGAAGATAACCCTGCACTTTGCTCAGCGATGGCTTCGCAGAAATGTTGCTCTTTATGTAAAGTATGCAGCGGTTGTTTATGCCGTCGTGATTTTACAGCCTTGATAAGACCGACTGGCCTCCAAAGTACTTCCTGTTTCCACATATCTGACTCCAACGAGACGTTTTAAGTCATTTTTATCATGTGAAATAATTATCTTTGATGTGAAGATGGGACTAGAAATACTACAGAAGCTCTACTTTATTTATTTTTTTCCCTGGAATTTTTAGAAACATAATCTTTTTCTCTTTCTTTCTGTTATTACAGCTTGTCCAATTTGGTATCACTAGAACTCAGAGAAAACCTGCTCACATTCCTACCAGAGTAAGTATTCTCTGGAAATATAAATATATATTTATAGATAGTGATGTCTCTGTGAAAGGTGTTAGACCATACAGGAAGTTGCATTGCATTCATCTCCTCTCCCGCCTCTCGTCCACAGGTCACTCTCTATGCTTCACAGACTTGAAGAACTCGACTTAGGGAATAATGAACTGTACAGTTTGGTAAGTTTTGATTGGGAACTTGATAACTCTTTAAAAATGGATGGAGACAATCTTTTCCCCCGGTTCTTGTGTTGTAGAAGTAGATTAGCATCCCTCGAGAACAGCTTTCACCTCTTATCACCCAGCTGGCCGGATGACCATCTGCTTTCAGCTTTGGTTTGAAGTTGTTAATCTTGTGTGTGCGGCGTGACTCTGATGGTCAATGATTCACTGACAAGTAAAGAAAAAGCCGGCCTGCTAAGAAATGACTCTTAATGTGTTTCAGTTCATTTCTCATTTATGTGACCTTGTTGGACGCTGTCAGAATTTATGAGCCGGGTTTTGTTGAATATTGAAGGTCAAGTTTACCTAAGAAACCAGGAATCCAACAAGCAGCTCAATGGGTATACAACCCTCTGTATGGAATCATTGTTTGCTCAATATCTTTGAGAAATATACAATAATTAAAAGTTTAAACTTATTTTCATTCATCTTAATCGACTTTTTCTACATATGCTTCCAGTTTCTGCACCTCGTGTTGTGTACATGCAATGAATTAGAGTCCAAGAACATAGAAGTACATAATGAGTCACTAATAATGTCCTTTTTTTTTCCTGCTCTGTTGTCTGCTGTTTTTTCCTTCTCCTCTATTATTCCTCGCCCCTCACTCTATTCTATTTCTACATTTCATCCTCCCACACAGCCCGAGTCAATAGGCGGTCTTGTCAGCTTGAAGGACTTGTGGCTGGATGGAAACCAGTTGGCTGAAATACCTGCAGTAAGCGAATCGTTGCTCCTATTTCTTATTTTTGAGGTTCTGTTTCTCTGTCTTCGTCTTGTTTTGAATCTTGGAGTGCAATCTGTGTTATTTTAATGATCAATAGTATTTGAAAGTAGCAAAGCCAAAGCTGCAGAGAGAGAGAAAAAGTGAGCAGGGGAACATTTAAATTCACACGTCTGCAAATACAGATGTCTCTCCAGTCCTTTTGTCATCTTAAAAAGATGCGAAAGTCACGTTGAAGTCTCTTAAAAAGACATGTTGCCAGTGTATTTGTGTAATCTAGACCGTGTGCAGGACTTTGCTTGCAGTTTTTGGTAATTAAACAGATGACATTTTCCAACATTGGGTGCCTAGGAATTGTGTTTTTGTTGCTGTTGCAGTTTAAAATTCAGGTTTTATGACAACCCAAGAAGCTGCAGTGCCCTACACTCACAGATATTTTTCTGATAAACCCCCAAAAGAAAGAGGATTGTTATAAACACATCACGTACAGTAGGTGCAGGGCAATTAAACAACAGCAGCAAGAAAAGGAGGACAAACCTGCACACTCACTCAATACTACACAAGTTTTTATAATCCCATTGTGGCCCTTTTTTCAGTGAACCCCCTGAAAACCTCGGTCCTGTCATGTTGGGTTTTCTTTGCATGCTTCTGTTTAAATGTAAGGCAACTTAATCAGAGATGAGCTGCACTCGTGGATCAGTTCCTGAGTTTAAATGTGGCATATAAACCACCTTACGTCTACTATCCTTCACTGATTACATAGACAATATTCTCTGATTTTATTTGGTGATTTCTAACCGCAAGTCTCCTCGCTGTAGGAAATGGGCACTATGAGAAGCATGTTGTGTCTGGATGTATCCGAAAACAAAATCGAGCGACTTCCAGAAGAGCTGGGGGGTCTGGTGATGCTCGCAGATCTGCTCGTGTCTCAGAATCTCATTGATGCTCTACCAGAAAGCATCGGTAAGCATGTGGAGTTTATCCTCTGCTCTTTTAAAATGACAGTAAAAATAAATAATTTTTGACCAGAAAGCTGCAAACTCTCTCCATTATTTTGTTTTGTAACGTCTTCATCAGCCTGCTAATAACGAGTGTCTGAGCAAGGTCGATTCATTTTTATTTTTCTCTCCCCCTGCAGGAAAACTTCGTAAACTTTCGATATTGAAAGCTGATCAGAACAGACTCACTTATCTTCCAGAGAGCATCGGCCACTGTGAAAGCCTTACCGAGCTCGTGCTCACAGAGAACCAGCTACAGGTGTGTATGCATCACCTCAGCACTTATCTCACAGAGGGTGACAGAGAAAAGCATTTTATCAGAACACCATGTCATGACAGAGGCGTAGAAACAGTCAATATGAAAGCAGCAGCACTTCACATAACGCTGTCAGTTTAATTTATATTCAAAGGTTAAAGACGTGTGAAGGTTTCTGAGGTTTTAGTCAGGCTGAATCAGCCCCAAACTAATCGAGATAAATTCTCAGTTCTGCATAATCTGTAGCTGAAAAAGACAAAAAGCATCTCTTCTGTTGTCAACTGAGAAAATGAGTGCATTTATATAATTAAACATGGTCGCATCAAACTTTTGAAACGTGCCTGATGTCTTATTCCTGAACTATTGATGTCAAAATTTTGATGAGGAAAAAAATCCCCTGAAATGTGAAGTCAAACTGTGGTTACGTGACATTACTTTGAAGGGCCGATAGATTAAGGATTTTTGGGCTGATGAGAAAAAAATTCAGATAACCATATATCAGCCGATATCTGTCGTAGATCTTTAGAAATAAAGAGAAGTAGATATACTCACAAATTTATTACGTTGATCCCTCAAATGCAAAAAAAAGATTTATAATGAAGACAACATTTTGTTTACAGTTGAACAAAAGCATTTATTGGCCAGGATAACAACAGTGCACGTAAACTTCATAAATGAACAATATAAAATTAAAATAGATAATACATTTAAATTGAATAAGCCTCCTTATATCCGATAATACTGATAGTTAAGTGATATGCTAATTTCGGCTGATATTGTTAGCCGGCTGATTAATCAGTCAGGCTCTAATGCCTTTAATATCAAAGTCAAATTTAGGAACAGAAACATTCTTCTATTTGGTTATTACTTAAATCAGTAGATGAATAACTTGGTTCAAAATTCAGATTAAATAGATAAAAACAGGGCTGCTTGATTTTCCCCTGCTGACACACAGAGAGCAAACATGGCCGCTCTCAGCACATCTTTGTCTGTTATGAGTTCATAAAAGAGACGACTGTGTGAGCCACACATCTCCCTCTGTCTCTGATAGAGCAACACACTCTACCGCTGATGCAGGAATATATAAGCTCCAGTCCATGTTGTTTCAGACAAACTTCTATTGGACTGTTTTTAATTAGTTGTTTGAAACACTTGAGGTCGTGCAGAATCAAAGTAGCTGAGGGAATCTTCTTATCTGCGTTTTGTCAGTACGTGGGGTTCTTTTGAAATGTTGTTTTGATGTTCTGTTGTTTCAGAGTTTGCCGAGGAGTATTGGGAAATTAAAGCGACTTTCAAACTTCAACTGTGACAGGAATCAGCTATCATCATTACCCAAAGAGGTAAGATTGTCATCCAGCACACTTAGAGGGGCTTTAATGGCAACAGAGGCAGAGATGAGCTGAGCTTCCTACCAAGTACCAAAATGTAAACAAAATATAAGGATGATAATAATTGTGTTTATATATCACCTTTAAAAACAGATGTTTGCAAAGTGACACACAAAGACAAGGCGGGAAGTCAGGACAGTAACAGCATAAACGTCAACAGTCAGGCCAAACAGGAAGTAGATTATAAAAACAATGTCAATGCAAACACAATGAACAATACAGATACAACAGGGAGGTGTCAAAAGACAGTTAAAGCTTTAAATCAATAAAATTTAATGGAATGAAATAAAGATAGAAAGTCAACAAGATGAGGAGAACAAAATGAATATAAAGAGGAAGGAGCTCAGTCTGTAGGGATTTGGGTTGGGAACCGGAGGGTCGCCGGTTCAAGTCCCAGCGCAGATCAAATTACGGAAGTTGTTTTGGTAGCTGGAGAGGTACCAGGGCACCTCCCGAGTACCCATGAGCAAGGCATGAACCCCCAACCGCTCTGATGCGCTCCCTGCCTAGCAGTGTGTTTCAGCCCCACTCTGACATCTCTCCACTAATGCATGTCCACAGCTCCTGTGTGTGCGTGTGTGCGTGTGTGCGTGTGTGCGTGTGTGTGTGTGTGTGCGTGTGTGTGTGTGGGATCCGGGTCTATTAGTGTGAGAAGCATGTCTCTCAATAACACAGTGTAAAACCAGAATTTCCCTCAGGGATTAATAAAGATCAAAATAAAGATCAAAACCATTTTATACATCGTTTCCTCTTTCTGCCATCTGTACAAAGCTTAAAATCGGGCCTGTCAATTCACTGTAGACAGTTTTCAACATTTGAAATGGTTAAAAGATTTCCACCATTCCCGTGTTAATGGTTGAAACTGGTTGATAAATTGTGCACGTTTGAATGTTTAGTCACAGGTTGAAATATTAAAGTAAAACATTAGAAATACTTGGCAAAAAAACAAAACAAAACAATCATTTAACAAGTGATTGTGATACATCTTTGTGCCTGCAGGAGGCAAACAGGACAGGACTGCTTCAAGTTTATCGTCTTCAGATATGAGACTTTCATACATTTCCGTTCAATAGGTGGCGCTGTTTGGGCTGACGCTGCAGCTCTGACCTGGAGTACAGCATTTGAACTATTAAATAGTTCCAGACTTTGATTTACATCTTCAATAAACAAAAATAATCTAGTCAGCGTTTACTGATGATATGATGTTAAATCAGACTGATTATTATTATAATGATCAGATTCTTTCGTTCTTCTGCTTCTTATCAAACCGTCTAAAGTTGGCTCGGCGTCGTGGTTGCTTCAGCTCTGTCTCAGTGTGTCCATTGTGTTGTCTCTACATGACGTTCTTCTCCAACCTCTCGTCCGTTCAAGAGAACGCTCGTCTGGTCTGGAGCTCCGTCTGAAAGGCTCCTTCAGACGTCGCACAATGGCTCTGTGTCTTAATCATGCGAAAGCCCGCAGTGTGTGGAGCAGAAATAACAGCGGGGCCTCCATAATGAATCCATGGTGTCACTGTTTTCTCAAAGCAGCATCGCATGACGACTCTGACAATTACAGTGTAACCACGGACAGCGTATCGACGTGTGCCATGCTAAACTACTTGACCGCTGGCCCAGTTTTATGGATTCTATTGATTTGTTGATTAGTTGCTCTCTGGGCTGAATTCTGTCCGTGCTGACATGGAAGCAGACGTAATAATGTGACTCTGAGCGCTCCCACCTCTTGTTTGTTGTCATACGTATTGTGATCATGATGAGCTTAACTTGCTTCTTTTAACATGATGATGGATCCCCCCGCAGCAGCTCTGATATCCCGCTCAGGTCTCACGTCTGAGCAGATTAATAGATTACAACTGCAGTTTAGCTCACCCATCAAGTCTCTGCTTTGTCTGACCACTAAGCCTATTTGCTCCTTATTTTAGTTCCGTCTGCCATATCCCATTGACGTTTGACTCTTCTGCTATCGAGATCCATCAATCCTGAGTCAAAGTGCCAAAGCGCTCTCGCTCCATTCGTCCTGGCTTTGAGAAAAAAAAAACACTTATTCATCTGCAAGTGCATTTCATATTTCACATCTCTAGACATGTACGGGAATAGACGACAAGTTCATCCTCTACATGTGTCTGCAGACTCTTCTGTTTTCTACACCTCTACCGTGACTGTGACTGACATGCTGTCTAATCATGTGCTCTAGATCGGCGGGTGCAGCGGTCTGAACGTCTTCTGCGTGCGAGAGAACCGACTGACGAGGATACCGTCGGAGCTGTCACAAGCCACGGAGCTGCATGTGCTCGATGTGTCTGGAAACAGGTGCGTTTAAAAACACTTGGATTCTCTTCTCGCTCTTATTGGCTGACAATTTTATATACATTGAAGTGCATTGAGGTATTTGAAGACTTTCCAGTTAAATTCGCTCAGAAAAAAACCTTTGCACATCTACTTCACAAGACAGGTGTGTAGGAGAGAAATTTGTCCATCAAAACAAGTTTGTCTAAATGGGCGTGACATCTTAAAAAGTTTTTATATGTGATTTTTCACACTTAAATATAATATAAATCAAGTATATCCTCTGAAAATAACTCTGAGTCATGACTGTCTACAATGGGTGTAACACCCGAGTCCCACTGTCTGTGATGTTTTCAGAGTTTTCAGAGTCCTATCTTCACTTTGTTTACATCGCCGGGACGGCCGGCTGACTCCTCCCCTCGTGTATAAAAGTTGTTTAATTGAGGGACTAGAGAAAAGAAGAATAACATACTGTACTCACTGCTTAACTGTGTTTCTAGATCACGCTCATTTCAGGTAAATTTACATGCAGTGTGAAGATACGAGCATAATAAAGATCGCTAGCATTAGCATGCTAACACAACAATGCAGCGCCAGTTGTTTTGGTTTCATGCTGGTGCTCAAGGGCGACATCTGCTGGATCAAAAAAAATCGCATATAAAGCCTTTAAATAGGAAGTGGCTACAAGCCTGCAACCAATCATCATCATGACGTCAGCTCTGGATTAACAAAAATAAACATCAGCTTCTCGGTTGAGAGCACATAAACACCAAAACATTTGAACAAAGCTACCAAAAATCTTTAGTTTTTTTTTTTTCAGTTTTAAAAACTCCCCAATGAATCATTCCCTATTCCTAAACCACTTCCTGTTTAAGATGGGAGCTGTGCCTTCAGACAAAGCCACAGCGCTGTCTGCCGCTTCACTCAAACATAAACACGTTCCCCTCAGTGTCTGGAAAGTGTCTCCCTCCTTCTCAAAACAAAACGCTAACTTTCTTATCCTGACGTGACTCCAGCTCTCGTCCAAATGTTCACACAGCAGCGTTCATGTCATCAAATCAAAGAAAAACCTGCTGGTGGTTTCTTCAGTGATTTATGTCTCCTGTTTGTCTTCAGGCTCATCCACTTACCGATGTCTCTGACCACACTCCGACTGAAGGCCTTGTGGTTGTCAGAGAACCAGTCGCAGCCGCTCCTCACCTTTCAGACGGACGAGGATCCGGACTCGGGGGAGAAGGTGCTCACCTGCGTGCTGCTGCCTCAACAGCCATATGAGCCGGACAACAAAGGTAACGTAATGAATATATCAGCAGACGTGATTCTGTCTGGTCTGGAGCCCCCTGACTGTTATCTAAAAACAGCTGAGGACCCTCTGGGACCAACAGGGGGACAAAAAGAGATAACTGAAATAACACAGTTTTGTCTTCATTTCCTTATTGTGTTCCCATTTGTTCCCAACCTATCTTTTGTTGGTCACCTAGCAACCACAACAGCTACACCAGAACTAGCTACCATAACTACCCCACCTAGTTTAACCTATTATTTTAAGGTCTTTCCCCTTAGTATTGCTAAGTATTCAATTCAGTTGCAAACAGTAACTTAAATTAAAATGTATTATTTGTCACTTGAAAGTCCACCAGTGTGTTTGAGTTGTTCCGCAAAGAACCTGGGGGTTTGGTGGGCAACAAAGGATGCGCCAGATGGATCCTTCGTTGGAGGACGCGTTTGTCTGCTGCACTTGAAGGAGCCTTCCAAATTGGACCGCCTTCGATGCTCCATAATGACGCAATCGGTCTTTAGATGTCTTTAGAAGGATGAAACCCCCGAGTTGAGACACTACACTTCTCTGACTTATACATTATAGGTGTGCAGATGAACCCGGCTGGCAGGTGTCAATCAAAACCGGATCTAACACGCCTCTTAAGTTAAAGAAATGATCTGAAGAAACAATATATATTTGTTTTTTATATATATAGTTGTGAATGTTGATTTTACTCAGACGTTAGAGGATGCTGAACTGAACTCTCAACTTTGATTTCATTATGAAACGCTACATTTCTAGATGCTGCCAGTGGATATTTTAAAGTGTCTGTTTCTTATTGCTAACACGGTGACATTTGAGATAATATTCCTCATCACTTCTCCACCAGAGTATTTAGTGCCTGGCGGTGTTTTTCATGACGTTATCACATGATCTGCTCGGAGAAGCACACTGTGTTCCGTGCCCTCTTATCCCTGCGCACAGTTTCTCTGTCGATTACGAGGTCCTGTGAAGGATCACGTCCTCTACATCAGATCAGGGCCTCTCCTGTCCCTTGAGGCCCTCCTTGGTTATGTTTTATTTATTTATTTATTTTTTCAGAAATGCGTTGGATTGGACAGCTAAAGAGGCTTAGCAAGCGGCTGGCCTGCTGCCATTAAAAGCTCACCCGCTGCTTATAAAGATGCTGCTGAGGGCCAGCTCGATCTCTCCCTGATACAGCAGTTTATTGTGATCTATTCTTCTCAGATGTCATCACCATCCTTAAGCACTTGCGTGTGTGGAGCGTTTGAGAATCACAAAAAAAAAAAATGTGTTTCTTGCCGCATTTCAAAATATGTTTTTGTTTCCATTAAAAAGAAACAAGGGGAACACATTCATTCTTTACTCTGACATGCTTCCTTGCTACGATTTGAGATGCAGATATTAGATCGGTGGAGGCCAGATGAGGGAGGCTGAGGCTGAGGCTGAGGCTGAGGTTGGGGGCAGGGAAGATTGTGTGGCTGTAAGCCTGTGACTAAGCCGGGATTTGAAACTGTGATCTGGCAGTTTCAGGCTCCGGGTTGTGTGACAGCTTTCATTTCTTGAGTTGGCGGCTCGCAGGGGAAGCAATCGCAACAGCAGTATTGATTTTAATCTGCGGACACAATCACCGCAGCTCGCACTAAATGAGCATTTGAATGAGTGCAGGAGGTCCACTAATGAAAATTGCGCTGTGTGTCTTTTTGAAACCCCCCCCCACCACCAGGTTCCGATAATCTGGCCCGCTGCGGAGCTCTGGACAGTCTTGTGAATGACATGGTAGACGACACGTGGGACAACAAAGCCATGAACCGGATCAGTGCCATTCACTTCCTGGATGATGATGAGGAGGAGGATGATGACAAGGTGAGACCAGCATGCTCAGGGAAAAGTAATATTGTAATGCGTCATTCTGAATGTGTTATAAGTGATCATGACATAACCAAAAAATACACCATCAAAAAGTTGCTCTTTCACTGTCAGGCTCCTGAGGCACACCAGGTAAGAGTGCAGCTCATGTGTCCTGTTCTAACATAAGAAGGTTACACACACTACAAGAAAATCAGGCAGATTTTGAGATGGATTCCTCCCCTTCTGATAAAAGTGAGCAACGTCCTGATTGGACGTGAGGTGTGTTAAGAGTGATGAACGTTGTGCCTGCACCAATTTCAAATTGTAAAAATGAAATGTGATCAATATTTACAATCTGATATTTTGTTGTATAGGGGGGGGAACCCCGAGGACAGCTGAGCATGCGCTCTGTTTTATTGTCACTCTAACTACAAACTATAGCCAATAGGGAAGCGAGCTGACTGACTACAGCTGTTCTCTGTAAATTAGTCTGAAAAGGGCTACGGCTTCAAAAAGCCAGTTACCAAACCAGTGGGTGATGTCAGAGGGGCGTAGTCTATTAATTATACAGTCTTTGATATTAACCTGCTTTATATCCACTGTTGTTATACCATCAAAAGCAAAATTCTGTGAACTTGTTGCTGAAAAACCGATATTATGTGAACATCTCTGTTAAATTTGAGGTAAATTTAAGAAATATGATTCAATTTTTTTCTCAATGTGTGCTCGATTGATTAACTCGCTTTGTTTCCTTCCCACAGGGAACTCTTCTCCGGCGGGCCACGCCTCACCCGGGCGAGCTGAAAACCATGAAGAAAGCGGCCGAGAACCTCCGCAACGACCTGAACGCTGCCAAAAGCCTGGACTCCAACAAAAACGAGGTCAATAACGCTGCAGACAGAGTGACCACGTCTGTGTGACCTTTTTTTTTTTTTTACTTTTTTTTTTTTTACCTCAGAAAAAGATTTTTACCTCCTGTGTCCTGCCGTGTCGTCCTGCACAAACCCCTCCCTACCCCTCCCCCACCCCGCGGCTCCCCTTTATTTCTCTTACCTAGCAACCCCGGTGTGGCCTTCCCCTCCCCCGCCCACCCTCTGATTAAACCCTGGGACGCCTGTAACCGCGCTCCACTTCTGAGCAGGTGTTTGACTCAGTGGGCCGCCGTGCCTTCCTCTTTTTGAATTAATGCCCACAGCAAAGATCTGCACAGAGACGCTCCTTTTTAAAGATATTTTAAAGATTTATAACTTTTTTTTAAATGCCTCTTTTTAAACCAACGTTAGATAGTTGCACTATTCTAAGTCTTTATAATGTGGTCAAACCCTCGTAAATGTATTCTATATATTTGTTCTTTATCTATTTTTCAAAACACTGGGTGAATACTTCTTTTGACGTTTTGGGCAAAACCATCGCAGGACTTTTTTTTTGGACCTACTGATTTAAGGATTCTTGTATAGTCTCTTGTGAATATTGATACTTTTATACGTTTTGGCAGCTCAGATGTAAATAAAACATGTATAGCAAATTTCTTAATCAGTTGCAGATTTTTAAAGTTTTCTTTTTTTTTTCAAGCTTGGTACTTTTTCTCGTTTTTATTTGAAATGAAAGTAACGAACAAAGCGGTCACTAATGTCTTATCGATCCATATAATCCATATAAAGGTCATTAGGTGAGCGGACGGCCTTGAACCCTGTGACACATCGAGGGCTATTTGTGAATACTAAATAGATTTCCGTTTAGATCTTAAGTACAGCACATCAAACTTTATTTATATGTGCTGTGCTTCACTGCTTCGCTCTCTTCTCTAAAAATATAGATGCCAAAAACAAAGATGTATATTTTAAAAAGATAAATCAGTTCTTCTTTCCCTTTTACAAAAAAGTACTGTATAATATAATCATCGGTGGTTTGGTGAGACGGAACTTTGTACCACAACGACGGCATCCTTTTTTAAACATGCAGTTGTCAGAAGTTCCACTTTAATGCACTTCTCAGCGTTTCTCAAATTCTTTTAAGTGGTACATGATAAACTGTTTGATTTTTTTTTTTTGATTTGATTTTAATAAGTGGACCAGAGTGATTGGTTCCAGTGTTGTTGTTTTTTTTAATGTTTTTAATTATTTTCTGATCAAGCTGCACAAACCCGGTCTCGGATGGTTAATGCACCTTGAGATTTGGACGACTTTTTAACCACTGATCAATAAAAAGAGTGCAACACTAAACCACATGTTTGTTATTGCTTTGATTTGATCAGTCAGCCTGTTGTGGTGTCAATCAGTTACCCGTACTAATCCTTTTAAAAATGTTATTTCAAGACGCCTGCTTTGGGCTTTCTTGATATCCATAAACAGAAAAATAAAAAGTTCAACTGGCTTGATTTGAGGCAATAACCAGGTACTCCACCTCCTGACCCCTCCATGGCTTGTTTTGTCTGTCCAGCAGTGCACAAAGTTCCCATAATGCTTTGTCGGCATGCTCTGTGTTTGACTGGTCCACCCTGCACGTGCTGCATGTTGTAGTGACGCAGGCATGCTTCTGAGTAGATCAGAAAACAATGTTTATCATTGTGCTGTTTGCATCCCAAACAGTGACACCTGAGCGGAGACGTCAAGGCATACCCTACGATGATGCATTATGTCATGAAGTACATTTTACACTTACTTTTTCTTTTTTAAAACATGATTGTACATCTTGAGAACAAGAATACTGTCTTATAATGGTTAAGAAATATTTTAAAAACATATTCTATGAAGCATCCTCTATAGTTATGCCACAAGGCCTTGATTTCTATTCATTTATATGCTTTAAATTGTTTGATTGATGACAGTGAAGTTACTTTGAAGGACTTCCATTGTTTTGTTACGAGTTTTTTTTTGTCATAATTCATTTCAAGCATGATCCTTCAGTTTCTGTCTTTGCCTCCTTAAGATGCATCAGGAGATATTAACAACAAGCGGCAGAGAAGCTCCGCACACACATGATGCTTTGGAGCGTTTAGCTTGTGCAGCTTTAGCTCTTCAGTAGAACTATACCAGTGAGAGTGTTTGAATGACACTCTCCAGTAATATAATGACTGTTTTGTTTCCCCCTGGTGGTCCAGGTTTTTTTTTCCTGATTGCACTGATATCATCAGCTCTAAAGGAGGAGATTCAGGATCAGCTTATAGACGAGCTGCTCATGCTGTAGACGTTTCTTTAAAGATGACAGACGTGGTTTTGTATCACCACACTGATCCACCTCTGTCACCAGTTTGTTTTCTTCCTTGTAGGCTAGATCTTACACTAACATTCATTTTTCAGCAGCAGGTGATGTCCTCTGACTTTCTCCAGGAGTGTAGAAATCCTCAGTCTAACCCGTGCCTCAGGACCAGCAGCCAAAACTGGTCCGTCCCAGTCGTCAGCTGGGGGGCAAACAAGCAGAGTCAGCAGGCGGGGCTTCGATCTCCCCCGGCCAGTGACGGCGTGTGCGGTCGCTTCTCAAGCGCAGAGAACCAAGAGGAAATTGAACAACCCAAGGAGGTCTGTTTTCAAATTTAAGCACGTCAGTTCATGTTGTTCATGTGGGTTTGTTTGGATGCAGGGATTTATGAGGAACCTCCCCTGAAGGGAGTTGAACCCTTCTGCAGGTTCACACTGATTCTGTGTCACAAACAAAGAAAATATCTAAAACAAAGATGTTTATCAGAATGTATCGTCCTCGTACATTCAGTCATCCTGCTTTAAGGTGTTAGTAGATATGATGGTAAGATATCAGATCCTGTTCCAGATATACGGTGGTCCTGAAGGCCAAAACATCCCAGACACAGAAAACATTTTTATAGAACAAACAACAGCGAGATGGTAACACAACATTTCAGATTCAGTCACCATGAAATGTGTCTGTGTTTCTTAAATGTCTTGAAATGATTTGTGTGAAATGTTACATTTTTGTTGTCTTCGGTTAAATGTTCTGCATGAGATTTAGCTGTGTTTTGTAAAACTTGTGTTCTGTTTTGTGATATTTTATTTGGTTGTGTTTTGATATTTAGTTTTGTGGGACTAGTTCTATGAGGTGTTTTCATGTTTAGTTGAAATGTGTGTTTGTACTGTAGTTGTGTTTTTAAAACATGTTTTGTCATGTCATGTTTTGTATGTTCTGATTGTCAACGGGAAAGGCAGGCAACTGCTTAGGGCCCCAGACCAGTAGGGGGACCCTGAGGGCTGACGCTTTTTAAACCACAGCATTGGTTCAAAATGTGCAAATTTTGCAACGACAGTAGGAAATCTCCTTAAGGCGGCCCCATCTGACAGCACTCTCTTGTGTTGCCCTGCTGCATGCATTATTGACATGAAAACCAAAGTTTGTCAATGAAAGTCTACAATGAAAAATTAAAGAGTTATCCTTCTATAGGAAAGAAACAAGAGAAAGAGGAGTATCTATCGGGAAACTGGCTGACATGATAACTGGAGGGCCCCCCTAATAATTTTTGCCGAGGACCCCAACAGACTAGAATCGCCCCTGAAGTCCCAAAATGTAAAAAATTATATATTGTGCTTATAAGATCATTATCCTGTTTCCATTGAATAATTATCTTCTGCCCACAAAATTTTTTTTTTTTGCTTTTTGGGACTTCAGGGGCTCCGTAGTTTTTAGGCATTTAATTGTGTTTTGTGATTTTGTGTTTTGATGGTAGTTCTATAAATGTGTGCTTGTAGTTGTTTTTAAAATGTTGTCTTTTATAAAATACACGTTGTATCAAAACGTTGTGTTTTGTTTAATTTAGTTGTGTTTTGTTGTTTCATGAAATGATTTTATGTTTTGTGTGAGTTGTGTTATCAAATGATTGTTTAACTTTTGCTTTTTATATGTTCAAAAATATGTTTTTCTTATCAGGTCAATTTGGCTTAAATAAAATATAATATGACATTTTTTAATAAGACAAATACACTTCCTTAGATTTTTGCAGTGTTGTCTTTCCTATATGTCGTATTTCTGAAATGTTTTTGTTTTTGACCTTTCAGGGCCACCATAGACCGTAGGCAATATAAGCAACATCTCGTTTTTTCTGGCCTTGTTGCCTTTATAAGATAGGACAGCTGAAGATAGAGAGGAAATGTTGGGGGAGAGAGAGTGGGGGATGACATGCAACAAAGGACCAAGGTCGGATTTGAACCCAGGGCCGATGCGATGAGAAGTATCGCCTCAGTACATTGGCTGTGCAACATAACCACTATCCAGCGCCCCATAACCTCATCTCTTTACCACCAGGATTATTCAAGCCAGCTGTCGGAGAATGACTCGTCTTCTCGTTGGTTTCCACATCAGAGATCTGAAACGAGAGCGGGCAGAAAGTCTCCGCCTCACAGAGTCGTTCATAAAGGTCCGGCTCTTCATGAAGACGCAAAGTTCTCCTCCATCACAGCGAGTCTGAGGTCTCCTTCTTCTTCTGTGGCAGAAAGGACCCTTCCTCAGGAACCATTCATCTCCCAAGTGCCATTAAGAGTAACTTCCTCTTTGTGGATCTTTTTAAATGTCAGACTATCTCTGCAGCATGTCACCATCAGCTGCAAATATGGCTTTTCTAAATGTTTGTCTTCTCGAAGCGACCTAAATTACACATTCTTTCTTTTATTTCTAATAAAAACATTTCCCCCTTAGTTGCAGATCAAAGTGTCTTGTCAGAGGGGGAGTTTGGGATTCAGCATTGCAGGTGGGAGGGGCTCTCTGCCTTACAAAGACAATGATGAGGTGAGTGTTGATGGGAAACATCCAGCATCTCTTTCAACATCGTTTCTGCTTTGTCTATAAGAACACAGACTGTGTGAACATACCTATCATGACCCAGTTCCCAGCTCCTGGTGTTGATCTTTAATTTTGATGCATGTTTCATCTACGAAGTAAGAAGGACCGTGACGGACGAGGTTAATTACGTTCTTGTGCACATGAGCATGAAACCATCCAGGTGTCTGATCATCTGAGTGCAGTTGTGTCCTGATGTCGAACAGTAAAAATCATTTTGTGTAAACACGTCAGGATACCGTCAGGTGTTTCCCTGCTTCTGTGTCCTGAGGCCTTCAATTCTAAAATAGTAAACACCTTGAAGATATCACTGAGTTTCTGGCTTTACCGATCCAAACAACAACATTGTGCTAAGCAAGTCACACAGTGCTGCTTATCAACCCAATAAGTCATCCCGGGGTTTCTATGAGTGTGTTCACATAAATGGGATGGAGAATGGAGTGTAGGAAAAATCACAAACTTTTTTTATTATTTATTAGTGCTTCTGTGGAGGCGGCTAAACGTGTGCACAATGAGCGAAAGACAAGCTTCTCTATTGAGACAAAAAAATATCCTATTGTATTGTATCGTCTCACACTTCCTTTTGTGTCATATATCGTATCGTTTCATATCTTATCATGTCGTATATCTTCCCTACCTTACCGTACTATTTCATATCATATCTTATTCTTATCCTACCTTACTGTATCGAATCGCATTGTACCATACCACACTGTATTGTATCACATTCGTCAGCAGTGCAGCTCGTTTTACAAACTTAGAGCAAACTCTATTTTTAATTCTGCTGCACACCAAACTGTACGTTTAATTCAACTTAAAGCAACAGTATGTAACTATTCCACCTTAAAACAATTAGTTTCAAAGACAGTCTATTCGTACTATAACTTTCAACAGGAAGAACAGCATCTATCTAAAAACCCAACCTCTGCAGGAGCACATGACCTCAGATATCTGTTTGATAGCCTCATAAACTCATACTAGTATACAATCAATTTCAACAAATGCACTGACAGAAGCAAACTTACATAAAAACTCGAATGTGTGTTCATGTGTCTTTTCCTCTCTCAGGGCATCTTTATTTCCAGAGTGAGTAAAGGTGGAGCATCAGAAAAGGCGGGGGTCCATGTTGGAGACAGATTACTGGAGGTAAGCAGGGAAAAGTTTCTGTCTGTTGAATATACAAGTGGGTGTGTGATATACCGCTGCATGAATCATTTCATTACACTGCCCTTCTTGCTGGTGTTCTTCTTGTGACCAAAGGGGGGCACCAAAAGACCAGCACAGAGCTCATGAGGATCCTTTACTCCTCATCTTTGGCTCCAGACATGGAAACATGATATCGATTATTTAACAGTTACATTATTTTAAAATCAAAGGTCAGATGGGACGAGGATCATGTTCATAATGATAATGATAAAAACAATTAAAACAACAAATAACACACACTTTATTTGAATCAACATGAATGAGTGTTAAAATAAAAATCCCTACAAGTACCCACACTATTCTAAAGTCAGTTAAACCTTTTAAAAGAGTAAACAGTGATAGAAGTATGACTATAAATCATGTGAACAGGGTTTCTTTATTTCAAACTTGTAAATATAGTCATACGTATCTAAAAGTAGATCACTTACAAAATTAGAACAATAAACTTATGTGTCATAAAAATAACTAAGCCAATAAAAAGTAACCAATACATTATAAAGTATTTTATCATAGCATTTATTAGCAATCTTTATTGTATTTAGCCCTACATATTTTAGTCTTTTTGCTTATATTATGTTTATATTTAATGTTATACTTGTTGTATATTGACAAATTACTCGTGTTTAAGCACACATGGCCATTAAAGCTGATTCTGATACAAAGCTGGAATCTGAAGTTGG
The DNA here is from genome assembly GCF_963930695.1 of Labrus bergylta. Classification (NCBI taxonomy): domain Eukaryota; kingdom Metazoa; phylum Chordata; class Actinopteri; order Labriformes; family Labridae; genus Labrus; species Labrus bergylta. Next base: position 25,801,015 of record NC_089204.1, read on the forward strand.
TCGAGCTATTTTTAGACAACATATGCTGCTCTCTCACCCCTGACTTCTGCTCCCACTTTCACCGGCCCTAAATCTCCACTGTGACTGCCATCCATCCGTCCAGGTCAACGGCCTCGACATGCAGCGGGCGACCCACCACCAGGCCGTCAGCGCCCTCAGGAACGCCGGGAGCTGCATCCAGATGATAGTGCTCAGACAGAGGCTGCTTCCCCGGGAGGTGTACCACCCGGATCAGCCTCCTCCTCCTCCACCTCCGGATCCTCAGGACGTGACGGGGCGACAGCTGTGGGGCTGCACCGGAGGGGGCTGGGGAAGCAGACAGCAGGAGCAGAGCATGGAAGACTGTTTGCCAAAGAGAATTGAGGCGGTGGTCTGCAATGGCAATGGCATTGTGGGTTGTTTTTCTCAAATCAAAGCACAAATAGAATACACTTCCATTTTTTTTTTTACGTGTGGATTAAAACATTTGTTTTCTTCTGGCTTTGTTTTGTTGTGTTTCAGTCTGATTTGGAGAGGGACCTGAGGAGGACCTTGTCTGAACTGGAGACAGTAACCAAGGCCAAAAATAATTCACTTCAAGCGGGGAAGCATACAATGACAGTAAGCTGATCTTCCATCCCACAATGGATATCCCTCCTACGATATAATCCTACCCTGAAATGAGCTCAATTTGAGTTACAATTCAAATCCTGCAAAAAAGAATCTTTCATGTCAGTCTGTAGACATCATATCCCATAACCACTTGCTTGTTTTCTCCTTCCTCAATCACGTTCCCCTCTGTGGCAATCACCTGACAGATCCCACGGATCATCCTCACTCATCCCTCTACCTCAGATGACGATGTGGATCTGTTGACACAGAGCACCAGAAGAGAGCTGCAGCAAGACAATGAGACTCCTGACGGACGCTTTTTTGACAGTGCCTTCCACTCACCTTAACCTCAGCCTCAGGAAGGACACAGACTGTGATTTCCCCCGTCTTCTGTTGGAGCATCTTCAGTGATGATTCTGTGGAGGACTGAATGTCAATGTGTTTTTTACTGTCACTGCAAAGCTTCTTTTTTTTTTTTTGTCCGTCAGATTGAAGTGCTGCTAAAAGAATTTCTTAATATTAAAGTTATTTGAAAGATCTTTATTTTTTATAACCAAAACCCCAGAGACTAACCTTTCCCCCGAAGCGAAGACTGAACCGCAAACAGTAAATTAAACAATGGATGCTGCAGGCTTCCTCTCCTTCACACCACTGTGCTGTTAGTTCTGGAAGTGCAGGTAAATAGTGTCTGCACCCCGTGACTGTGTGGAGCCCTCAGATGTTTTTCTTTTCTTTTTTAGTGTGCACCGAGATTAAAGTCCACACAGCTGAATAGAGCACACAGCAGGGAGTCTGACATCTGCAGAGACACGAGTCAGTCTGAACTCTGCATATTCACACACCTCCTGTATAAGATCAATTCACACCTGTGAGATTATACGCTCTCCTTTATGAGAGGAAAAAGAGGTGAGACATCACACCACAAGAATTCATAATCTCGCTGTCAAAAGACAAGAATGTATGACCTTCAGATTGCTATGCCTGCCTTGTATTATGACATAGCTTTAGATTCCAACAATGTTCAGTGCTCACTTTCTTAATAAAGTGCAAACATATTGTAACAAATACTTACTTTTTTAAGCTGCAGGGCGTGTTTCTGCCAATTCAGAGAAGAATGAAAAAAAAGGCACGGTATAGTGTGATCTAGGTAGATTTATCACCACATTAAATTTTAGGATTGTAGATTGCCACTAAATGTGTTTCACCTTATAACAACATGTAATAACATCATACAAACGTATGTTATAACAACACCTTTTTTATGTCACAATACACAAACTTGTTATTGCAAGACATTTTCACTTAATTATAACAATCAAACGTAAAATGTCTAGAAACAAACTTGTGTTCAATCAATCAACCAATCAATTTTTATTTGTATAGCGTCAACTCATAACAAGTGTTATCTCGAGACACTTTACAAAAAGCAGGTAAAATACCTTACTCTTTGTTAACATTACAAAAGAGCAGGTAAAAAGACCTTACTCATTGTTATGTTACAAAAAGCAGGTAAAAGACCTTACTCATTGTTATGTTACAAAGATCCGGCCTATCCATCATGAGCACTTTAGCAAAGCAGCAAAAGTTACAGTGATAAGAAAAAACTGCCTTATTAAAAGGCAGAAATCTTCGGCTGGATGCCGATCAACATATTTTCATATATTACAAAATAGAAAACCGTCCTGTTTTAACCCAGTGGCAGCCTCAGGTGATCAAAAATGAAGTCAATATGGAGGCGATTAAAAAAAAAAACCTACAGTACCTCAAGTGTCCACTTGAGGCTGGTTCCAAAAGCCCTGAAAGTCCCATCAACACCCATGTTAAAATACCGATTTTAACAGCTCGTCTTTACTGGTTCACACTGTACTGGTGGTGTTTTTTTTTTACAAATCAATTTTTATGATAAGAAGGGTAAGAGTTGTGCATAATTAGGGGCCTGGTCGATCTGACTGAGCACAGGCGGGTGCTATGTATCTGTTTTCCAGGAAGCTAAAGACGCACTGCAGCTCGGTGTCTTTGCCTGTTTTTAGATTGAGTTAGAGTTAGAAGCAACATTTTTAATATGGCGACGACCACTGACTTTTTTTTTTTTTGGAGTCTATTTTCATACATATTTTTTTTTATTTCATGCTCAGGGGAAACTTACATTAATATAAAGTAGTATTCTTTATGGTCAGTTACAAAGAAAAACAGTTAAGAGAAAGGAACGAGTGAAGATAGTCAAACGACGACCACTGTTGACTTGAAAAGCTTTGACTCAGAAACCAACGGATGACGTCACTGAGACTATGTTCATGTTTCATACAGTCTATGGCTTTAACAACACATTTTAACATATTTTCAATAACAAATGCATCATGTTATAGCAAAATATTTTAACATAATTACAATGACAACACTTCACGTCATGATGTGATACTTATTAATTGTTTCTCCTGCGTTGTAGAAATGTGCTTTCATACAAAAATACAAAGGTCAAACTCAGTCATAAACACCTGCTCAGTAAATGACAATTCATTCAGTTTTTGATATTTTAATATTTAGAGGTTGTGAGGTTACACTGGATTGCACAGGAGTTTCTGTTATTGTGTCTCTCCGCTGACAACAAAGAAACCGACACGACTTCTTGTTTTACCAGCGAGGTCGCTCAGTGATGACTGCCTGCTGGGCGAAAATGATCTGGGGACACAACCTGTTGGAATAGCACAACCAGTGTGTGAGATTCAATTCAGAGTCAATTCTGGTCTGATGATGTCACACTCGAGTCACGGCTTTGTCTCAAGAGGACAATGAGAGGAGCTCGCATTTGGGACGGCTAAGTAATGAAAGCGGGACCCGGGAACATTGCTTATATTACCTCTCTGCATGTTCTGCTATGCATAAATATGTGGCAGCTGACATGTAGCAATGCATGTGCACACATATTTTTGATTCTATTTTTATACATTGAATGATTCAATGTTTACATTTTTAATGATACTGCATCACAACTTAAACCTTTCTTGAACCAAAAAACAACACAGAAAGTGAAACACTGTCCTAACAGCGTCGCATCGTGCAGCACCGGACACTCGCTGTACACACTTTAAAGATTTACTTCTTTGCTCTTTGTTTTGCAGTTTCCCCTTGCAAACAGTAGGACGTGTGGTTACTTTTGTGTCTCCGGTATTGACACAAGTCAAAGCACAAGATTTGAATCATAAATGTGTAAATTAATAAATAACCACTTTCTACTCTTTGTAAATCAGGCTAACAAGCTCTGATGACGAAGAAGACCAAAAGCAGTTTCCTGTGAGACTCTGCCAGTGCCTTGTAGAGCTCGCTCCCTTCCTTCCTGCAGTGTCTTTAGGAAAGACAAAAAGGAATATAGAAACTCTGCTCTGCGACGCACTGCAACGCTTGCAGGACGTGGGAACAAATAGCAAACTACTGAATGAAGCTGATTTTGTCTCTGACGGTCGCTGGCATCTCATGTTTTTAAGACAGTGTTAGGAGGCAGAGATAACATTTGTATAGTTTGCAAACATCTCTATAATTAGCTGTACTGCTGCCTGATCTTTTTTTTTTTTTTACAAATATTTATAATGATAATGAACTTTTGACTTTGCTTACATAACACATTCAATTGGCTTAAATGCTAAATTAATGAAGTGGAATTCATTAAGTTGGAGACACATCCCTGCTGCGTTCACTAATTGCTCATTGACACCTCACTTAATGTAATCAGTAGAGGATTTCCCTGAAGCCAAAGGCTAATATTAAGTGTCAGATGGTACGTGCCAGAGATCAAAGCTTATATGATTTTTTTCACCGAAGCTGAATATTAATCACCGCTAAAAGGATTGAAAGGAAATCTTGTTTTTTAATGGTTCATTTTCAAAATGTAAGAGTGAAGAAGTGCATTGAATGAAATGGTCAAAGGCTTTTACATAATTACATTTTTGGCACTTTTTCATGTATCTCTCTAAATGAATATGAATGCTTTTGAATACACCTGCAGTAAAATAAAGAGCACCAGGCAGCGTTGGTGGCTCGCACTTTGTCGCCTGCTGTCAAAGAGGAACGGGGGGAGAGGGGGGTGACAGTAGGGTGGAAACAGACAAGAACAGCTGTGACAGAATGAAGAATGTAGTGTACTTAAAGGATTAGCATCCACTCCAGAGGTCTGCTTTCACTCACTGATTGGCAAACAGAGAAGTTGGTGTGGCAGAAAACAAGCAAGCAAATCAATCTGGTTCCAGCCACTTGATCAGTCACTGTTACAAACACGCTGGGATCAGTGTGCAGGCTGGCTGATGTCTACATTATGCAGAGTTTATATGAGCAGTTAATATGATCTGTTTCTACTTAAATTGTAGATTTTTATGAGTGTGTGTCATGCAGGAAGTGTCAACCCCTCATCCATTCACAGTTGCAGGTTTCAAAAAATGTGTTAACTTTCATGTCTTTACAAATAGAAATTTCATTTTCAAGCACAGAACAAAATACACTGTGTGCCTTTTCGACTGAGGTGGCCAAACTGTGGCAATGACTTGAGTACACAGTGCTGTAACGCCTTCATCTCTTAGACAACTTGAATTTGTTGACAAGCAGCATGGTGCGAAGCCGACAAAGATGTTGTGAGAAGCTAAACCATGTTGACTGACAAGGTACAGTAATGTTTTTGGATTTTGCGCAAATGTGCAAGCGTCTTCAGCCCGTTGTTTGCATGTAGAGTGTGTGTTTATGCGTTAAACTGTCATCAGGATATCTATTGGCCGTGACTAAATGACAACATTGGAGAGGCTAATTGATTATGCTAGTCGAGTTGGTTTGTTTCGTTCCAAACTTAAAAAGCTAACTTGAAGGTCGACAAGGAAAGGGACAAAGGTGGATTTATTTATTTATTTATTTGTGCGCAAATTTGGTTGGATGTGTTCAAGCTGTTAAACATGAGAAGTTGGCTTCACTTTCGGGAAAGCTGTCATGTTGTCCATGTTTTTATACTGTTTATGGTCCAGCCTTAAAGAACTCAGCAGAAAGAAAAGTCATTTTACAAAGAAAACATCAAATTTGGCATAATAGGTAGGACAGTAAATTGTTCCTCATTTTCAATTTCCTCTGCCTCACATAACAAACAAAGCTTGTCCTCTGTGCATTGAACATGCTGTTCTATAAGGCTGTAATATCCCTGAAGGTGAATGTGCACAATGGTAACCTTTACATAAGACTGTAGATTCGAGTCATCAGACAGTATGTTTGTGATTTAGTGTTAATGCCATAGATCACAAAGCATTTTTCTCTTTATGAACATCATGCTCCTAATCCCTCCAAGCTTACAATCAAAAACCTCTCAACAATACACGTCAAAGTTTTTGCTCATGGAAGACGTAATAATATGTTTTTGTTTACTCTTAGATCAGAAATTTTAGTTTAATTGAGTTATTAGAATCCCCATAAGCTGCAGAATTGTAACTGCTATTCTTCCTGATGTCCTCAAGAGAGACTGTACATAATGATTGTAGCTCCTTTCCTGAAGATGAAGCCGCTGAGAGGCTGAGGTTGGGCCTAATATATTTGTCCGATGCGCTTTCAAAAGAATACTGTGATACGTAAAAATAAGTTTGACTTTTTTTATTAACGTAAAAAAAGATAATCAAGTTAACTCATAATAACGTGCATTAACTCATAATCACAGTGAACTAAAAACAATAGCGGTCAACAAAAAATACGGCAACCCAGCTCACCCCCTCTCTTCCACTGAGAACAAAAAGGTGAACAGGTGAGTTAAATCAACACATCTCCGCCCATACCCATGTGACCCGACATCCCCCTACTCAGTATAATCCTAATAAATGATATAATAATCAGTAACCCAAAACACCAACATATAACAAACTACCTTAACCTTAAATAAATAGCACAAAGACAATTATACCAATCCATGGCTCCAACACACCAGCCCATAATTATTATGTTATTACCCATTATAATTACCCGTCATAATATTAATAGGAGACGTGGAATAATTTAAATCTAAATATTCAAAGTTCATAACACATACAATCTCTTCTTTCTTCTCGAGCCGAAGGTCAGTCAAGTCAAAAGTCACAAAATCCATGCTCAGTCATGAAACTTGTCAATTCATTTGTGACACGTCTGTCAGTTTATCAGTCAGATCAAAAGGTCAAAAAAGTTACAAGATGCAGCAGACACTCCTCATCCTGCTTCGGCCACCTGTATCAGGCAGCTCTTCGTTATTGGCCGGTCAAGACAGCTGCTCTTTGTTTTAATCCGCACCTGACGAACAAATCCTCTTCGGTCTGGAAACATCTGTAGAACTCTTCCCATGACCCAGGAGTTGCGACGTGCTGTGTTATCCATGATAAGCACAATATCTCCAGCAATGATGTTGCGCGTCACTCCTGACCATCTTTGACGCTCCTGCAGTTGTGGTAAGTACTCTTTAACCCATCTCTTCCAGAACAAGTCAGACATGTATTGCACCTGCTTCCATCGTCTACGAGCATAAATGTCAGCCTCCTGGCTTTTTTAACAGCAACAGGTGATTTGGTGTCAGTGCCTCCAAGTCGTTAGGATCTGTGGATGCTTGAGTGATTGGTCTGCTGTTGATGATCGATTCCACGTCACAAAGAACTGTGTGGTGGCCTTCTTCGTCTGAGTGCATTTATGAAGGAATCAGTATCTAGTGAAGGCGCCACCTCAATGCGAATTGCACGTATGGCAAGGCAGGTAAAAATAACACCATACCTCTTCACAACACTCCTCCTGCTCTTCACTTCAAACGGTCCAAAATAGTCAACTCCGACACGAGTAAACGGCGGTTCACCTGGCCTTACTCCATCAACAGGTAAGTCTGCCATCTGCTGGGACAATGGTTGAGCATTCAGTTTTTCGACAAGTGACACACTTAGAAGGAACTCTCCTAATGGCTGTACTAGCACCAGTAATCCAATATCTCTCCCGCAGCCTGGATAACATGTGGTTACGACCACCATGTCCCACTTCTTGATGAATGTGCCTTAGGAGAATGTCTGAGATATGGAAATCATTGGCCAGTATTATGGGATCTTTAGCTTCAGGAGGCATAGAGGACCTGCTCAGACGGCCACCAACTCTTAAAATGCCATCTTCAAGCAGTGGGCAGAGTTTACAAATGTGGCTACAACCCTTCACAATCTCCCCTATTATTATACACTATTTTTACTCATAGTTTTTCTTTTTATATCTATTTATATCTGCACCTTATTTTTATTTTTTATATGTAAATACATGCTGCTGTTTTTATCCTGCACTACTACGAGCCAAATGCAACAAAATTTCCTTCTTATCTGCACTGTAAAGTACAAGTTTGAATGACAATAAAGAAAGTCTAAGTCTAAGTCATTCTGCAGCCTAGAGAGTTCCTCTGGAAACCTCTTCCTTTGGCAGAACCTGATTATTTCCAGTTCAGCTTTCTCAAGCTCATCCACTGACAGACAACTTTGAACTTTCTTGAAGCATTCCATATCCTTTTCCAGTGAACATCTTGTCTGTTCCACTTCCAAGTCAGACTTTGAAAGATTAAGGTTTAACTGTTTCCTCTTCCGACAGCAAGCCAAGAGCCAGTTCTTGAATCTCAACGTCCAAGCAACAGATATCTTGAGACTAGTCCAAGATGAGAAATATCTGAACAGGCGAGTAACAGCGTCAATCTCTTCTCCAGCTTGTACAGCATTCACTGTTACAGCTTTCTTGAGCTCAGAGTCATCCGAAAGAAGTTGATGAACATCATCAGGATTAACAGGCCACCTACTCTCAGGCTGAAGGAGGAAAGGCGGACCTGACACCCGTGTTGCATCTTTGAGGAATGCATCCACTTTCAAACCCCTGGAAGCCATATCAGCTGGGTTGATTGCAGTGTCTACATACCTCCATTGACAGGCATCTGAAGCTTTAAGAATTTCTAAGACTCTGTTGGCAACAAAAACATTCAATCTTGAAGTCTCGTTCTTTATGTATTTCAATACAGATGCACTGTCTGTCCATTGTCCAATGCAACCATTGCAACACATAACATGAATCATAAACAGGAAAAACAGGACAAGAGTAGAACAGACACACTCACACAAGCTCCTTTGAAAATATGAAATAGTCCGCTTCACCTCATCGTCCCAACATATTTCAAATAAGGATATATGATACATACAAACTTATGTATCGTATGTATGTATGTATGTATGTATGTATGTATGTATGTAACGTACATACATACATACATATACACATATATACGCACACATATGCACACATGCATGCATATACACACCAATCAATCAAAACTGTAAACACAATATATGCATATCTACACATACCGTATATTAATAGATATCAATACAATAATACATATATCATTTAAAGTAGTTCATCCTGTATAACAGTAAAGTATAATCTGCATTTGTTACATTTAAAAACAGAAAAATCTGATTTTTCTTTTGCTGCCATAAACAAAAGGCTCCTTAGCTTTGTTCAGCTGTCAGGCAGGATGCCCTGTTATTTACTTTCTCAGCACTCAAATAAACACAATCACCTCTTTTTAATGACATGTGATCACTCAGTCAGGATACTTTCCATGATGTCTGTCATAACATGGCATTATGAAATATGTAAAGGACCCTTTCTGTGTCTATTTGTGGAAAGGAGAGCGACTTTAGACACTTTGAAAGATGTGAATAAGTGATCTCTGCCGGGACGTTCGGCACTTTAGAGCTGCGTTTCTCGTAGCTCCCAGCATGAACATTGTTAGTGGTGCCCAGCAGGCGGACTGCCGTCTGCAAGCTATTTGTGGCTATTATGTGTCTATAAAAGGAAATCAGCAGGGCGATACACACACACACTCACCAACAGTTATACACTTTGAACTTCAGAAGACAGGCAGGAAAAATAAGCATCTTATCGTCAGGGTCGGGTTTGATCAACACTTAAGAGGAAGATTTCTAAAGTTTGGAAACAAGCAACACTTCTGGATGGAGAGCCATTTGAAACAGAAATGGACGATATGAATCCAAATCCAGAGGAGGTAAGGTACTTTTTCTTTTGAAGTAAGTACTTGCTTAAAACGACCTGCTTGATGCCTGCTAAGTTGACATTTTCTGCCGCCCTTTGGGAACTTTTTGGCTCTTGCTTTAAACTTTGTAGAATCCTATAAGATAAAGATTTTAACCTCAAAGCTAAATCATACCGGGAGGGGAAAAACAGTTAAGTTATTTAATATCTAACTTCTTTACACCTTTAACCCCACTGATGTGCCCTCGACTCGCTCGCCCCCCTCTCAGGCTCTCACAAATAAACACATTGACACAGTATACACTCGGACGCAGCTACTTGATCCTTCTGTTATTTCCTGTCACTATAAACATAAAAAAACAAACTTTTTGGGGGATTTATTCAAACACACAGAGAAACTACAAACTAAATCATTAAGAATGTATGCATACAAGTATAGAGGTTACTTTTTAAACTTTTTATCACTGCACAAAGGTATAAAAAACCTTTATGATGCATCACACATAGAGTGTATTTGAGGATCATTTAAATAATTCAGCGAGTTGAAAATTCAACAGTGATTCAAACATATGCTTAATTTAATGCTTTTGTCCTTGTGTTGGAGTCATTTGTTTATTATCTGGAGAGATAACTCGTGCTCGCTAGCAGCTGGCAGTGGGCTATATTTGCACACCCTATCTGCTCTGGAGGGAGGGGCGGTGTTTTGGTCTGTAATTAAACTCTGTGCTCGGTGGCACACCCAAGTGTTTATGCTTTTACTGTGGCCACTCAAATGTACATCTATGGAGCACAGCGGTTTTTAGGATTGATTGTGCTCAGTATGGCTCTATGGTAACCATCGGACACAAAAGAGAGAATATGTGATCATTCATGTGGAGCTTTCGGAAACTGCAAGGTGCTGCATTGTGCTGAACTTATGTTTTATAATGTTGCATACAATACAACGTGAAAAGTACAAGTGGCCAAAAGTGTTTTTCTTCAGGATTTTTTCTTTGAAAAAAGGAGACATCACAGAACAATCATATCTCTTTTTTCTGTCTCTCAGCAATCTTGATTGAAATACAAGCTCCTATGTATTAAAATGCCATCTGCATGGGATTGAATTACAAAACACTGTTCAATATGAATTGTCTTATGCTGCCGTTTCTCTCAGTTTGATGTCTTCATCTGCAGTTTTTCTAATCAGCAGAATCACAAATCTCAGCTGTTGAGATCTCAAAGCAAAACCTGAGTGAAGATGCTGCCGTAGTGAACAGTAACTCAAGCAGACTCGATTATTTGAACACTATTTACGGCCACAACTTGCCCAAGTCACAGCATCCTTATAGAGCACCTTTTTTGGGCTTTTTGTGTCTTCATTGTAGAGCTAGGACAGTGGACAGAGCTGGAAACCAAGTAGAGAGAGAGTTGGGAATAACATGCGGGAAAGAAGCCACAGGTCGGATTCAAACCCGGGCCGCCTGCATGAAGGACAACAGCCTCCGCACATGGGGCGCGAGCTCCAACCACTAAGCCACTGATGCCCCAAATATTTCTTTATTTTAACAAATCACACACGCGCACTGCAAACTTTGAGCTTCCCCCACAGCAGAACTTATAAATAAACTACAATAAAAACAGACATTAGTCAATATGTGAGCGGTTATAAACCCATATCATAACCTTCTCCTGTGTCTCCTTAAATTATATTAGTCACTTTCTGGTAGCTCTGCGTTTACGAGTGTCCCTTTAAAGAGCCCCTCGCAGGGTGGTCTGCTTCAGGAAATGATTTAGTGCTGCTTGTATTCGTTTCTTTTGGACGAGTCCGACATGCCTGGAGGAATAACTGAGTGGGAGCACGCACACAGACGGGTGACATGTAACACAGTGAACCAGTGCTGGCTGGAAATGTGATCTATGAGGACGGCATGACCTCGGCAACACTCGAACGCAATCACACACTCAAGAGGGCTCCGATGGGCAAGTAGGAAACGCTGGCTTTTTACATTTCACAGTGTTGACTTACTCTGCTTTGACTACAGAAGGCATGCAAACAAGGAGGATTGCACAAGAGCTTAGACACATAAACAGGGTTATTAGATGGCACATGATTATTTTAGTGGGGACATTTGTTCTGTTTCTTTAAATAGAGCTGATTACAGATATGCCTGTATTGGACTAATAAAAACCTTGGACTTCACGAGTGTCATGCTCAGGACCTAAAGGTGTCAAAGAACATGGGTGACAGAGGTTTAAGCGAGGCAGTGAAAACGGTACTTAGTGCCTTGACTTTAGTAATACTACAGTGGTGTTAAACAGTGATCAATGTTTTGTGACAGAGGTGTTTAGTAACCAGGTACAAACTTCTTAAAGTACTTTAATAGAGATTTCTGATGTTTGAACTCCAGTATTTATTTTTTTACTTTTACTCGCTTCATTTTAACAAACATATCCAAACCTTCTACTCTTAACACTTGCAAAACAGGCTTCTTACTTTTGCTTTGATGCATTTAAGGAAACATTTTTTTTTATCAAAGTGCTTTTACACATGCACAAAGCTTTTAGAAGTTTTCTTGGTGAGCTTCATGTATGAACGCAAACAGCCGAATTTTTCATTCTGATTTTACCAGGAATTTTTTTTCCTGTCAGCGCCCTGGGAAATTTCCCAGGTGAAGTGTTGGTGAGCGGATGAGTCCGACTGACCTCGAGAACGCAGACGATGCATCATGGTGCAGTCTCCATGCATGCAATGAAAGGCTTCATCATGCTTTCTATTTGCCAGTATATTCTTTTTTTCTATTTTGTTGATATTGTGAATGTTTCATACCAATGAAGCATTGATGTAAAGGCAAAAATTTACATGAATGCGTCGGTCTCTGTTGCTTTTTATGCCATTTCTGCATCGTTTTTTTCACTCCTGTACTACCTCCATGTTGGACATTGATAGTCTCCCGCTGTGAGGTGTATGTATGAACAAGCAAAGACATTTTCACAAATGCAAATCTTAAACATTTCTAGAGAATTTCAGCAGGGCTGCCCCTGAATACCTCCTGATCTTGTTGTTCCCATATACACTTTACTTCACAGTGGGAGACTATCCCAGCCTGGTGAAGGGGAGGCAGAGGGACTCCTTAGGTAAGAACCACGTGGAAGTGTTGGACGGAGCAACAGAGTCCCTTACAGGATGCTATAATGACAATCTTTGCCTTCATATCAATGCATTGCGTAGTTTGACAGAATCACAATATGAAAAAAAGAGCGAGGAAGACAGAAAACATAATGCAGCAGTTTGATTACTTGCACAGAAATCATATCTGTCATGTGTATACAGTCTATGGTTGTGCACCTGTCGCAGTATCTGTACTTCCACTACAGTAAACGCTGTGTACTTTTGTTCAAAGATCACTTTAAAAATGTTAAATGTTGATAATGCAAATGTGTTTATGAGGCATCAGTTTTCTGGCTGTGGACATTATAATTCACATACTGTTGATTGTATTTATATCTGTCATATCATGGTATCATATTTGGGAAATATAAACACTCTTCTATAAAGTCAAATGTTACTGGGTCTTCACTAATCAACTGAAGAATTATACATACTGTGTAAAAAAGAAGCTTACTCCCAGTATAGATGTACTTCTTCCCCCGGGGTTAAGACTCTAAATCTGGCAGCATGCATCTATTGCATAACTTCCTGTCCCTGTATTTTCCTCTTTGGAATAAGAAATGAACCAGAAAGGTCAAAGGAACAAAATCTGAAAATGATGAGGGGTTTGAAAAAAAAGGGCAACATTTTTGCTTAGAGTAAAGATGATCTCTCTCTGGCAGTTCACTGTAATGATTCTGTGTCAGGATTTTTATGTCAGTAGCTACATTTTATTTATACCATAGTGGAGAAAGTTCGGCAACATTTAACCTTTTTCAGAGCGGGAGAACACATCATTAGTGAGTTATGGAAGAGAGAAGGTGGAGAAAAAACAAGGTCTTTTGACGGAAGATGAAAACTGAAACAGGCAGATTTTCTGTGATAATGACTTTAAAATAAGTTCCTTATAGCTCTGAGAAAATTCAACAATAAGAGAATTGATTGATTATGATTCATGAAGCATTTGGTTTCTTCTAAGTAATTCACAGCCTGTCCATCAACATGTGAGCATAGATATCAGAGTCCTTTGTCTGCTTTCCTTTGTTCCCCATGGACACATATGTTCATGTGAATGCCCTCTGAAATGACACGTCTCTGCCTTCTGTATAGGGCAGTACAATTTGTTTTTTTTACAGGCAAGGACAGAATGTGCTAGAACCTTCATCTTTTGAATTCAAGATAAAAAAAAAAAAAAGATTGCACAACAATCACGAGCCAGGAGCGTGCCTCTCTTTTCTTTGCTGACTGACATACGTATGTGATTCATTTCTTTCGATATCCAGCAGAGGATCTCAACATTTATTTATTTTATGTCATTTATGGAAACATGAAAAAGAGAAAAGAAAGATTCTGAAAGTGTGCGGTTAACCGTCAAATGTGAGGTCTTATATGGGATGGTGCCAATGAGGTCGTAAGCCTCCTCTGTAAGAGTCACAGCACATGACAAATTGATAAATTACAATAACTTTGCATTAATATGTTGGTAGAGTGGAAGAGTGGTTAATGTTGGTAGCAATTTTTTTATTTTTTTTATTTTAAGCTTTATTTTTGGGATTTTTATGCCTTTATTTTTTAGAGATAGGACATTACATAGGTGGTTCAGAAGTCAGGGAGAGAGAGTGCGGGAATTACATGCAGGAAAGGAGCCACAGGTGGGATTCAAACCTGGGCCGCCTGCTTGGAGAGCTGTAGCCTCCCCACATAAAGATAAAGATAAACTTTATTGATCCCTGTGGGGGAAATTTTTGCATTATTTTTACATGGAGTGCACACACCAACCACTAGCCCACCTTCGCCCACCAAAGCGATTGAGACTTTTCTTGCCAAAAAAGTAGGATAATAAGATGATTCTGAGGACTGTCTGAATGACCTGCATTAATACTGTTGTTAGCGTCATGGGCTAAGAGAAAGCTACTTCTGTAATGTGCTGTGTGCGTCGGGCTAACATTAGCATAAGCTGGCAGGCAGCTGCTACCTATCAGGAGCTATGTGTTGCTGTTTCTATACAAACTTTTTGGATTTGTTTACATATAAACAATATCATATAAGGCGTTTTTTGTCCACATGCAGCTGAAGTATTCTGTAAATGCTTTTTGTGGTGACTTTGATTAAGACTGTGTTTGTTTGGATTGTTGCTCATTGCTCTCCATGTCCATTTGTTTTGTTCAATAGTAACGTACAGAATGTAACCTTGGTGTTATTGATAACATCACTGGTAATTAAGAATGTTTTAAGAATTCATTTAATGTAAGAGACCACCCATAGCAAATTACACTGGACAATGTTTCATGTTTACACTGGCTGATTCAAAGAAAGAGACCATTAATCATACAGCCACATGCTGACTCATACAGTCAGGCTCAAAAGGCTATACCACAGATAACGTGTGTGTTTTTTCCGCATATGAATTGTAAATGGAAAATGGACTTTAGCTTGTATAGCTCTTTTCTAGTCTTCTGACGACTCAAAACCCCATTCAAGCCACATTCACTCTGATGGCAGAGGCTGCTAAGTAAAGCGTCCATCAGAATCAACTAACCCATTCAAACACTTTGACGCCGCCAAAGCAATGCGAGCAATTTGCAATTGAGTGTATTGCTCAAGGACACTTGGACATGTAGCTGCGGAAGCTGGGGATCGAACTCCGACCTTTCAGTTGTGAGATGGTCGATTCTATTTATCTTTTCATCACCAAGGTTTTTATTCATGGTCAGTCAAGTCATTATACGAAATGTGTGATTCTCATGCATGACGCACAAAGTCAAATGATCAAATGAAAAAAAGTGCCAGCAGGAACCACGCGCGTCACTCTCCTTATCCTTCACTTTGTTTTTTTCTTGGGACCTCACAACACCGAAGTGGAGAACCAGCGTGATTAAAGCAGCGCGAGTTCTATTCATGAGTGTTTGAGTGATTGCTGCAGTGAGAATAAATTACAATGTTTTCTTGCACTTGACACTTTGAAATGCCGTTGAACCCAAAACATAATGGGAAAAAGTGTCACCACTTTCAACAAAACAAACCTCTTTTATTGCTCACATGTATAGAAAACATGAAGTGAGTCAACACACTTCTCCAGAGTATATCAGCGAGGCAGTCTTTAAGAAATGTAATTCACGCCCACTGATTGGAGATGTAATGGTTCCCCCATGCTTGAATACAAAACGCTACAGCTTCAACATCTACAATTGCTATTATTACACGTTGGACCACCTCTTCATACCCTTTCGACATGGGGGGGGCGGCTGTGGCTCAGTGGTAGAGTTGATTGTCTTTCAACTGGAAGGTCAGGGCTTCCTGCAGCCACATGCCTGATGTGTCCTTTGGCAACAGACTTAACCCCAAGTTGCTCCCGCTGCTGTATGAATGTGATTAGTTACTTCTGATGGTCTCTTTACACAGCAGCCTCTGCCATCAGTGTGTGAATGTGTAAGTGTGACCTGCGGCGTAAAAACGCTTTGAGTAGTCAGATGACTGCTATACAAGCTCAAGTCCATTTACCAATCCAAAATCAAAAACATCATTGCTGAAAGTGTCACATTTATTTAGGTACACAGGGTCAGAAAAATGTGTTCTTCTGGTCCACAAAGTGTGCACAATGCTTGTCCCAGAGGTTAATAAACGACGTCAACACTAATGTTGGTTCACACAATCCCCTTTCCAGTTTTCAGAGAGAATAATGATAGATAAAACAAGCTCAACTCCCTTTTAACGTAAAACAACTGGCTGCTGAATCCCGAAAAATGTTCAAACAAGAAACAGAATTAGGACAGCAATCCAAAATTGTATTTGAACTGCCACACAAATGTTTTGAGCAGACGCTCTTCTTCAGTGTGTAACAGGCAATTTACTCAAACATACACAGGTG
This sequence comes from Labrus bergylta, assembly GCF_963930695.1. Taxonomy (NCBI): domain Eukaryota; kingdom Metazoa; phylum Chordata; class Actinopteri; order Labriformes; family Labridae; genus Labrus; species Labrus bergylta. The sequence continues at coordinate 25,817,646 of NC_089204.1, forward strand.
GGACTCATTTATATTTGAATAAAAAAGGTACTTGTCCATCCCAGCAGAGGGAGTCTCCACCATTACATCTTTCATCACTGCAGTAGTCAGTGGCAATTAAAATACTATTTTGGAGTGCTGTCCAAATTGTTTTTCTTTTTTTCAGTTCTTAGAGAGGACATTGCGTACCTGTTCGGCAATGAAAGACTAAAGAACAGGACTCATTGGATACAAAGGCAACAAAGCTGCCAAGAGCTGATCATCACTTCAGCTGCAGACGTTTCCGAACGGGAGACCAAAATGTTCTAACGTGTCTCTAACAGAATGTTCTCTTTTTCTTCATCTCTGTATTTGCAACAAGTGCACAGTTAACATTTGGAAATGATCACAGTTTGAGCAAAAAAAAAAAAAAACTGCTTGGTTATATTTTGGAAAAGTCATGGTTTGACTTTAAGCAAGTTCTAACTTTCTAATGTAAATATAAAAATAATTACTCCACACAGAAATATGTTGTGAAGTGTTGATACTTCACTGTGTATGGTGACCTTTTTTTGTCCATTTCATCTCAGTGTGTCTGCAGGACAGGAATATTTTTTTTACAATTTTAAATATTATTCTATGTATTAATTTTAATATCTTATTGCTTTTATGTGTCATATTTTATTTTTTCATTTTTATACATATTTGTTTTAATTCTTACTGGTGTGCATTAGTCTCTCAATGATTTTATCAATGATTTTATAAACTATTTTTCGTCAATAACTTTTATGCACTCTTGTAAAGCACTTTGAACTGCAATTTAATTTGTCTGAAAGGTGCTGTATAAATAAAGTTTGATTGATTGATTGATTGAGGAGTTGATATAAATGTATCGTCTGTAATGTAACATCCTGCTGCCGTCTGCAGCTTCAGGCATTAAGAAGTCAGCTTACTCAAAGAAACACTGTATGGAGGTTTACCCCTCAGGTGCAGAACTTACTCTGTTACAGATTCCCAAGTCTATCCACCAATGAGCGAGCACTTGGAAACAGCAGAACAAAAAAATTGCAGGTAGAAACTTTGGGCAGAACCTGTCTCATTGGTGTTCAGCAATCTGGGGTCACTGTCTTGATGGTCTATCCCTTTGTCTGTCAGAAACAAATATTCTTCTGGTCTGCTTTTCATGAAACTTGAGGTAAAGGTGTAGCATGGAAGCCAAGGAAGAGCTTGGCCTTTGTGGAAATCTTCCCTTCCCAGTTTAATCTTATAAAAAGTTTTAGTTCTATACTTTTTTACAGACACTAAGAGAACAGCACAACTTGTGAAGTGTCTGACACAGACGAGAAGTTGATTTAATAGCTTCTCATTACTTGTGCTCATTGAGTGTGGGTGTGTTGAGACTTTGAGCTGCAGGGCGCTAAACAGTCTAATCTCTGTGTGTGTGTGTGTGTGTGTGTGTGTGTGTGTGTGTGTAATGGTGGCTCATTAGTGGCAGGGTAAAGTTACATAAGCCTGTGAAGCTGAGAGAAATAGTAAATTCTAAATGTGGTATTCAACTGTGAGATAGATGCTGAGACATGAAACATGTTTTCATGTTTTTAAAATATGAAACGCTCATGAGACTGTTTGCTCTTGGCAGGGGAACCCACGGAATTAATAATTAAGAGCTTGGAAAATCTGGGTAATTTGCTTTTTATTTTCTATTTTACAGGTTTTAACAGAAGAACGATCTAAGCCACCTACTTTCACATTTGTGCCGGTGCTGTGGGCTTTACCAACTCAAAGCATCACTACAGAGGAAGCAACACCCGGAGCTCTGACAGGAAACTCTCACCAGGTAACAGCAGCACACACCCAGAGGAGACAATGACTATTCATCATCAGTAACAGTGGGCCTCATTCACCAACCGTTCTGAAGAACAAATTTGTCCTTAAATCCTTTTTTATGGGATTCACCGATGTTTTTGTTTTCTTATGTGGGATTTGTTCTTAGGTTAGAAAATAATTATCGAACACCTCTCGGGCATCTCCACAACCTTATTTATTGCTACCAGTATGTGTTTCTGTGTGTCTGCAGGGCCATCCCCTCTTGTAATATCCCCAAAGTACTCCAGGTTTGAGCTGCTACCTATGAGCTAACATACAGGTGCAGCTATTTAAACTGATGTCAGCGGGGAACTGCATCACCAAAGCTGGCATAGCATTAAAGTGGAGCGTTAGGAGTGATGTAAAAGTCAGGTTCATAATGTTCATTTCTTTGCACTCATTTGATTTCCAAATAGAAGCGGGTGGCAAGAATCACTTAACATTGTCAACATCAACTGTTTTGAAACGCAGAATAATCAAACTTTAAATTTGCGATTAAAAAGGGGGTTAAAATTCAACGATTAATCAGTATTATGTGTTGATTGACTGAGAGAGAAAAAAAAGGTAAAGTTGCAAAAACTGGAACTGCACTCAAAAACACTGCAGTAACATCCATTCACAATATCTTCTCTTTTTTGTGTATCTTGGTTCCAACTTCATGAAGCAAGTTGTTTAGTTCAGACAAACGTTCAGCCTGGGGGTGATGCAGACCCCCATGTGTGGTTTATTTCTAAATGTGTGAATGTAATACTAGGTTTTTTTTAGGGCTGGAAATAACATCACAGCAGCAGCACCAGCTCTCGGAGCCTCGGGACAGCTGAGTGCTTCTGCTGCCCACAGAGCTGTGGGCCCTCGGCCTGCATGGCACTTCAAAGATGTCTCACTGGGGGGTGGCAGTTTCCAACTTCTGCTGCCTCAGGGGGTGTTACGTATGACATATGATCGATCTGCAGCAAAGCTGTGAACAACCCATGTTTTTACACAAACAGGAAATATCTGTATGCTTAAAATTAACTTCCCTACCTAAACTTTTTTTGATGTCCTGTCCATCTAACCCAGGAAGGGACAAACCCTGACACATTGCAGTATAGTTCTGGTGTCTGTGTGTGTTCGGGCTTCTGTTTGTAGTGTGGAGAGCAATAGGGACAGAACTAACCAGCCGTAAAGTGATGATCAGTAACCATCATCAGTCATCATTTAGCTTAAATGAATGTCTTTAAAGTGCAGCAAACCATATTCTCAAAGACGTCACTTTTCAACACCAACTCACAAAAACTTACGTCCTGAAAAGTCTCCCATTGCTCCCAGAGGCCGAGAGCTGATTGGTTAAGAGATTTAACAACCCAACAACATTATTTACACCCAGATTTGACATCTACTGTTTTTAACACTCTGTGCTAAGAATGTGCACTTTCCCCCAACCGTCATCGCGATAAAAGCTTCTGTAATAAAAGTCAGAATTTATCACAATGAAATGTTTTCTATCAACAAGCAATGCTTGCTCACTCAGTATGTGTACATTGTACCTGTTTGATGGAGGCATGGAGCTAATGATCATGCTTTCATTACTATTTTGAGGCAACAGCCCTTAGAATAATTGGTGCATATTTGGTAATGATGATGATTTATTTTAGATTTAAAAGAAAAACTTTACAAACACAGGTATCATGTCAAACATGAAGAACAGCAGACGGACATAAAAACTGTGAGTTAAAGCTTTTATTGATCGCTCTTCATCCTTTTAACGCAAAGTAAAACAATTTTGTCATACATTGTATGTTTTTGTCATAACATGCAGGCCTACACTGCACATTATAAAGCACCCTAACCCTGACTGGGTGTGAAGAAAAAAATGAAAGCAAATATATCACTGCAGGAACAATAATATCTTCTATCAGAAATTAAGCGCGTGTTCAATGTAGAACCCTAAAAGTGCTTTCTTGGGTTTTAAACGAGTGTAGCACCGTGCCCTTTGCCTCAGTTTGGTTTTCAGCCCCCACCTCAGATTCAAGTAGAGTGACGGAGGGGGCGTCTAATAATATGCTGTTGGTGACTGTCGTAAAGTAAATAGTGCACACACAGGAAATCATTTTCATCTCTGTGTTAGTACCACCACATAAAACAGGACAATTTATTTCTAACCAGGCTTTGAGAGCACCTTTCTTGTTGTTTGACCACTCAGACTGTTGCCATGAATGCACACACACACACACACACACACACACACACACACACACACACACACACACACACACACACACACACACACACACACACACACACACACACACACACACACACACACACACACACACACACACTGTGGTGCTCATTATGCATTCTTGCACCACATTCTTGCATCTTGTGTACACTTCTGTTGGTTTGACAGTAATCCACAACGTAATTACAGCTTTTTGAGGTCAGAGTGAGTGACATCCTGACGTATTTACATGTCGCAGTTTAGTTCTGAGAGGCAACACATTTTCTATTTGTATTTATTCCACAGGGAAGGATGTAGATAATCACGTGAGAGCCTGCAGCTCATCAATAGACAGTGAGTAAGAGCAGCCCACACAACATATGTACATGTGCAGTATTTTAAATCGGTACATGTAGCCACAAGTGATCATTACCAGCATGCATTCTGATTGGCCACTATTGATTTAGAGTATAAGGGACAGCTCTCAGGGCCAGCCTGCCTAATTATCTTCTTGTTTCGAGGCCACACGGTTTCTTCATGTTTCTACTCATCTCTTTGTGCTTCAGTTCATCAAAAGGGACGGAATAAGAGAGACAGCAGGTACTCTGAAACATTCAGTTCATCTACACTCTCAAGAAGTGGTGCTTAGTGAAACTAATGAGCAGCAATTGTAATCGTGAGCCTTCTGAGTTGTGTCGTGATCGTTCTGAATGACGCTGAGACACCAGGATTCTTTTCAACGACCACGTTTGGTTACTTAGTTACTTCCCCTCCAGATCCTACATATATTAAATTAAAGTACAGCATGTTTGCTTAAAGGCTTGTGTGACATTTCACACATAAATACAGCAGAAATCAATTATATCCTGTGTAAATGTCTCTGAGTCATGACTGTCAACAATGAGTGAGAACAACAAGTTTTCTGGCTGTGTTGTTGTCAGAGCCGTGTTTACATCATGTTTACATGGACGGACGGCCTAGAGAAAAGAAGAAGAACATACTCATGATCTCATGTTCAGTGCTGCAGAGTCACATCTTCCTGTTTACCCGTGAAACACACCTTATGACTCACTGTACATCAAATCTAAGCTATAAATATAACCACTCTTGAAAATTGGCATGTGATGATCATGATGTCATGAGCTACCATTTGCTGTTCCTGGAATAAGTGTCATTCTGGCAGCCTCCAATTTTAGGATTACTGCCTATCAGTGAGCTATAAGAAAAGCACTGAGGACGAATGGGTTCAAGAAAACTGAAGGGTGCCATAATCAAATGTCAGGTATATATATTTAGGATCAAAATTATCATAAATGTGGGAGTTCATATCAGTAATGACTCTTGTCATACTCACTTCCCCTGTCAAGCTTCTCTTAAATGTCACATGTATTAGGTATAGATGTAGGGAAAATGTCCTTTATTTGAGCTCATGCATATAAATCAAATCTGTTGGGATTATATCCACACACTGGGCTGAATCTTTGGGCCAAATACCTGGAAATGTAGTTTCAAATTTTCTGGTGATTGATCGATACAAAGGCTGAGGCAAAGAGGAACACGACGGCGACGGGTGAATCCAAGCAGATAAAATGAGAAAATGACCGAGCAAGAAGCAGATCGTGCATCTCTGCAGAAATGATTAGAAGAGACTGTGACTTAACGTTAGGCTGTACCGTCATCTGTGTCTTCATTGTCTCATGTTGAGCAGCTTTACCGGATACAGAAAGTCATCTAACCCGAGTTATATCCCAGGTTTTCCGGCTTCACTACCCTCTGCTTGTAAACAAACGCACATTGTCGAGGAGAGTAACATTATGAGACCTACGACAGTGCAGTTGCACTCAGAGACCTTTGGTGGGCGCCAAAGTGCATCAAACCAAATTCCTACATAATGATGTTTTAATATATAATGTTGTTGATACACAAGCTTAGTATAAAATTACAGCTAGCTGGCAGTCTTAATTTAGTGTCTGGAAACAAAAACAACCTTCTCTTTAAGTTTTTAGTTTGTGTTTATCATATGAGATTGTTGATCAGTTTAGGCTGTGGAAAGAATCATGTTTCAATTTCAGTTTCGATTTTGTCCTCCCACAATCAAGAACACGAGATAATCAAGATTAAACGATGACCTTGTGGGGCACCAGTAGCGTGGTGGTTGTTGCGCGCGCCTCATGTACGGAGGCTGTGGACCTCTGGGTGCGTGGCCCGGGTCTGAATCCCACCTGTGGCTCCTTTCCCGCATGTTGTTCCCCATTCTCTCACCCTGATTTCAGACTCTGTCCACTGTCGTTGCAATGGAGGCTTTAAAAATAAATCTTTAAAAAACACAAACAAACAGATTAGCTTGCTTCAATGTTTTGATCATAGTTTTTGTCATGTGTGGTAAATGTTTCAATGTGTTAGTTTTTATGTTTTGGCCACAAGAGAAAATCTCCACTACCAGAAAAACAGTTAGTTTATTTTTATGTATTTATTAATTATTAGTATTTGTATATATTTCTATACTTTTGGGTTGTTTTCATGTATTGCTTGTTTTTTTGAAAGTGTTCAGAGTGTTTAAGTCTGATGAATTCATGCGAAGTTGTAAAATCAATGAGTAATCATGTTTAATAACTGTCATCTGTATATCAATCAAAATAATGGTGATGAGGATTTTTGCCATAATCGAGCAGCAGCAGCTTCATTAAGAGTTATCTATCAGTTTTCAATGTCAGTTTCATTTTTCATCTATTTTGTGTCTTTTGGTTTTTGGACGGATTCAAAGCTCAAACTTTTACTTAAATCTGATTTGATTTTTTGGATTCGGTAATGAAAAGAGCTGGAGTTGAACAAGATGGTTTTTCTTTTTTTATTTAAAAAAAACTCTAAAAATGATGGAAAAACTCAAATGACGTTCTCATCATTAGAAATAGAATAATTAGCAGCACAGATACCTCGGGGAAAAAAGGACTCTGGTAAAAGTAGGAGAACAGATTCAACCTTTGCACAGAAGTAAAAGTGACAGAGATGAATTGAAATGTGTTCATTGAATGAATGGTGATGAAAGAGAAAGTAAACCATGAAGGACATACAGGATGTCTCTTTTCAAAGCTAACTGATCATCAGGTCACATTTGTGAGACTTTTACACTCCAATCATCCTCATTTCAAAACGACATTACATTTTCAGTTTTAATAAAAAGAACGTACATCTTGCTCCAAAGGGTAAAAAAGAAAAGCCTTGCTGGTCTCAATGTGCTCACATGTTGATGAGTGTTCATCTGTGATGTTCTGCTTGCGTCACGCTCACAGACACCTCATTTTTCACCTTTTGTTCTGTGAGTTTCTCACTTGACTGACTGTGACTCGACTGTGTCATTCTTATATGTTTTTTTAACATCATTTCCATCATGTTTCCTCTGAAAAATACACCAATGAATCTTGTCTTCCATGAGCAATTGTCAAATACATATAGACTGAAATCCGCCATGATTTTGGGAGCTTGGGACACAAAGAAGCAAAATAAGAAGAGCTTCAAAAGGCACAGGAAACTCTACTTAAGTAGATATAAGTAACAAAATATTTACTGTATATCTAGTTTATTCCCATCTTTGTTTATGGTTAAAGTTTCCGGACAAAGAACCTCAGATGGCTATGCACGGAGAGATTGTGTTTGGCTGTAGATAAAAGAAGATGAAGCCTGAGTGATGTCACCCATTGGTTGCTGAAGGGGGCTTTGGCACAGAGGATTTAGTCCTCCAAGTGGGCAGCCTCGGGTTTAAATCCGACTTGTGGCTCCGTTCTTGCATGCCATTCATCCACTCTCTTTCTCCCTGATTTCTGACTCTATCCACTGTGCAACTTAAAAAGCCTAAAATAAACCTTTAAAAAAAAAACTCATGTCTGTCTAAAGGTCTTAATATGCGGTGTTCCTATTCAGTAGTTTGGTGGATTTGGAAAAGTTTGCAAATTCCCCTGGTAGTTTAAAAGAAGACACTGTAGCAGACGGTAATGCTTAAAGATAAAAAGACATAAATAGATTTAAAAAAAAAATACAATCAGATTGCAACAATACCAGCTTCTGATTTGAGTTATAGCTTCACAAACTCTTCAAAGAAAACATCTTGCTTATGTGCTTCTCTGTGTACTCGGGCCTCTCCTCAGTTATCCAGCTCTGCATACGAGGCATGTGCTAAAAAAACGTCAGCTGGACATGTGCGCGTACATGTGAATTATATGTGTGGGGCATGTGGTGAAACCAAACACACCCCTGAGCTCAGACAGGCTCGCTGAAGTTCACCTCGGGATTTCTCGGGTTTCACTCGCTCAGTTCCTGCTGAACATTTTGCTTCATGTTCTTCTCCTGACAGAACGTCGCAGTGTCCCATGAGGAGACGAGCGAGGAGACCATGTCGATTTTCAAAGCGGAGAAAGTCTTTATCAGAGACTGTGAGGAGGGAGGAGCAGGAAACACAATCCAACTGGGGACAAAATCTCAAGTGAGTACAACACGGACACACTCAATGTCACATGGAAACTATGACAAAAAGCTTAGAGTGTTTGGATTAGTTTTTAACCTCTTGTCTTTCACAGTGATACAACTAGGAATTTAAAAATACTTTTTTTTTAACTTTTCACTGTTTGATTTAAAAGGCCAAAAAGCAAACATCTTCTGGGAGCACAAGTTAAACTGAAGGCAGCTGGTTGAATCTGATCTTGGTCACTTGATTCAAAGAGAAGAGCTGCTTTCTCCTCATTTGGAAAATATTTTCGATTCCAAGTTACTACCTCTGAGTTATGGATCATTTTGTGTTGGTCCATCCCAGAAAAAAAAACCTAAATTAAGTTTTAATATGACAAAAATGTAGAAAAATTAAAAGAGGTTGAATACTACTGTGTGTGTGTGTGTGTGTGTGTGTGTGTGTGTGTGCGCGCGTGTGCGTGTGTGTGTGCGTGCGTGCGTGCGTGTGTGTGTGTTGAACTGGCTGTGCCTTAAATATACACTTGAAGTCCCCGTACATGATGAAGTATGGCAACACACTGCATTGCACCACATGAAATAAAAATTGGATCCCTCACCCCCCAAATAAGAATTATTCAGAGATCCTGAGCCGGCATGGAGGCATTTCAGATGCACAGAGAAACAGGAAGTAGGGATGCAGAGGGTAATGCAGCACCTCTTAAAATCAGGCACACTCAAGGGGATCGATGCAGACTCCAAGTCTGCAGTGTTGTTTACACACCTCACTGGTTCAGGACGGATGATCAAATGAAAGTTTTTCTTTCTTGCGCCTGCACTTCTCTGCGTGAATGCAAACTCACTAACTCTCGCTCATCAGAATGAACTCCCTCTGCCTCTCTCAGAGGTTGTTAAAAAGTTTGTAAAAAAATAAATAAAAAATGAAATGAAAACTCCATATTCTAAGGAAACATCTTGTTATGTCTGACAGGATGATCAGACATCTTGGATAACTTTGATTCAGTTGAAAAGCTCTCTGTAACAAGTCAACATGTGCGTACAAATGGAAAACAGAGGTTATCACTGGATGAAGGATTATTAAATTAAGCTATAGAAAACAAACAAAAAACTATCACACATCTTGGTTAATATACCCAACCAGTGAAAGGCATTCACCTAATGGCCCTAATGTGAGTGATTGGGGGGCGATGCTGCAGCACACTCTGTCTGCCTTCTTTTCATGTCTACATGCATTCAAGATGTACCCATGCTGGTGCAGGATCTTGTAATTATAAGCTGCTTATCTTATAAATGCCAGAAAAGATTGTGTTCTTATGAACATCCTTTTCTCTAATTACGTGAGATAAGGGGTCCATTTTTTTTCTCCCATTAGTGAATGATGAGTTTCAGGAATCAAATACATTCTGGGGATTTAATTAGAAACTGGAGTGACTCTCCAGTGTGGACAACATTCATTGCTTATCGAATCTGACAGTCAAATTAGAATGTAAAAAAAGTAAAACTAAAAATGAAAAAGTTGGTTTTGACTCCGTAATTGGTTTAGTTAGTTTTTCCAGCTTTCTCACCCAGTGCTGGACAGTTTTTCCATCAAAGTCCTTTTCTAGTCTCACACAAATTAAATTAATTTGACAGAAACTCGATAAAATAGTAATTTGCAGGTTTGACTTTTGAGAATCTGAAGTGAAAGTCCGACTAAGCCCCAATTAAAAACTAGTCTAACTTTTGAATGAAGACCTTGTTTTTGTTTTTCAGTTAAATCTGTCACGGGATCTTCAGTCCCCTTCAGCCTCTACTGAGTCTGAAAATACAACCCACCACGAAGCCCCCGGGACTGCCTCTATGGCAACAGCTGTTTATAAACACGGGGGCGTTTCCCAGTGGCAGTGCCGTGATAACTCTGGACTCTCTGAGGTTAGCTCGGGTGGCTTTGTAAATAGAGTTTCAGAGGACAGAACTAGCCCCACAAACTCTGCAGACCTGTTCCCCACCCTGGCCTCCTCCAGAGAGTCTATCCTCTCGGAGGGCTCGGACAGAGACAAGAGCTGGTCGGCTGTGCGGCTCTCCTCTGCGATGTCTCCGTCCTCCTTCAGCCGTACTGTCTCCCCCTGCTCCTCCGTCCTCTCGGGCGTCTTCTCTCCCGCTGTCGTCCAGATAAAGAGGCACTTTCTCGCCCCTGGCTCTAGTCTGCTTCAAACCCCTTTCTCTTCCTGCGAGAGCCTGTCCTCCTCCTCCGCCTGTCCCCAGTCCCCTCCTCCTGTTCCCCGGCACCGGCCTCCTCTCACCCGGCTCTCCCTCCTCACTGCCATCCTGAGAAAAGGCCGACTTCCTGTCCTGTCCTCGACCCTGCAGAGGCCTTACACCCCCTGCTGGCCTGTTAACCCTGTGACCCTGTCCTTCTGCAACGCCTGCTCAGCAGCCTCCAGCGTGGCCTCAATCCCCCTGGAGTTCTCCTCCCGCTTCTCCTCGTCTGCGTCCATAGATAGTCAGAGTCACAGGGAGCTTAATAGATGCATCACTTCTCCTCCACCCGAGCTCAGCACAATATCAAACTCTCAGACTCAAGCAAAGACGTGCTCAGAAAAAAATCACTTAAAGAGTGTGCCTACATGGGAGCAGGTTATTTCACCCCTGGCAGAGAAGAGCAGCACACTTCCACGAGCTCCGCTGCCTGCATTTTGCTCAAATTTTAAATCTGTTTCTCCACCGCGGGGTGAAGAAATTGACTCTGCAGCTAACAGAAAACTGCAACACACACACATCTCGATTTCCCCCGAGCCGAAGCTAGACAACAACCACATGTACGGCCAGGGCAACAAGGATAATAACCTTAAAAAACTCATCTCCTTGTCCCCTAAACTAATTAAGATCCAAGAGAGCGCCGTTCCCCAGAAATGGACTCCTTCACCACACAGTTCATCTCTCTCGAGGCTTCACTGTCTGAAATCTCCACCTGTCTGCCTTTCTCCACCGCCGCTTCAGCCTTCCCACTCACACTCACCCGGCGTCACCGGCGCCGACATTGCATCGCCCTACCACCCTTCAGAAAACACCGCGAGAAGGTGTGAGCCAGAGAGGAGCTGCTCTAATTCCAAAAGTGCCAAATCAGACACATCTCACTCCTGTCTCCTGTCACCTTCGCGCTACACACCCATCATTTTCAGCGGATGGCCATCACCTGCCTGCTCTCGCACGCCTACGCCCTCTCCTGCTCCGCCGGTCAAAAGCCTCTCCCCGTCTCCCCCTCTCTCCCTGCGCTCCACACCCTCCCCGAGGCCGGGGAGTGGAATATCAGACTGCAGTGACAGGGATGGTAAAAAAAGAAAGGTAGCCGCTCTGCCTGCCGTATGCATGACTTGTTTAAGGATGTTATTTAATGTGTTCTCACGCTTTGAAGTTATAAACAGATTTCCCATCTCTAGCTGGCAGGATAACAGGTGGGGAGTCACTTTTAGATATCATATCTAATATTAGATATGATTATCTTTTCCTTTGACACATCCAGTGTCATAGATCTCTTCATAGAGACTTCTTACCCTCTTTCTGCATCTTGCTCACAGTCGACGATTGACATATCTGAGAAGTCATATGTGGTAGCAAGAGTGAGTCATCCTTGGCTTAAAAATCCATGCAGCTTGTTAAAATTCTATCTTGAAGAGCAGATATTACAGCTTGAAGTGATGTAACACTGCATGAAATCTTTACATGAACTCAGGGGAATTCAATCAATTTTGTGCATGCAATGAAATATAGGTTGTTGGACATCAGGGTCTTCTAGTTTTCATGCCTGTTAGCGTGAAGAGTTGACGTAAATGAGGCTGAAAAGGAAGTGGATGATGAGTTCAGCTATTTGTTTGAGATCGACAAAGTGGAAGCCTTAAGTTTTGTGTTTTGGTGGTAACCATCTTGTTGTTTTTTTTTATCCAGCATGACCATATTCGGATGACAGGGAGGATACACAATGTTACATCCATTTACCTGTTGACTGGTTGCTGTGGTATAGCGACTTGGCAATGAAAGGCAGCCCTTGTTTTATTCTTGTTGATTACAGTTCAGAGCTCATGAAAATCAAAGATACAGTGTCTCAAACAAATTGGAATATTACAAGATCAATCAAAAACAACAACTTATACCACAATAATGTCCACCCTTCTGAAAAGCAGGTTCAGTTATGCACTCAATGATTGAACAAGACTAAATTTTTCAATTTCATTTCACTTTTGAGCTTTTGACAATTTGAGATGTGGACAGTGGATAAAGTTGGAAATCAGTAGAGAGAATGAGGAATGACAGACGGGACATGGGACTTTAACCCTGGTAGCCACTTTGAGGACTACAGCCTCATTACATGGGGGCGTGGCCATCAGCCAGGGGTTGGCCAGGGGTGCCCCCCCCCCAAACCCGAAACCTGAATCACCATCCTTTGGTGTCATTTCAAAATCTTTAACCAGAAGTTTATCTTTTCAGAGTCGTAACTTATTTGTCTGTGTGCTAAAAATAAACAGTTTTGGGTGAATCACAAGTCGCAACAGGCCGCTAGGCGCTCGCTTCCTAAGCATTTCAATGTTCCCTTTGTCTGTACTTCAAAATGTGAAATAGGACACACAACACATTTTTAAATCCTCAATAAATGATGCTTTAAGACTAATATATCACCGCAATTTGGTGATAGGCTCCTTTTAATGTACCAGCTGTATGACACTTTAAGGGGAGTAGTTAAGGTAAATTTGATTAGTGGAGACAGAAAGGGAACCTAAATACTATTCTGACACATGCGGGCGTACACTCAATTCATGTCGCAAGTCGGGCCACCCCAGTCCTAAAAGTCTGGATACGCCCCTGTTAAAATGGGAACATAGTTTACTAAATACACACCACACTCAGTCACAGAAAAATAGTCTTGGGAAAAAAGAAGTACCACTTTTTACAATCAGTTTAGTCGCCTCCTGCTGGCCGTTAGATGCATGTTTAAGCCACATTGGCTTCACTTTGGAAACCAAGAGGTTACCGCCACTTCTGTGAAACCTTTTTGTTTGTAACTAAACTTTTCGACATTTACAGCCAGTCAAATGAGCCGTCTCAGCAGCAACAATGTGAAAGTCTCCTGAGCTGTTGAAGCAGACAGACACGTCATTATTGCTCTCGGGCGTCTCGCAGGGGTCTGGAGTGTGACTGTTTTGCATGATTAGCAGCCAGTGGCAGTTACAGATAAAGCATGCCTAGAGAAATGCAAAACACATATAATACATTTCTAGAAATCTCTTAATAAAATGCAGGATTATGAAATCAAACTTGTGGTTTTTCTGCTCTTCTTCATCCTTTAACTCCAGACACACAAGATCAAACTGAGTTACAAATCGCTTGCTGCTATTCCGACAAACACCCTCCTGTTGGATCAGCAGGTGAGTTCACTCGTTTGTATCTAATCCCACTAATTCCTCACATGAAGTCCTTATGAGTGTATCCTGCAAATGTTGCAATGTTCAGCATTATGTGAGCAATGAAAGTTGGAATTAAGACTGAAGCTTTACAGATAGCATGTATTCTTTGTAGAAAAAGATTAACCACATGTGACCACTTATCAGGCCTTTAAGACACCGTGTAGAAAGTCTTTAATGGTAATTGTAAAAACTGGTCACGCTTAAAAAAACAAGGGAAACTATTTTCATTAAAAGGGGATAGATAAACCAAATGAAAGAGCCTGGAGGCAGGCATGGACATGAAAAACATGTCGATATTCATGCTGAGTCTCTGGTACTTTTCAAGCTGCAGAAGCGAGAGCTGCTTGTAAAGAGCACAAACTGCTTGAATATGTAAGCAACGCTTTTTCCTCTGAGCTTCATGTGTCTCCTCTGCTTTGCTTCCGCAGACCATAGACGAGCAGGTAGAGCGAGGAGAGAGTCCATACGACACCTTGGACGGAGGTGTTGCAGACACACACGCTGAGGTATCACATGCACACACCTCCGCTGGTTGTCCCTGCAGATGTTTCAGAAGACAAAGAGCTCACATCAATAATTTTGTCATTCTTTTAGATGCGTTCGCCCTCCCAGCTCCGGCAGGAGTCAGAGGAACTTTACGCCGTTATTGATGAGGTTTTGGCTGATTCCATTCCACCAGTGAGTGAAATAATCAAAACACACAATTTGCTAAGTACAAATGTTGATTTGTAATTTTAATACTTGTTTTTTTGTTTGCATCTTATAAGAGCAAAGGCTCCCAGTCACCACAGCCCTCCAGGCCAACAAGCACCAACACTGGACTGCAGGTGAAGTTTGGATCTTTTTAAGGTCGTTGACAGGACTGATGTAAAGATATAAGACATGTGTTGTGGGCAAAAGTTTATTAACTTGTGTGTACAAAATATTATCTTGGGCACACAAGATCTTATTCCCATGAGTAATTTGTGTGCACAAGTGACATTTTCTTTTCTTTTATGTGACTTTAGGGGCTCCGTAACTATCTAATGAGCTAACAAAGCAAAAGATTTAATCACTTTTTTGTGGGTATAGAAGGGAAAAAGGGTCTCAGTGTCCAGCCAGCCTCAAGTGGACCTTCGAGGAACTGCAGCTATTTAATAATAATAATAATAATAATACATTTTATCTATAAGCGCCTTTCAGGACACACAAGGACACTGTACAACAATCAACATTTTTAAAAACAGCGATGGATAACAAAAACAGCATACAATAAAGAAATTGAATTTTGGACAGTGTAATTGCAGTTAAAATGTTAGAGTGAGTCGGCGATCTTGAACAGATGGGTTTTGAGTCTGGATTTGAAGATGGGGAGAGAGTCAATATTGCGAATGTCCGGTGGCAGAGAGTTCCAGAGCTGGGGAGCAGAGCAGCTGAAAGCTCTGCCCCCCATGGTGCTGAGGCGGGCAAAGGGCACGGTGAGGTCCATTTACACTTCCTTAATGGCTTCATTTTTTCACCCGAGGTTGGATGGAGATGAGATTCTCTTCAATCTTTTTACTTGGGACAAAGTGTTCTATTCAAACATAAAAAAATGTAATCATGTAGTAGTGACATTTTAGATTAACCTGTACAATGACCAGGAATAGATTTATTTCTAATAAAGGTTTTTTAGTATCCTTCAAAAAAAAAAGTTTGACCAGCTCATATTTGATCAAATCACCAAAAAAAGACAATCTCACAAAGCAAAGGATCACTCGCCTTACATCAAGCTCTTATCATACATCTTAGAGAAACATTTGTGCTCTTATTCAGGTCTAAAACCAGTTTAAAAACACTTAAATAGTTAAAGAAAATACATATAATTACATTTAATCTGGTCAGAACCTGTCTAAAAATTGGATCCCTTCAGTTTTCTTAGATTTTATGGTGAATTGTGTGATCTGCATGATGTTAAGTGTTGCTTCATGTCATGGTGAATCTGATATCTGACGGCTGAACATGTAGAAATAACACAAAGAGGGCTTTTACAGACATAGGGACAACATTTCATCATCTGGTGTTTCTTTAGTGTGTTAATGTACAGCTTCAGTGAATATCAGATGACCAAAGATGTAATCAGTTGTACCAGGGGCCGTGTCTTTAAACTCCACACGTGTTAAAACAAAAATAAACAAGCAAGTAAAAAGAATAAAAATGCAAAGCAGTGTGAACCTTCAGGCCCATGAAACATCTAGCTCTCTCTGTTTACTGCAACACAAACAGGAAGTGAGATAAAAGTGAATTCTGTCTGTTTAATCAACGGCACAAGAAACGAAAATACATGTGTTCATTATTCATCAAAGGACCCCTGGTCTCCATCGGAAAACTAGTGTGTGTGTGAGTGTGTGCGCGTGTGTGTGTGTGTGTGTGTGTGTGTGTGTGTGTGTGTGTGTGTGTGTGTGTGTGTGTGTGTGTGTGTATAAAGGAGTATGTGTGCACTGCTGTCAGTGTGATGTGTATTATAAAATAAGATTCTTGTCTGGACCCCGGAGGCAAGAGCAAAGGGATGAAATGTGTAAATTGCAAACACTTTTTAAGGCTTTTTTTTATGGACATTAACAACTGGGTGCTAAAGGTGCCCAAAGAAAGGTGATTGGATGTTTTCAATAACTGAATCAAATCCACCAAGGTTTTCTTCTCTCTTTCTTCTTTTCAGTCATTTTTGTCACACATTTTCAAAATAGCAGACGAGTGCTTTCATCATTGACGTATTTGACCTCGCTTTAAGCTTGTGTCCAATCATTTCTGTTTTGTTTCTTTTCTTTTCTTCCGGCAGAACAATTCATCATCTCTGAAGTCCTTGGGACGTGAAACCAAATATGTGAGTAAAAGTTCTGCTGAATGAAATAGCTAATGTTTATCTGAAGGTTTCTCACCCTGCAGGGCCAAAGAGACAAACAAACTGACTGTTTGTTTATTCACTCTGATTCACTTTGAGTTCTAGATTCAGTTAAAAAGCAACATTTCATCATTTGCAAAGACTCGCATGGTGAAGTTTAAGAGTTTCCAAAGGGAGGTTTGTTCTTTCAAAGGTTTCTCCTTATGGTTGATGCGGTCTCAAAAAATAAAGACTTACTCTTTAAGGGGTGAAAACTGCAAAAAACAAAACAAACAGGTTCGACCGTCATCAGCCAAATATGTTAAAAAACAATATTTATTTATTTATTTTCCGTGTGGGATTTTGCACAGAATGACAGTGATGTAGAAATTCTTATACTTTTCCAAACATGTTGACTTTAACAGTTCTTATACTTCTGTCCAAGAGCTAGTTACTTTATGCAGGAAATCAGTCTGCACTTGTATGAATGTAGATATATTTTTATAGAAATGAAAGAATTGTTAGATGACTTACGTTTGGTTCACTATCTCTCCCTTCTGCCGTCCACACAGACTCCTTTCCTGCATACAGCAACACTTGCAATATTGAAATCATGTTCTCCATGTTTACAAGAGTTTTTACATGAAACAACTTAACTTATTTCATCAGTATTTCAGACCCTAATGGTTCTGTTTATGTTTGATATTGTGTTTTTCCCCCAGGCATCTTTATCCAGCCTGAACCAATCTACAGGTGTGGACAGAAAGCTCATGGATACTAAAAAGGTAAAAACTCAGTTATAGTAGGGTCAAGGCTACTACTGCCTCACTGATAAAGTAAAGTGTGGGTGGGTGGATTGTTGGCTGATTGGATGAATGGACCTTTATCCATATCAACCACACACACACAAGGAGTATGAGAGAGTCTGCACAGTGATATGAAGTTCAGCACGAAGACTTGGGATAATTTGTTTTTTCTCTGTCATCAAACTGTCAGACGAAGCCCGGGGTTATTCGCCCGATGACGGCCATTCCAAGACTGAGAGTGGAGGACGAGGAAGAATTTCGTCCCAATCCCTTCAGGCAATATGACCACAAGCAGACAGCATCTGACTACAGAAAGGTTTGTGTGTGGCATTCATTCAAATCATGGAGCCTGAATCTGTACCTAAAAAAATGTGTCTTTCTGGATTCTTTCATTGGCTTGAAGTAAACACGTATCTTGAGGAAACAGAAAGCAAGCATTGACCGATTAAATTCACAACACACTTCCACTCAGCTCATTACACACAGCAGGAATCCTACTGCTGAATTAAATATCAGTGTATTTGATGACATGTTGATATAGATTTTTTTTTAACAGAACAGTGGGCTGTGAGACGTTGAGATTTTGTTTTCCCTGCCTCCTGATGGCTTTATGTCCTATCAGCATTAGGCTGATCTAATGGCAGAAGAAGAGGAAACAGTCACAGCTACCTCTTAGATGCACCCTAGGGAGATTCCTTCTCGTGCCCTGCACAGACAAAAAAAACTCCAGCTCAATTCTGACACCAAACTCTCTATCATGCATGCTAATTAGCAGTTGCCACAGGATCTGTGCGTGCGTGCAATGTGCAGTCTCCAGCAAGGTTTGCTCTGTCCAATGGCGCCTGCCCTACCCCATTGGGTCTGTTTTCTAGGCGTAAGATCCTGTCCGATACTGTCGGCACCTGGAGATTTAAATAATAATTGGAAAAGCACTGAATGTTTCGGATATTGCAGCTTCAGTAAATAACACTTCAGTCTCCAATCAAAATACTTAAAGTGGCCTGTGTGTGTGTTCAGGGAGAAACTGGAAGGAGAGGAGATACGTGAGCAAGCCAAAAGAGCCTGACACTGACTGGTTTGATTTATATCATGCCCAGAACAAACCGCCTTTAATTATTTGGCACCGTGTGCTTTCGACTGAGAGCTTTAGATTGTTAAAAAAAGGGTTTTCATTTATATGTGTCTCTTGTCTGTCTACAAATTCCCAAATTGTGAGAAAAGTCCATCCTCTCCATCTTTTCCCTGCTCCACTTTTCAGTAGATGTGTGCTCAAACAGGCCGTTTGGAGATTTTCCCTTCATTACATCACAAAGGGCAGTAACCCCTCCCCCCAGGTGGGTGACACTCCCACAGCTAGGTGTTTGTTCTTCCCTCTGAGTCTGCCTTCTCACCGTAAACAATAGGACATGGAGCGAGAAAGCCAGAGACACCCAAGCCCTTCAAGAGGGGGCGTGGTCTGACACAGCTCATTTACAGTTAAAGGTACAGACACAGAAACAGCCTGTTCTGAGCAGGGCTGAAATAGAAGGGTTAATAGGTATGATCAAATACAGGCTCAGAGTGAATTTAGAACAAGAAACTTCACAGACATGTTTTTGTGACCTCTGACACTTATTTAAACTTGTTGGAAAGGAGGAAATTATGTGACCTTGAAAGCTTGTTGATAATTTAGAGTAAAATAATCCTGATTTCAAATTAAATCAATTTAAGTCTACATCATAACTACAGCGATTGAGTGCAGCTCTTTACATCACTGTATCAAAAATAAATCGTTTTTTGTCAAAAGTAATTCTAAAGAAGTTGCGCACTTCTCCGCTGAGAGCCTTTTCACCTCCTCAGCTCCTCTGGATTGATTTTTCATCACACTGCCCGTCTCGTAAGAAGCCTCTTAATATCCTCTGAGAGAAGATTTATTTCACTTCACAAGCTGCTGAACTTCTGGTGTGTTTCTGGGCCTTGTCCTGTCAAACAAGTGTATCTTAAAAAATGTAGAGAAAGTGTATTTTGTTTAGCGTGCCATATTTCTGAAAGACCAGATAGCAGTGTGTCCAGGGGAGTATTTGTTCATAGAGATATAGCCTGAAGTTTCTTTCAATGTTTTATTACAGATATTGATTGATCCCAAAACTTTGAATTGACGCTCCAAAGAAAGCAGTTTTAGTTTTTGGACATAGTTTCTGCAGACACTTGGTGTGAACAATCAGAAAAAAAGAGTTCACTTTGCTGCCTCAGAGAGTCTCAGTAACAGGTTTCAGAGTCATCAGGAGAATAGATGATTATGCGGCAGTTCATCAGCCAAAACTTCATTCAACCACAACTGTGAGAGCTGTTCAATGATGCTAATGTGGTCTAAGGAAAGGTGATCTGACTGTATTAAAATAAATTGGGTGCTGCAAGGTAACATCCACAGAGTGCTTCCTGCAGCTTCTGGTACACACTTTTGTTTTTCTCACTACTGTGTTAAGACAAAGGTTGACGTTCCAAATCTGCATTTCATGAATTTTCAAAATATAATTCAGTAGACTCCTTCTCTCAGGCACAATCTAAAGAAATCATAAGAACGAATTAATCACTTAAGGCCAATTTAATATGATGCAGAGGACTAACGTTCTTAGGTCCTTCTCTGAGAGCACCGACCTCCATTTGTGGAGCGGCTGAAGCGAAAGAGATTCCTTCTACTTTGCTAAAATTGATTGAACCTTAACTTACTTAATTACACCAGTTACTTTCCAGCTCCTTTAAACAAATGTCGACAGAGGATTTGCAAACAACTGAGAATTAGAAGTGCTATCATTAACAGTGTTGTCAAAATGACCTTGGCAGCTTTGAAACTGCTAATTACGTTCTCACTGCAAGGAGGTGAACTACAGCGGAGCTTCCTAAGGGAGGAATACATTTTGTTCAAACAAAGCTACTTAGAAAAAACTTCTGTATTTAACAAATCAGTTAATTGAATCTTTCAAATGAATGTAATCATTTCACTACAACAACATGCTTAAATACAGTTGATCTACCATAGACTGTAAATAATATCTTCATACAGTCTATGTGACAGATTGATATGTTACCTCAACATGTAGTTCCATCACTTGTTTAATTTCATGTCCTTCACTCCTCATCTCATCAGCACTGGGTTATAAAATAACTATGAACGCTGTGTGAGGTCACTTCAGTGTAAAGAATCCACAGGAATAGGCTCTCTGCATAGTGTCGCGCTGTGTGCACAATTATTGCCTTTTTCTTGTCCATTTGTTGAGTGTGTGACTCATTAAATGGCAAGGTTAATACGACCGGCAGTCCCTGAGAATGATTTCATAGACATTAATGAGACTGTGAGCACTCGAACACTTACAGCACCAGTGAGTGCACGCCTTCATCAGTCTTCAACAGCCGAGAGGTTTTTAACTCATCAGCGCTCTTGACATATTTGACGCCTAAATCGCAGTTTTCTCCCTGAAAAGGCCGCCATTTATACCTCCAGAAAACACTAAGAATGACAACATTTCTGTGGGCAACAATTGGAAGCTTTTTTCAAGGCTTATTTGGTGTCATATTAAGCTTTCTTAATGGTTTGTTTTGATGTAGAAGCTATCATTATGCAGCGTGTCGAGCTGTGACATTCATATTCAGTGAGTGATGCAATCTGCTCTGTATCTTTTCAAAGTCGACTGCGCCTGTGTTATCCTGCCTGTACTGAAACTCCCGGCTTTGATACGTTGCAGTCAGTCTTCACAGGGAATTATTATCACATTATTTTAATTAAATTCAAGGTGATGCTATTAGCATTCCATTGACACTGTTTTGTCAATACAAACACTCTGATGCTAAGATAAACGTGGCTGTGTTTTGCAGTGAGGATAATTTCAGTGTATAATTGCATGAGTATTTTGAGATATAACAAAATGAAAGTGCATCATTGAATCCTGATGGAAGCAGCATGATGGGGTTCATTTCCTCAATTTCCCAGTTTGGGATCAATAAAGTAAATCTATCTATCTATTTTGATTTATACAAAAGGTAAGACAAGGCAATGTTATGTTATGTTATGGTAGGCTGTTTTGATGCTACTATAAGGTAGTTTTTTAAGGCTGTCAATGCCTTTATTGAGATGACGGGATAGTGGATAGAGTCGGAAACAGGGATCAGGGAATGTGGGGTGACATGTGACAAATGGCTGAAGCTGGGACCAACAAAAAGAGATCGGACCGGCGATTTTACCACCAAGCTAAGCTGATGCCCCAATCAGATTTTAGCTTTTTACATGCTTAAATCCAGGTTAAGGATGTCAATATTCAATCGTATGACCAGTCTGAATTGATATTTTATTTGACTTTATTACACCTTCTTACATTAGGCTGTTAAGTGATTTCTGTTTGATTTGATTTCTGTCTTTTAATGGAGATTTAAGAGTTGATTTTTCACAATTTCAACAAAAGAGCGGAAACAAAAGTACTGGAGAACAGAAAACATAAAGCAGCAGTACATGCACAGATATTGCAACGGTTTAGTGTATACAATCTAAGTTCATGCACCGATTACAGGGAGTAAACGTCACCAAAACTCCATAGAAAGTGAGAAATTCTGCTGTTTGGGTTCACTTGTGCAGCTCACCCAGAAAACTTCAGGATGTTTTCAGGAGTTTTGTCCAAGTGATGTAATTGTTTTTCTAGGACCCTGTCAAATATGTTATTATAAACATATAGATCCATAGCTCATGAGCACAATTTAATTAGTTAATTAAGAATATTAATAAGTAGTGTCATGGACAAGTGTGGTGCTTTAATTAATGACAACCTAAGACAGCTTTTCTATGAGTAACCTCTAATTTAAAGGTCCCATATTCTGCTTTTTCTGCTTTTATATGCTCTTTCGTGTGTTTTCCATGTATCCTGTGCATGTTTAGGCACATCTATGTGCAAAAATTCAAAGTCTGCGGAAACGCAGCTTCTCCTACGTCCTCCTGTTAGCTGTAGCATTAGCCGCATGTAACGCTCGGTTCTAGCCCCCCTCGATAAAAATTTGTCAGTCCGACGTCATTGTCAGTGTGAGATCGCTGATCTAAGCCCATTGGCTCGTTGTGGCAAGCCCAGCAGCTCATGTTGCACGGCCATTAACTTCTGTAGCACGCCCACGATATGCCGTAGCCTGCGGTAACACAGTAGTGCTAAGGTGCTAATGTTTATGCTCCCCTCGGACGGAGCCAGTGGCTGCATTCCCAATATGGTAAAAGAGGCGGGACATTTCCGAGAACCGTGCTGAGCGACTGATCAATAACGACAGAGCGGATCGGCAGACCAATCAGAGCAGACTTGGCCCACGTGGGGCTCTGCAGTTTGGGCTCAGCAGAGCATAGCTGACGGACTCAGAGCGTAGAGGGAGCAAGGAGGAGCAGTACATGAAAACAGACACTTTTTTCGGACTTTAGCTATTGTGAACGTACAAAAGTAGGTACATAGATTTAATATACGAACCCCAAAAAGGGCATAATATGGGCTCTTTAAGCAGGAAATTGCCTTCCCTTTATCCTACCATACCATCTACTTGACCTTCACCACCATCAACATATTGACTGTGAATAAATCTGGGAGTCATTCTGTATAATTAAAATATCTACCATTACATAACTCTATAAATACACATATCTTAGCATTAGTTGTAATTCTGACACACCTCTTCTGAAAATGTTTATGTAACTTTTTTTCACAAGCCCCTAATAACAACTAATTAATAATCTGACAGTCCACACACTCACTCTGCTGTTTACAGGCTGATTTCTCTGAAGATGGCATTTCCAGAATTTGTGTTTTTTTTGTGTTTAAGATGATGTGAGTGCTTGTAAAATGTATTGTGACCTAATGTAACATCTGGTAATGTCCTCTTAAGATAGAAAGTAAGGCAAAGTGAAATAATGACCATAAAATGAATCTCTTGTTTAGACTTTTCACTCTTCAATTAATACACAGAAGAAATGCTAAACGAACCTTTAAACTCTAAAAGTTGTATATTTCCTTCAAACGTTTCAAGACAGGAATATTGATCTCGCTCGGCTCTCATTACATTTCCTCTGCATTCAATCTACACCACCCAGCAATATATGGATTGTGAAATCCATATGAGAGTCATATTTATGTTTTATGCTGTAGCTCTAACTAAATAGCAAATGGTTTGTGCAATATTTGTAATTCTGACACGTCTTTTCTGTAAATGATAACATAACTCTTCTGGTATTGACATTCAGGCCAGAATCTTGAGGATCAAAAGATATTTTTTACTTTGGTTCAAAGACTTTAGGAGACGGCATGTGTTTAAAACATAAACCTATAAATCTATTGGCTATGAAGAACTTTACTTCATAAAGTCCAGGAGCTGATCAGAGGCAGCTGATATTTAGAGCAACATGTCATCTGCATAATGTGACAGCCCACACACTCGCTTTATTGTTGGTTTTAGCAGTCATTGTTTGATTTATTCTTTTGAAGTTATACATTGTTCTAGTATCTGAGGTCTCTTCTTCCTGTAAAGTTACAGTATATGTTGTTCCAGTATCTCTGGTCTCTTCTTTCTCTGAAGTTGTAAATTGTTCCAGTATATCTCGCCTCAATTTAGCTTCACATTGTTTCATATTTATTCAACATTTTATTGGTTTTAATGTTCCTGTAGAGCCTTTTTATTATGCTGCCTGCTGACATTTGTCAAATTGATTTAACTTTAATGTACCTGCAAACCCCAACCTTCTCTTGCAAAAAATGTCTCGTGTAATTTTATGACAGTTCCAGAAACTCATTGCAACCAATTAATCTCAAATCACTTGTCTGAGCGGGCTGAGTCACAGCCTTTGATATGAAGTGTCATATTAAAACTTAAAAATATGTTACGTAATCCATCTCTTTTAGTTAAGAGTCACTGGCCTTCACTTAATAATCTGGTGAAGAAACCAGCGTGAACGGGATGCAGAAACCTCCTACCAAACGGTCCAAATGGGACCTAGGAAACGAGCCTATCTGGCCCATAACAGCATACGGATTTAATAACTTGGACTACTTGTATTTTGTAGCTCTGTCCATGCACAAATGGGCCTGGAGCCTTAATTCAGTTTCTTCTGGAGATTTTCCGTCCTTTTAAAGTAACTGTTTTTTGTTTTTCTGCTTAAATTTTCCTCACTATTTGCTGCAGTGATATTGTTGTGTGTGGATGAGAATGTTTAACCTATAGTTACTAAAAGCAGCCTCTCTAAACTTTAAAGTAAATCCAAAAAGAAAAAAACTAATCAAATATACAACAAAAGAAATCACCTGAAAGCTTGCACTGCTCAACATTTAAAAAGCGAATAGCCAGAGGTGCAGCAAAATGTTAAATACATTATAGATGTCATATCTGATTTAAATATAAATCTGTGAACCACTATGTGTCTGAGAAGGCACTGCACAAGTATGATCCTACACTGCCAGATTTGCATCACCGCAAGTTCTTGTGATCTTTGGGGAGTGCTTTCTCCAGCTTCTCTAGCACTGGCTTCCTGTTTCACTCAGGATTGAATTCAAAGACTCATTACTAACCCATCAGTGCATACAATGCTCCATCAAAGAACTGCTCACTTCACGAACCCTCACAAGAAACCTCTGATGTGCTCCAACTAGCCCTCTCCAACCTGCTCTGTTCTGTTCTAGTTGAGACAGAGCCTTTTACTCTTCCGCCCCACGATTGTGGAGAGCTCCCCCTGACCACCTGAGGGCTTCACAGACTGCTGACCCCCTTTGAAAAATAACTTTCTAATAGTTCTCTCTTTAAATTAGCATTTTCTTTATCACCGCTGCTCTTAGCTGATGTTCTTCTGCTCATGTTTTTAACTCTGTCTGCTCATATTGTTTGCTTTTCGCTAAATTGTGTTTTATGCTCCTGTTTTAACTGTAGCACTTTGAGATTAGCTTCAAATGTAAAGTGCATTATAAATACATTTATGTTGTTATTACTCTAAATAGACTGAACTCCGGCCAGCTCATTTAACTTTGTTGTTCCCCTGATTACACAAAACACACAGGACCCTGTATGAACTATGTTGATAGCTGATTGAAGTTACATTTTCGCTGAATTATTCCAATAACATCAGAAAAGACCAGAATGACAGAGTGAATATTTCCTCATTTCATTTTAAGGATTGGAGTACAAAAGAGTGCTTCATTCTGACCAAAGTCAAACGTGGGATCCTGTATCTCAGGTTCAATGATAACAGTTCAAATTCACTGTTCAGAGCATGCTTAGAGTTAGCTGACCTTAACATGTTCACTCGTTGAGTCATTGGAGTGGTATGCTTACAATCTTTGAGAAGATTTTTAATCGGTGGAGTAGTTTGGAGTTTAAAGGAGCAGACAGACATATGGGATGTTATAATATACGGTAGGACCCTCAGAGTCACAGGAGTAAAAAAATACAAAAACAAGAATTTGTTTGCTTGCCCCAAGAGGCAAATGAAACATAAAGATGGTACTTGATTTTTCATTGTGAATAAAAATAGGGGCTATGTGGGCATTAAATGGTACAAATACAATTTCCTCAGTTTTCTTTCTATTTATCTCTAGAGCGTTATTATCAACCACTTTGTGCGCAGCATGTTGGCGCAGCCCGGGGTCGTTTGAATTACTTCAGAAATTAGAGCATGTCCAACCCCTTTAAGCAAATCATGATCTGGGTGCAGAGGAAGTTGCAAGGCTCAAGAGGGCTGCATGAAGTCTCTTTTGTCATCATGGGTTTTGGTTACGCACCAAACAATCAAACCAATCAGAGCGTCATCTCCTATTCCTTTTTCAAAGCCAGATGTGTCTGTATGTATTGTACTCCGCTCAGGCTCAGCTTAATTCTTCTCCTCGATCGTTAGTATTCCCTACATACAGAACACACACAGGCCACTGAATGAAATAATGGGCTGTGTGGATTGCAATTATATCCACTACAGCAGACTCTTCACCGCAGAAATGAGAAGTGTGTCGACACACTGACACAAACACTGTGCGCATTCATGCATGAGGCAAAGCAGCTTCGATTGTTTATTTAAATCTCCGCACACAATGGAAAGAGACTTACAATGATGACAGGAGACAGCGACATAACAGCCCATCTGTTCTATCTGCAAATCAATTTCACTCTGTATGAGCTAATGCACGCGTTTTAATCAAGAGGTGGCAGCGCGAGGGCTGCATGTTCCACTGTATGTGCACTTTGTAAATCTGAATGAAAGAAAGACATTGCCAGCTCATAGTTATTTCTTCAAAAGGCATTTACAGAGCTTAGCACTAACAAGTGAACACTAACATGACTCATTACAGACTATGTAACACAAACAAAAGATTAATGTATTCCACTGAAGGAGAGGCACTACGTTTTAGAGATGGAGACATTGTGAAAAGCAGCACCAATACCAATGTTTAATTTAACAAATTAGCCGACTGCTAAGGTTGCTTGCTTCCCTTTCTCAGAGAGAGTGTGAGACTCCCACACTGCCGACATTATCTTTCACGTTTGACCATGAAAACAAATCAGAATTCGTCCAACTCTTCTCTGAATCAGCAGTTAGGTATAATAGCTAAAATCGATGTGATACCACTGATACCGCATGGCTACTGATGTTGGTGCAAGACACATTATTGGCTGAGGAGCTGATACTGATGTTTATCCGATACATTGCAATAAAAAATCAAAGCATGCATGTATTTAAGAGCAGGAAGGGCCAAGCAGTATGTTGCACACCCCATGTACAGAGGCTATAGTCCTTGTCGCAGTGGTGGTGGGTTTGAATCTGACCTCAGCCCTCTGCTGCATGTCATGCCCCACACTCTCCTCCCAACATTTCCTTTCTCTCTTTAGCTGTCCTGTCCAATAAATGCAAAACTGGCCCATAAATATAACAAAAAAAAGCAACAGGAAGATACTCAAGACAGCAATGTGCCTCTAATGCGCCCTTCCACAACAGCAGGATTAGTGTTAAGACGACAGGTGCATTTTCTACCAACACAATGTTTTGGCTGGGTGTAAAAATGACAGCTCCAGTTGGTAACTTTCAGTGGAAGTTTTGATGTGCTGTGTGTAGTTCTGCTTGGTGTCAGATAGGACGCTTAGTCTAATTCCAATTATAAACTGAAGAAAATTGTGTCCATTTCAATTTCAGGCGGATAATAAAAGCCTTTCAAAGCCACGACAAGATTTTTACACAAGAGAGACGACGCCTGAAAGAAGGACTCCATTCTCAGTGTGTGACCTGCAGATTACAGAGCCTGACGAGCGGATCAGTCACCAAGTGAAGGAGGCTTCAACTTCCTTCAGCACTACTGAGGGGCGGATGAACACTTTTGAGACTCATATTTAGATATAAGCAAGAAAACATCCACATTTAACCTTTTTTTCTTTAATGAAGACCTGTATGCTCAGACACAATCAGTATTAAAGAGTTAAGAGGAAATGACAAGTGTGTTGCACCTTACATGAATTAGTAAAAAAATTGACAGCTGGGGTTAATCATGTCTAAAGTCGGGGTATAGGGTACCGCTGCTTTAGACCCAATTTTCTAAAAACTTGGGACATGGCGTAAAATGAAAATAAAAGGAGATAACAAGATTTGTAACACATTGAAACCACATTTCTGATTGAAAACATCAAAAGCACACCATGGCAAATGTTGAAACGTGGGCAAAATAAATGCCGAATTGAATTTTATGCCAAAAGCATGTTTCATGTGTAGGCTCGTGCTGTTTTACAATTCAGTTTGGGGTTTCAATCATCATCATTCGATGCAGATCATCACATTCTGTTTCTACTTTCATATAACAAGACGTCCCAGCTTTTTAGGGAATGGGGTTGTATGTAGGTCTTGGTCTAGCTTTCCAGTGCACAGTCTCTCAAAGAGTCCCCAGAACGTTCTGTCCTAAACCTCCAAGTCGGTCCTTTATGTCAGAAAGAGGAAGTAAAAAAGCAGGTTTCTTTATTCTAGCAGCTGACCGTCAGCTGCTGGGAGATTTGATCAGCTGTATTAAGAAAGTTGGTTGAAGATGTTGTCTCTGTCTGACTCCGTTTGTTGATTTTAAAACTAATCCCAGGGCTTTTCATTATGCTCCTTATGACAACATGACACCATCCTAAAAAGCTGAGTCCAGGTGGCCCCCATGGTACACTCATCATAGTGCTGCTCCTGGCTCTACAAAAAAATAGACGGTTAAGTTGTGCAAAGATTGGAAATGTGTTAAATCCTAGCCGACTCTTTTAACTCTGACTCTGACTCTGAATTCATGGATGGCAGGGAATGATCCTCTGAGCTTTGGTTACTTGAAAATTTATTATATAAAATGTATATAACGCACTGTGGATGTGCTGCTCATGAATGTTCCCTTTTTGTAAGACAACTGACACAATCTTGCAATATTTTTAATTGCTTTTGAAGCAAACCCAAAGTTAATTATTTCTAAGCTAAGGTTGAAATGAATGATTGGACAACTGATGCAGGGGGACAACTTAATTGCATGTTCAGCTCATGCTACACATCCCTTGACCTCAACTTGTTAAGGCCTTTAATGTCTCCTACAGGTTTGAATGGCTAAAAAAATGACAGTAATGTTTAATAAATGTCTTCCCCATCTTCACTCTTGTTTTGGTGTTTGTATATCCTGTTGCATTACACCAATTTCTTTCAATATATAGAAAATCAAAGGCTAATGATATAAGTATTTTCAATAATAGGTATACTTTATTCATTTAAAATAGGGACAGTGCACATTGATGGACATAAATATCTAAATATGCCAGATTGTAGGTGATTCTAGAGGTTGTTGGGGCCCCAGGCAAAAAACGATTGGGGGTCCTCCAACCAGTGTTCCTCCCCATCATGTCTGCCAACTGACGCTTACTCCTCCTCAATTTTTTTCCTGTTCCCTTTTCTCTCCTGTAGAGAGCTAATTCTTCATTTTTCTTGACTTTCATTGACACACATCTGGTTTTCACAGCAATTATGCATGCGACGATTGGCAGGGCAACAAAAGTGCGTGCTGTCAGATGTTGGGCCCCTTAGGAAGGCTTCCTATTGTCATTGTCAAATTTGCACATTTTGGGCTGCTGCTTTTAAGTTTGTGAGCACTCAGGGGCCCCCTACTGGTATTGCGCCCCAAGCAGTTGCTTGCCTTGCCTGTTGACAAGCAGCATCTCTGATTGTTGCCATCAGACTAATCACCATCTGTGAGTATTATAAATTGAGAAAAATGGAAACGCAGTCAATGGTTTTAATGAGTAGCACCTTTCAAAGACCGCTTTGGAAGTTTGTTTTATTTGCAGAGCAGGAGTGTTAAAGGCTGATCTTCCAATTTCTCTCTAGGATGTTCCTACACCTCTATCCATTATCTCAATGACTAAGAGGGAAGGACAAGCACGTACAGCTTGATGTAAAGACAATGATTGTAAATACTCAAACGAAAGTGCACCAAAAATAAAAGAAATAGGCTCTACAGGTGATTGAAGCACACAGCACTCATTACCTTATTATTATTTAAGTATGTTGAAGGAGAGTTTATGACCGGAGCTTGCTTGGGAATCAACAAACAGCTACTTCGGGCTGATTCAAAACTGACAACGGAGATTAGAGTTAGAGGATAAATGACATGTGGATAAAACCAGGATATAAACTTTCTAAATCCAGGATGCTACTCTTTGTGTCCTTGAAGTCAACATGTTATGGACCAAAGACTACATTCATTAAAGCATTCTGATAACTTCTTAGGCCTTCTAATAAAAAATAAATAATTTTGTGAAATATTACCATATTGGTCCAAATACGAGACAGGCTTTTTCCCCTTAAAACATATTTGACAAAAAGTGGGCTGATCTTATATTTATAGCTTTCATTTTTTTGACTAGTGCAGAGGCTTGGGGTAAAAAAGAGTGTATGATAGTAGTGGCTTCATTAAACATATTGGAGCATGCAGCACAGGCTTGTTCATTTTCCATCTCCTCAAAACAACATCAGTGTGCTGCAGATATAAGCCTTTTGCCAGGTGGGCGGTTTCATAAGTTTGTGTTGCATGTCAGTGCTATGGATCAGGGTTTGGACTTTTAAATTCCAGTATATGTTCACAACAAAAGACAGAAAAAACTTATCTGCAGCGAGTGTACTGCACATGGCTATGATGCCAATTTTAAGGTAGTTGTCATCAATGCAGCAGAGTCTTCAAACAACTGTCAAACAACCAAGAAATATTGTGCTACAGAGCCGTAATGTCAGATGGTTTTCTGGAATCTTACCGTGGTCCTCAAAGCAGGCGATTCCAAGAGACTGACAGGAGAGTGAGAGAACTCGAACCCCCCTGGATCAGAGAGGCAACACTGACATCACACTGGTGTTTTTTGATTTGCAAACATCTGTCACTGTGCACAAGAAACATGAGAAAACTGTCATTGTGAAGTCTATTGGAAATGATGGAATGATGTTTTCCTGTCATTGAATATGAACATGTCATCTAAATATATCAAAAACACGATTCTACTTGAAAGGCGTTAAAAACAACAACCTAACTTGTATTATTCAATGTGTTTGTGTCATCATTACTTTCAAGCAAAATAGTTTTTAATACAATGAACAAAATACTTGACCTAAAAGTTGCCTTGAAAGGGGGTTCGTCTTATAATCAGGGTTGTCTTATATTCGCTAAAGTTTTCTACAATTCACTTAGCAGATGCTTTTATCCAAAGCGACGTACATCAGAGAGTAAGAACAACACAAGCAAGGAACTAGAAAAAAGAGAACAATGTCAGTAAGAGCAAACGATCAGCTTTGAGTCTGATTGGACACACAGGTGCTGACAGGAAGTGACCAGAGGCAAAGCACAACATTGACGGCAGTTCTTGAGAGCTCTAATCAGTATAGAAACCATCTTATAAGTCGTCGTTTATCAAACAAAAACCATCATCATTACCATCATCATCATCAATAATATGGAGACCATCATCATTAAGGTCGTAGGTATTCATGAAAGAGCTGGGTCTTTAGCTTTTTCTTAAAGGTGCAGAGGGACTCTGCAGATCAAATGGAGTTTGGAAGTTCATTCCACCACCAGGGGGCAGTAGCCTACAGTACTGATGTATTTACTATATTTAATGCAGTTAATGTTATTTTGAAAAGCGATCAGTACTGCTGTCATATTAAGTCACATTACAGTCACTCAGGCCATCAAGTGATGGACATTGCAATTAAACTTAGGCTACAGATGCTGCAGTCGACTGTTGATGTGCTTCATATTTGTCCTTATACAAATAATCATGAAATAAATAAATGAGCATAAATAATTAAACTATTGCTGTACTACTCAGATATGTGAATTCATGAAAAACTGTTGACTTTCCAGAGTTATCTTTGGCTCACCTTATTTCTGATCAACTCCAAGTTTTTCTCAAACTTCCTAAGTTGTTGTTCTTATAGTGAGCCTTCGGGTGAATTTTCGCTGCTGGAGGTAATCCTGTCACAACACAACAGCAGGATCAGTCTGTCACGCGGGTATGGCAACCCCTTTCTTAAGCTCCATGCTCCTGAATTCCTTCTAATTACACACAGCTGCAAAACCTTCCCACCTGCTCATCAACCCAGCAGTATCCCAAGCCTTTCACCTACACAGTGCCACATCAGCTATTCAGCTAGTGGTTGAAAGACAAGCTTTATAGGATGCTCCAGTACAGTGATTTGACGGCCCCCCCTAGTAACAAGACTGCATGAAGTCGGGGTGAGTGGATGTGTGCATGCAGCAGAAAGGATGTTGTTCACATTGAGCGAAGAGGATCTGCTTTATACTCAATACGGCTCATATCAGAGTCCAATATAAAGATTTCTCTACATTGTGAAAAAGTTATTTTATCTAATAATCATCCTGAAATAATACTCCTCTTCCTCCTTCTGCACATCATCACTGTCACTAGATGCCTACTCACACTCACTATTTGTACCACAGCCATAAATCCCCTTGATACACAGAATGTATGTCTGATATGATCCCTAGTTCTACCAGGGAACTCTGATATTGCTCTTTGTCCCAATTCGAGGGCTGTACATAATCTGTTCACGTTGAATGATGTCCCATTTTGGGGGCTCTTTAATTGCGGCCCACAAATGAATCTTTCCCCAGCCATTGAAGGAGCCGTCTGGTGCATCCTTTGTGGTCTAACATATACCAAGATTCATTCCCCTCCATCAACGAGAAAAATCGGCTTAGGGTAAAACACTTAGAATGACTACCAATACTGATGTTAAAGGTATGATATGAGGCATTAAAGCAGAGCTATAGCTGATATAATAAAGAATAAAGTCAAATTCCCCTCTGGGTTTTGCTGTTTTAATCAGGTTTCATGCATTATTTCCCCCCCCACACGAACCCCCCTCCCTGGTCAGCCATTAGCCCTGCCACCACATGGTGGGAGAGAGATGACCCCGTCCACTCAGGGGCCATGTTTGTAGAGGGATAATGGCATAGTGTGGTCACAAGAGTACAATTGCGGGATACACAAACCAATTTCCGAACTAAAAAAAGAGCCTGGTCTAAAATTCTACAAAGATGACAAACAAACAAACAAAGCAATTAACGCCGGCATGGTGGAGCCGGCTTTTATCAACGTGCAAATGCTGCTGGCCGAAATGCGCGAAGGGAACAAGAACATCCCTTTATTATGACTTTAGGGGATGACTGAGATTGAGCGATGATTCAGCAACAAAGAGGACGCCAACGCTGCTCTGAGGGAAATGGTAAAGGAACCAAGGAGACATTATAAAGAAAATGGAAATTAAGATTGACTTGGACAACAAAAGCCTCCGCTCAAATCTTTGATTCCACGGCTTTCCAGTGAGCTGCAGGACCTGGGAGCTGGAGAGTTTTTTGGAGAAAACTTTTAGTAGAGATGCTGAGACGAGACAAACTTCCAAATCGGCCCACAAAAGAGATTGCACACACTGAGTCAGACCCAGAGCAGAGGAGGGTGGAAAGCCGAGGAGTATCACGGCCAGATTAGATTTATCAACTACAGGGAGAAGGATTATATTTTACACCTGGCAATACAAGCAAACAAAACCAACCCTGTGCTGTATGAGGACAAAAGGATTTGTATTGGTGCCGACACGTCCAAGGTCCTGTACCTGTAATGCAAGCAATGTGCCACTTAAAAGAAACAACAACCACAACAGCTTTGGCACCTCCTCCTCATGCTGGTCACCGGCCTGGTCACATTCTGCTGTGGGATGGCATCCCACTCCTCAACCAGGAGTTGTTGAAGGTCAACCAGCGCAGTTGTGTTGGTCACTCTAGCACGTACAGCACGCTGCAAGCTGATCCCACAAGTGCTGTCAACTAGGTGCCAGTCATACACCTGTACCTGGCACACACCTGGCAGCACTTGAAGCTCAAAACAGGAGTTAATATCAACAGAAGAACATTGCAGGGGATTTTGGCACATTCTTTTTGGCCGCTACCCACACGTTTAGCTGTGTTGCTCATTCCAAGAATGGACAATCCTTACAAGTTTTACCTCGTTGTAAAGGTGATTAATCAGGCTTTCCAATGATACAACACCAATTAGTATTATTAAAGGGGCAAAATTATTGACCGAAATCATGTTTCTTAACTTTTTTTCTGGAGTTTACAGTTAAGATTTACAGACACCCTAGATATGTTCTGGCCCCTTCTGGCTCTATTTTCTACTTTTTCCCCTTCTGGCTCTATTTTCTACTTTTTCCCCTTCTGGCTCTATTTTCTACTTTTTCCCCTTCTGGCTCTATTTTCTACTTTTTCCCCTTCTGGGTTCAACTACAATCTGTTTCTGGAGATGGATTGAAGACTGATGACCAAGTGGATGTTGTCTGTAATATGGCTCACTGCACTGAGACCCTGAGAAACTGACTTACAGGCCTGGGTTTAAATAAGTTATCAAGGCCAGCCTCTGACCAGAAGGAAAATCTCTTTTTTTCCCCTCAGGAAATTGAGGTGTAATGGGCCCACTACTATAACTTTACTAAATAGGCTAATCAATTTTTACTTTCAAGGAAAAAAGTGTAAGGACAAGATACCTGGAAACGCCAAGGGCATCCAGTAATTAGCTCCCATCTGTACTGAGGTGCAGGTGAATCACTGTGTTTCATGCTTTGTGTAATTTTAAAGGGCCACACTCCGGGGACCATCTCTTCATTTACTTCAGTATGGTGGGTTATTCACGTCAGTTCAAGGTAAAAATATAAGTAATGAATGATTTCATAAGCTGACTAAGAGAGGAAGTCTTCTAGCATATCTGGAAAAAAAAAATAATAATATCTGCTTTTTCCAGGAAACCCACGTATCAGAATGTGAATGCATGCAGCTTGATTCAGAGTGGGGAGGGATGACCCTTCCTCACATAGAAATTCAAGACCTATGGTATCAATTTGGATAGACAAGGGAATATCTTTAAAACTAGAAGGAATTGTGATCGACCCAAATGGACGGTTTGTTCTTGTTAAAGGGCTCCTTGATCAGTATGGAATTGTGTTGTTAAATTGTTACTGTCCCAATTTTGAGGATCCTAAATGATTAGACGCTGAAAATGTAGGTAGCTATTGTCTGGCGGGGGTTTAACTGTGTACTAAACAACATTCAGATAGATCTACCCCTCGCAAAAAACCTCTTTGCATGTTCAAGACCTTAATGGAAAACTTTACAGATATCCATCTCTCCCATCCAGGAGAGAATGCTCCTATTATTCCCAAAGTCCATCACTCTTATTCAAGGACTTATTCTTAGCTAATACAGATGCACCTTTTCAGGTTGCTAGCCGACATGTGCGGCACTAAACGGCAAGGGCAAGGACAGCTTGTAACGCACACAATGAATCCTCTAGACCGTCTCATGTCAG
Organism: Labrus bergylta; assembly: GCF_963930695.1. NCBI lineage: Eukaryota > Metazoa > Chordata > Actinopteri > Labriformes > Labridae > Labrus > Labrus bergylta. The sequence continues at coordinate 25,853,100 of NC_089204.1, forward strand.
TGCCATCTGTCTGCGCAGGCTACAAAACTGTGTCCTTCGAAGAAACCCTGAATCGGAACAAAGCAAATGACATGCAACAAGAAAAAAAAAAAATGCTGTTAGGGTTCAGAAGAGGGATGAATTGTGGACAAGGTGCACAGCTGGTGATGTAATGAAAAATACACTATTTGGCATGTACCAACATCTGTGTATCAAAGACATTTCCCAGATGAAATGAAGTATGTCAAGCTTCATTTGTTTTGGCAGCTGTAGCTTTATGTGTACTTTGATTACTGGTCTCATCTGTCAACACAGGACTTCATGAGCAGTAGAGTCGCACAAAGAGTGAGACTCAAGTCATGTTTGACTGATGACAACACACCTCTACCACTATTACCCTGTGTGACTCTCAGCCTGGTGGATATCATGACAGCTAATCAAAACCCTCAGTGAAGAGCTGAAAAAAGCAGCAAAAACAGAAAGATAAGAAAGTCATATTAATGGGTAATGCAAAAACTTTCTCTGATGTTCTGGAAGCATCGGTAAAACACTTCAAGATTTATTAAGGAAGGTCAATTAAGACAACAGAACTGAAGATGTAATTATGAGATCAGATGAAAAATCTGAGCACAATGCATCTCAAGCATCCTCACACAACCTGCAGTCCAGCTGTGCCAGCCAGCTGCCCAAACAATCACACATGATGAGCCACAGTCAACAGCCTGCTCCTCCAATTTTCAAAGTTAATCTCCAGAAGCATGCAAAAAAAGAAAAGAAAAAGGAGATTGTGTTCTGTACTTTGAGTCCTTAGAAAACGACTGTTTTAAAAAATATATATACTGTATATACAGTGATGTATTTTTAGGAGTGGAGTGTTTCTGAGTTTGCACTTAAAAGATGTTCTTGTTTTGAAAAGATGATTTGATTATCAAGGATGACCAAAACAACTCAAGAGTGATTACAGGGTGTGTGTTTGTGTCTTTCTGCAGCAGGGAATTTAAAGCAACATTAGTTTGGTGCACTTTGGTGAACACCCAAGGTCTCTGAGTGCAATTGCACTGTAATGAAACACAAGGTACTAATATGCCTCCCCGTCACAGACATTGTGCATCTTCTGACAAGCAGAGGGGCGCTGTTATGAGAAGCTAAAGAACAATGTCGACTGACAGGGTACAGTGACATGAGCGGATTTTGGACATATATGACTCTGCTAGCATTGACAGCCCGCCATAAAAAAATATTTTTTTGGATGCAAAATCAACTTGGGTTAAATGATTTTCTGCACAGAGTAACACTGCTAAACACAACACACAAATAACACAGATTAGGATACAGACCAACGTTTTGTCACAGTCTGTTATGAATAATATCTGCAGGGATGTAAACTCGTCTTCTTGCATCAGTCACTCTCTCAGTCAGCTTGCAGTAAATGCATGCAGGATTACAGTTCTAGCGAATGTGATAGAAAACCTAACTAAAAGACATTTACGTTGCTAAGTAAAGGTAACTAAATCTTGTTCCCAAAGGCATCAAATGCTGATGCTTTTTATGTCACTACAAGGCACACTGAGGCCACCGTGTCCACCGTGTTTTTTCTGGGCAGAGAAGCGTTGGTTGTGCGCTTGGAAGTGCTCGCTTAAAGCGTTTGTGCGCTGAGAAGAAAAAAGCTTCACATCCGTCCTGTCTCTATGACAACAGTCTGTTGACAACGGCCGCTGTATGACTGACACGGCTCTGTTACTTTTTGCTACATGGTTTATATTTGAGATCGTTTTTTACCTGATCAGACACGGAGCAAAGAGGATGTGAGGGAATGTCATACATTTGTAAAAGAGCGCTGGTGACATCAACTTATCAAGTCAAATTTACTTCTATAGAATATTTAAGACATCACGAGCTGATCAGAGTGCTTCACAGACACGGACAGATTACAGTGTAAGGATAAAGTGAAGTGTCGACCGATATCAAAGGTAAAAAACAATAAAAATTCAAACAATTAATTCTACATGTTTGAAAGCCAAAGTAAAGAGATGTGCTTGTTTCTATTCTGTGTGTACGGCAATACCACACACATGGTTTGTAATGTCTCAGACTTATCCAGTCCAGTGCACTGATGTGTGACATCCAGACGTGCCGTGCCAGTTGTCAGTACATCAGAATGATGACGAGGTTGAGTCGACACCAGACTCTTAATGATGGCTGAAGCTCCTCCAGCTCACAGCAGGTGAAGTGGCCAAACACATCAGCGAGCTGTAACAGCACAACAGAGACGCCTCCTCTCGGCTTGCTGAGTGAATCTGATGCCAAATGTTGCTCCCAGAGCAAAAGGTGCAAAGGTTGCTAAAAGTTGAAAGATTTTCAACTTGAGCTCTCGGACTGGCTGCACAAAAAAGGCAGAACGCTCAGAAGAAAAGATGCCGGGCGCTGTGCTTTTTCTCCAGGCGGCCGCTTTCTACTCATTGAAAACAATTGAAAAAAAGATGCTGGCGCTCAGAAAACAACAGTAAGTGGACACAGGGGGCCTTACATGTCTGAAAGAGATGCAGCAGGCTTTAACTACTGCTAATGTTAAAACTTTCTGTAGCAATATTTGGCACTCAAGAGACACAGCTGTAAACGGAGAAACAGTGATGTTGCCTTTATTTGACAGGACAGCTGAAGATAAACACGGAATGTAGGAAGAACGATTGGGGGTGACACGCACCAGATATCGTTAGGACCAGGAGTTGAACCTCCTAAAGGTGTGATAAGGACTTCGACAATCTGTACGTGGAGTGCCTGTTTGACCATTTATTTATTTATACCACTTTATTTATCAATAAATGCTGGTGCAAGGCTCCATTCAGCAGGGCTCCAATAAAGGAGTGATTACATCTCATCCTGCCAGCTTCCTTGGTAATTATTATTTTGTGCGTTACTTTCTTGAGCGTTACCTGATTTCACAAATTTAATAACAGGTCACATGGCGAGGGTTTTTGGACAAGGACATTTTAATGACACGGACACTTGTGTCTTCAATGGCCCTGCTGCACTGCTTTCTGCTCTCAAGGTGAACATCCACTGTGAATGAATTAAATGTTGCTGTGAATTTACATTAAGAGCACGATAGCAATCATTCTGTGAGTGAGACCAATCAAGATCCAATCAAGCCACCAAAATCAACTCTTTTGCTTCATTTAGACTTCATCATCATCATTATAAATTCATCTTAATGTAGGGTTAATGATGTCAAGGAGAACCCGCTCTCTTCTCATTGGAGAGCTCTGGGAGCAACATTTTGCATCACATTCACTCAGCAAGCCTAGAGGAGGCGTCTCTGTTGTGCTGTTACAGCTCGCTGATGTGTTTGGCCACTTCACCTGCTGTGAGCTGGAGGAGCTCCAGCCATCATTAAGAGTCTGGTGTTGACTCAACCTCGTCATCATTCTGATGTACTGACAACTGGCACTCTGATCAGCTAGTGATGTCTTAAATGTTCTATAGAAGTAAATTGGACTTGATAAGGTTTAAATTAGAAAATGAATAAACACAGTAATACTGTAATTATTCCATGGCTGACTGAAACACTTTGATTGGTTAATTTGGACATCTAAGGTTCACTATTTCATTAAAGCGAAGCAGCAACTACACACAACTGATGACACAGCTGTAATTGCAGACTCTGGAAGATTAACTTTAATCATACCAAATTGCAGGGAGGAGTCTTGTCAATTGAACCTGTTTACCATGCGGAACAAAAAAACAGTGGCGGTAAAGCAGGAGGGCTCTGAAAGACACAAATCAAATCCAGGCTCTGACAGTAAATCTGCAACGCATGAAGACTGCACATGAAGTAAACACATAGCAGATCAGGCTTTAAGATGCAGCGGTGTTGAACAGGCTTTAGGTGTGACGAGGCAGAAAACCTCAATCAGGTGCTGCACTGATTCATGTGGCCCTGTATACATCGTCTCACTGCACCATCACAGGAAATGTTAATTTTAATTTGAGTTACAACGGCTAGGTTAGCTGGGATATTGGGGGTTTTGCCTTTATTTAGATAGGACAGTGGCTAGAAGAGGAAATAGGGCCTGAACCCAGGCTGCCCTCTTTGAGGAATATAGCCTCTGTATATGGGACGGGGGCCTGACCACAAGGCCTTCAGCACCCAGAGGGAGTTTTTTTTTTTTTAATTAAAAGATTATATTATATTATATTGTATTTTTTTTAATAAATATTTATAATAATATATTTTTTAATGTAAAAAAAAATGTCTGCCTTTATTTGACCTAAGGGCTGCAGTGAGTAATTATCTATATTATCAATTAATCTGTTACACTTGTTTATAAAATGTGTAAATAAGTCCCTTCAATAATAATGAATACATATTTTAATATTTTATAAAAAAAAATTATATTATATTATATTATATTTTTTATCTTATTATTAAAAGATATTAACAATCAATTCAGTCCTTGAGTGGGGTACTCATTACAAGATAATCAGGGTAATCCCCTGGGTTTCCCCTTCCACAGTAGACAAAGACCCTATTTTATATGATGGTTTTAAAGATGATCTAGTCCGATTCCGAGATTCCTGTGGTGTTAGGTTTGTTCATAGTGATCTGAACTACTCTATAGGATGTCAGGCCGCACCGATTTCAAATTGTAAGTATCAGAAGACAAGAAGCTTCTCCAATTAACATTAAATGGAATTTATGGATACACTTTTTGTCCAGCACCCAGTACTCAAGATGTTCGTCTTGTTTGATAAACTGTTGCTATCCAACATGTTTGAAATGTATGATTAAAAATCCCATTGTGTTGCAGAGACCTCGAGAACAGCAGAGAACGCACTGTATAGATTGTTGAAGTAGTTGAATGCGGGAGAAGTGTGGAGATAACCAACTGGGAAATCAGCTGACAGAAGAAATAAACTGTAACCAGTTTGTACTGTGACACGTACAGCCCATGTTTAATCCATCTCTACGGCTTTATCCATAGTTTGAAGTTTCAGCAAAAAGTATTACAAAAATATCACCAATTCTTCCTTCACATTGTCACAAGCCATATTTGTTTATTCTACAGCTATGTTTGACCGCACAAGATTGTGAAAGATTTCAGGTTTAGAGAGTCTGGACTCGTAAATGGAACCTGTTATTGTGTGCTGTGCTCTTTTGGTCATACCGTTGCTCTCTTCATATTAATACATTATTAATTCCTGAGACACCACACAACTAATTTATGCTTTAAGTGTTGCTATGAAGGCCTTCTCTCATCAACCAGACAGACCTCCCAAAGGTCATATAGACCACCACCTGACAAAAGAGAACACAGAGCAGCTGAGAAAATTACCATTTATTTTCATTTCCATTTTCCTTTCTTCATTAATATGCCCGTGTCATCACGAGTTGCACAAGTGTGCAGGAGCTTACTGATAAGGGCTTGGATCCTGATCAAGGTGAACATGTTTAATATTTCAATGTACGGGCACAATGTCAGTTCTTTTTCTACATAAATGAGGCGTGTATACTTTATGTGCCATGAAAGGTGTTTCTGTAGTCAGGTACACTCTCTCTTTTTTTTAAATTCCATGCTTAGTATGTTTGCTTGGTAAGTGTTTTGCATCAATACCCTGAGCATCATCCTTGCTCTAGCTCTCTGTTTTGGGCGTAATGCTTTCTACTAGTATCAGAGGGCCTACGGGCACTTTCACATGTGGACTGCATGAGGGATAAAGTGCCAAACAGCCAATAGGAAGACAATCCATTTTTTATCTCTGAGCCACAGCTGCCCCGTTGTTCAGTTTTCTCTTGCCCAACAGCACCAATCCCTGAAAACAAGTGTCATCAGCCTAATCTTTCATCCTCGCCATAAGAAATGCGTCAAATAGTACCAGATTGTCCAAGTGCAATTTTTTCCACATATGCTCCTTCCGCGGCAGAAGAGAATCCGACCCTACTTGACCTTGTAACCTCATCAAAAAAGCTCCGTAGAAGATTTCAGTGCAAATAAGCGTCCCAGCCTTCACATCAATAGTTTGAAACCACCCCGATTCTGTTTCAGGAGGAAAATGCCTCAACCTCCTTTTTGCAATTCCCTCCCAACCTTCCTATTTCCTCCCCTCATTCCACCTCTCAGTCGGGTCCTGAGGTTGGTCCCTCACGCTCCAGGCTACATCAGAATTCCTACAGAAGTTTTTCAGCGCTGACAGCAGACAGAAGAACCGCCAGCAAATATTGAATCCCAAATCAATCAATTTCTCATTAATAAATAATCTAAACAAGTCTTGTTGAGGCTGTAGTTCTGTCTAGTGAATGAAATATTAAATCAGTCCCTGCGAGGAGCTGGTACCATGTCCCCGAGCTTCAGCTTATCTGTTGAAGTTGAAGAGCATCACAACTTTCTTAACCTTTCCATGAAGGTTGAATTCACAACACCTGCATCACACTTATCATACCTGACATGTACAAAAACTGCATTCACATTCAAAGCATGAACCATCGCCTGAAGAGCTTCACACACTGTGTATAAAACTCAGAAGCAATTGAATTTAAGAATTAGAATTGATTTCAGATTCACACATGTTGCTGTAAACTGTTGCTTTGTATGATAGGCCAATTAGTATCAAGTATTAAACACAGCCACACAATCGAGCTTAATAGTTGCCCTGTTAAGAAGTGTATCAAAGTAGTCCTAACAATAAAGAAAAGCTGACACAGCTGTCCACAGTTCAGTAAAACCAGAGCGTTTTTACGGCTTCTTCAGGAAATTATTGCAGCTGAAAGATACAGTGTGTAGATTCTGCCTCCAGGGGGCTCTCAAGCAATACTACAGAAACAAAAGATGACGTAGAGGCTTGCGGGGAATCATGGGAGTTCTCTCTGCTACTCCCCCCGTTGATACCAAACCGACCTGAGTAAGAGATTATGTTTACAGACGATGTATCCAAGTATAATTTACATGACGTTTTCATCACAGCAGCACAGACAGCAACAGTAGAGCAGCTTTCAGTGGCAGCTCCCGCTTCCTTGTGTAGCTGTCTTTGAAGTAATATCGAGTGTTTCCTCGGCAACAATGAAGATTTCGTCTGTCATGGTAGCTCTGTGATGGCGGCCGCCGCAGCGAAACACGTCCCGTTGCTGCTATAAAGTTACGGATTTCTCTGGGTTTGATAGCTGTTGGAAATATTTGAGGTAATGTAAGAACTGAAGTCCATTTTTTGCTTTCTAAATTGCTTTAAATATGTAAATATTCAAATAGTTATGTAATGTTGCACGTCTAAAGGCCTTCCTCTCCATCACTTTGTCGGCTGGTTGCAGGCATTGCACACTGGTTGCTGAGTTAATAGAGCCTGAGAGGTAACCATGGCAACACGGAAAAATGAAGCCAACATGAAGTGCCAAAAAATGTTCAGCTCCGAAAAGCTGCCACTTGGGACTGGCTCTAAGAGTGAATAAATCCCCATCAAGCTCATGTTCATGACCAGCTTCACATCAGACAACACATGTTGCATGGTCCAGAAAACTTTAATTTATGTATTTTATTTAGGATTAAAGTTATGCATGGAAGTGTCATGGTAGCATTGAGTGACAGACTGCAGGGTGTCGAGTATCTAATTCAGTCACTGATCTTAATCCCTCAACAATTTCTTTGCATATAAAACCCACATCATTTTAATACTTGCCTATTTCGGTAACTTCTGTCTCTACCCTTATGTGTCCCTCTGCAGTGTGATTGTTTAAACCAGCCTGTTTTCATGTTTTGTGTTGTTGATCTGCGGCTCAGTTGTAGAATGTTGGGTTTTCGATCCCCAGATCCTGCGGTCACGTCTTTAAGTCTAATGCTTCTATTTTAATCCTGAAAGCCTTGCTAGGGGGCAGGCGTTGTAAATAAACCATGGCTAGAAACATGTATGCATGACATCTACTTATCGCTTCACATATGACGCATGTTCTCATTGCATGTGGTCGTGTTTAATAAACTAATTTAATTAATTATTTAAGAAAATGTCAATGTGTCCTCAGGCATACCACTAATTCTCAAATTGCAGGGTCAGCGCTGTGTGTGAGTGTGAGTGGAATAGTACGGATCGATAGTTTGGTGTGAATGGATGAATGTGACATGTAGTGTTAAAGTACTTTGAGTGGTCTGAAGACAAGAAAAAGTCAATTTACGACGACCTGTACTTTGCGAGTTTAAAAAAAAATAAAAATAGTGTTGGCCCATGAGGACAATAACTAATCAGACCTATTTGGTTTTTGTACCAGGCTGTAACTATGTTTATTTATGCTGTAAAAACAGGCTTTTTTGACAGTGGTGTGTATGTGACTTCTCAAACGGACTTGGCTTAATTTTTCAACACCTGAGGTTGCCGCCTAGTTATGATTCTATAAGTTAATATCTTGAATGTTGTCTTGTTTATTATTGTTATTTTAAGATTTATTTTAGACTTTTTAAAAAAAAAAACAGGACATTGGACAGAGCCAGACATGAGGAAGAGAGAGAGAGAGAGAGAGAGAGACAGTGGGTAATGACATGCAGTAAATGATCAACAGGTCAGATTCAAAACCAGGCCGCCCGCTTGGAGGACTATTGCCTCCCTACATGGGGCGCACGTGATGTGGATTTCCTTTGTTGTTGACATGTTTGATGATGAAGAAATTCCCCGTTGACACTGACTTGCTTACATAATGATCATTTTATTGACAAACAAGTTACAGCATCGCCAGGCTCGCCATGGTTCGACCTGGGAGAGACACAGCCAAAAGTGATCTCTCTCCTTACACACAGAAACTCTGGTATTTATGGACACACCTCACAGGAGAACAACATAGGGACATCTGTTTGTTTTCAGGACACCCCTCTTCATACAACTGCAGGGGTTTCTGTCTTAGTCATATGTATGTCATATGTATGTCATAAACTCAAAGGACAACACAGGTCACAGATACAATCTCTTGTCCAGAAGTCCCTGGGCAACTCTCTGGATACAGGGGCCCCATTGTATACATTCCACTGAGAGGGCTCCTAAATCTCCTTCAGATACTCCTGATGCGCCCATTGTAAACTTATATTACCTCTGTCCTGGTTACATCAGACACTTCATAGTCCCCCCTAGCGAGACTATAGTCTCGCAAACAAGATAAATTATACAATTATGATGTTAATTAGCCTCATACGAATCACTTCTGTCCATGCTTAACCTTAGTAATATAGTAAAATTTTATTTGTGGAGTGTGAGAGCGAAAAACCCATCAAGCAGCTATCTTTCTTTATTATCCATCAAACAATCTAGACAGGAAAAACTCTCTCACGGTCCCTCTGCCCCAGGCAACCACTTATAGTACTCCAAACCAATTAGAAAGAAAAGGGTTATGAAAACTTTTTAGGATGATATATAAATGCACACATTCAAAACCTCAGAAATAAAATCTAAAAATTGTCCAAAGTCAGGCTGGTCGACCCATCGCACCTTCCAATGGACCTCTCCCTACCTAACACCACTTTCCCTAAGGATCGATAAAGAAAGAAAACACCTGAGGTCCCAATATATGCATCCTATACAGTTCCAGAAAAATATGTCTTGCTAAAAATATCTACTATAAAGTAAAACATACAAAAATATGTATCAATATTACAAGTTACATTGTAATAAACCCTCAATGATTTTTCAATCGAAACCCCTCATCATGATGTCTTCATTCAGGTTTCCGTTGTCCATTTCCATCCTCCATTTTCTTAAGTTTGGTTGTTTCAACTCCATTAATCTGGAAGGATCTCTGGACAATCAGCCACCCTCACATTGGTCTCCCAAATATCATCCTGGGAAGAAAAATCAACAGCCAGTATCTTTGTACATACAAAACCATCAAAGATATTCATTTTTGTATCATACTTTCACATTATTCCACTACATGATTAACATACATGATTAAAATATTCAATTCCCCCCTTTTATCAATTCACTTCCAGTTCAAAATAATAGTGAGTCTATGTTGAATTCAGATATTCAAAAATGGATATTTCTCTCCAATCTCTATGACCTCCTCACCTTCACTTAGGTCATTACCACTCAGTAGCCACAAGAATCTGAAACACTATAGATCCTATTGGTCCTAATTGTTATTGCATCCAAACATTCACAGACCATCCTGCTCCTTCTGATGGACCAAATGAATCCCTAATTAGTTTCAAAGCATCTATGACACTAGTCATATTGTCAGTAGCATCAGGAATCAAAGTATAACAGGCTTCTCCAGTTAGATTCAAAGCTACACAGAGGCCACCTTGTTTGGCCAAAATGTAATCAAAAGCCATGTCATGTTTCAGCAACGTCAATCGATGACTCCTCTGAGTATTCGACAAATATTCAAAACCTTTTATGGTCTCGTTTGCAAAACCTTGCAGGATATATGTAATATTATCAATATGATCAGCTAAGTATATAACACCATACCATGGAAACAATCCTATTCCCCATTTCTCTCCCAAACTTATCCTCCAATGATAAGACTCCAAGTTGTGAAATTGTGCCAAATCTCTTTTCTTTCTACTGCTAGAGATTGTCGTAGAGTTATCCTCATCAGACCCTTTTCCCTTCTGAATAACGAAAACATCATACGGAAGTTTCAACTGTACCATATAACAACATCCAATCCAACCATAAGGTAAAAATAAGTATGCTTTATCGCCACAAATCCACCAGATATCTTTAAATGTTCCTATGGTAAAATTACCCTGTAATATCTTCATACTGATAAAGGAGATTTATATATGATAAGTTCTTCAACCAAGCACAATTCCCTTGAGGTGTAAATAGATGCACCGACACGGCCATCCAATAATCATATGGTGCTTGTTGCTTAAATACCAACCAAGATAGCGCATACTTCTGACATTTAGAAGTTAAAGGTTCCGGTACCGTCTCTAGAATTGAAGGCCATGTGCCTGGTGCTGGAACTCTCACAACACATGGACCACTCAAATTACTAGCCAATCTAACAGAGTGAGTCAACTGTTGGTACCACATATTTCTACTTGCCCACGGGTCTGCAATTTGCAACACCGAGGAATCAAACCCATAAGCTTTCCATTGGGTTTCACGCTTCTCTAATGCATGAAGATGTTTAGTCATGACTTCTGATGTCCCGTCAGCATCTACAAAATCACCAATCAGATTCGACATAGTCATCTGAATTGTTTCAGCTGCCTTAACTAATGTAGATGTAGCAACAGATGTCAACATCATACCTCCAGACTCTGTAGACACCGAAGAACTCATCATTGTTTCGTTGATAGTAGATCCCATCTTTACAACCTCACTTGTAAAATTACTCACAGCTAGAGTAGTAACCAAAGTTGATACGTTAATACTACTAGTTATTCTCTGAGCTACAGTAGTAGACATCATCTGTTCATCAGTCACCCTTGGAGTGACTAGTTGCTTTTGAACCTCTTTAGCCACCGTAACTACTTCAATAGGATCTAGGCCTTCTACCACAAGCATTATCTTACGAGTTCTATACCCTTTTACCCAATAATTGTGATATGGTACAAATTTAAACTCTGGATCCAAATAAGTGCATGTATATTCTCCCTGATCTTCCCCTGTTACATTGATTAGGACCAGTGTACAGTCGTCTACAACCCTAAACAACCTTATGTGATTGTACAAAATATACTTTCTTTGATCATGAGGCACACTATTAATTTCAGGTCCTGTTAGCACTATTTCTTCACCACGAGCATTTTTCCCAATTAGGGGAATTATTACCATCATTATTCCATTTTCCACATTTACATGGAAGGCGTGCTGAATTCCCTAACGTAGCTTTAATCACAATGTTTACAGGAAATTGAGTTGTAGACATCATTTGAGGCTCAGCTGTATTTAGACGCAATATCTCTGTGACGTCAGTAACCTTCAGTTTTGAAAAGGTGGATGTCTGCTTTATTTTCTCAATCAGCGGGATCGTTGATATGGTAGTTGACAGTTTTCCTACTTCAACAACCAGGGGTTTTACAATTCTAGTTTCATTTAGTACCACTAAAGTCACAATACTGTTTCTGTAACCTAACCCCAATTGGATACTATGCTCTCCCATATTTACTAATTTTGGGTCATAATATGTACACTTATAGTCACCTTGATCTTCAATCTGAGATCTACGTAAATAAAGACTACAGTCTCCCTCAATCTTTGACCTTCTTCGGGTTGGCCTTGGACTCCTTGGTCCAACTGGGTCTGTGAATTTTCCTGTAGAGGCATCACAGCCCTCTGGAGTCTTTGACTCATGCTCCTGAAAAATAGACTCTGTTGTTTCTGGGACATGTTGTAAATCAATGTCACCAAATCGTCTTTCTTGCTCATGGACTGACAAGTCATCCCTGACATCATCAAAAGTGTAATCAAAATCATCATGTATAGCCCCAACATGGTCAATCCCTTCTTCCGGATCGTGACCTTGGGGGTCTGCATGAACCTCTGCTGCTTCTGCAGCTTCTGTTGGCTCTCTTGCTTTCAACATCTCGGTTCTGTGATCGTGGAACCTCTTCTGTTGGCGCTTTAACACAATGTGATAAATGATACCAGGTAGGAGACCCTTTAACCTGGACTGCAGTTCCCGTACTGCAGACTACTTCAAATGGTCCTTCGCAGCGTTCATTAAACCACTTCCTCCTAAACACCTTCACGAATACCTTGTCTCCAGGTTGCACTGCATTCGTCTTTTGCTCATCGAGTCTCTCTTGCACCTCCTCTCGTTTTTGTCTATCAGAGACATATGTGTATATTCTCTTATGTAAAGCAGCCATGTAATTAACATACACTCGCATTTCATCTTCTAAAAGGGCTAAACTTGGACCCTTGCCACTTGTACGCAAACAAGGTGTCGGCATCCGTCTGCCCATTGCCAACTCATGGGGTGTCATGCGCAAATCACGGAGCCCACTTGAACAACACACCATTAACGCCAGTGGAAGCGCTTCCACCCAATTCAAACCTGTGTATTGGCAGATTTTAACAATGCGGTTTTTTAACACACCATTCATTTTTTCACAAGCACCTTGGCTTTGCTGATGATTAACAGCTCCTAGACGTTGTTTAATTCACAATTTTTGCAGAATTAGTCCTACTGTTTTATTCACAAACTCTTTCCCATTATCTGAGGATATGCAGTCTGGGAGTCCCCACCTGCTTATAACCTCACAACACAAAAACTTGAAAACTTGGCAGCAGACTGAGCATCTTTCCGCTTGGTTGGACAGGCCTCAACCCATCTTGAAAATCTATCCACAACAATTAACATATAGGACTTATTGGCGTCCTAACATTGTTTTTTTAGACAAATAGTACACCTGCTTATGACATAATCAATCTGCTCATGCAAATACAGTACCCAAAAACCATACTTTCTCTTAATCTTTCTCCTAACTCCCCCCTTGCACCATGGGCTAACCCATGTGCTTTCTAAATCATCAGACCTAGCAGGTCTAACAATTTCCTTCACTGAGCATTCACTTATCTCTCTACTTCCTGAACCTTCACTATTCTACCTTACAATTCCTTCAACATAAATCTAACTCCTTGACCTTTCCTGTAAACAACAGAAAAGTCCTCTCCAACCTCAACATCCATCTATACTCCTCTGAAATCTCCTCTGTTCTGTAACATCCACAAGCAAAGTGGCTTAGCTGTCCACAATTATGACACACTCCTGAAGACTGTTGGAAATTTCCTCCTCTGCCTCTTTCTAAACTTCCTATCTGTGGTTGGTCAAAAACTGACTGTGGAAAAGGTGCAGTGGGGATCATGGATAACAGCTGAGATAGCTGATACTGGATCTGGTCATGCTGCGGCTGTGGTGGTAATTGATTTGGTTAATGCTGACTTTGCATAATCACAGCTTGTTTCATCTCCTTCTTATTATCAACCAGCTGTAGTTGGTTAAGTTTTCTAAGAGTCTCCTGGTCCTGTTTCTTCTGGACTGGTAGATTCACTTATGTTCACAAGGCATCTATTTATAGACCTCTCAATCTCTCTTAAAATCCTGCATCCATCATCTTCCACCCCTGCATCGGCTGCTAGCTGGTGAAGATATGTAGGACCTTCTCTCTCTGGGTCTCCATCACTATCACTCTCATCTGTGACGTGATAGTTGCCCTCCTGTCTAATCACTGGGAGCTGAGGATAAACATCAGTAAACTTCACTTCCTTCTCATAAGGCGGGCGCTTCTTTACTAAGGCAGTATGTGAGAAGGGTGTGTTAACCTTCTCCATTAACTTTCCTGCTTCCTTATCATTTTTCTTTATTGCTTGCATACTTCTGTTCCTTTTTTCTCTTGCAGCTTCTAACAATTTCTGTCCCTCATTTTCAAACAACTGCAGAATGCCAAGTTCAGTTTGTCTTTTCTCCATACGTCTATTTCCCCTTTTTGCCTTTCATCTGATTTACCTTATATGTAGACACAAGCACCTGTATTGTTTTGATCACATCCGGGTTCAAAGTCCCCTCTACTGGCCAAGGCTGGTCAATGTCAGGCCAACGCTTACTCCATTTTTCTTAATATTTTTGGAATATCTTTAACAAGAGGATTAGTCTTCTGTACTACATCAACAGAAGTGATTGATTTTGTAATTTTGGTGTCCATCTTTGACATTACAATGACCCTCTTAGTTCCTCGTATTGTAAGTCAAACTATTTAGTCAAACTATTTAGAAAGTACTGTTACCACACTTGAAAGTGAATGAATTTGCCAACCCCAAAGGAGACCTAAGCCTTCTTACTATGAAAGCAAAAGCACTTGTTTATCACCTAGTGCATCTAATCACACTTATTTATCTTAAAATTATGGAAATAATGTCAATGTTCCATCTCAAAATAGCCCAGGTCAAACTAGACCATACTCAAACAATGAAACCAGCATTCACAGCACTCAACCGTATTTGAATCAAATCAACTTTTCCATAAATGATCAATCAAATCAAAAATACTCCATTATTGACCAAATGCTTCAATTAGTCAGTCTGTTGCCAAGAATTCCTCCTATATAATTGTAATGTGATACATAGAAGAAACAATGTAAGCCTCTATGCGAAAACAGACTAAACATATATCAAAGATGTTGACTATAAAAAATGTGTATACACAGATCGAAAAGTTCAGGTGTTTGTTGAAAGAGTTTGTGGATAAAACCGCACTGGCCTTGATCAAGCTGGATTCAGGATCCCTACATGCTGTCATCCGCAAGCTTCCAGTGTTTGTGAAGTAATGCCAGATCTCTCCTCATCTGCCTTTTTGACTGATCCAGTTCAGACACAATCCATCTCCTCCAGTTCTCACACAACATAGTAAAAACAGAGAAGACAAAAAAGAAACAAAACAAAAGTTGAGTGTCTAAGGGTCACTCTGAATTCATATACACAATGCAATAACAATTCAGTGAAATATGCACACATTATCTCTCATCTCTATCTATTTTTTTTTAATCTATTGCAAAGGCTGTCTCCCTACTGGGGGTGTGTTTTCCTTCCCTCTGTGTCCCACAGAGAGAAGAGAGAGGAGGAAGGGCTCTCTCTCCACTCCTCTTCAAAAGGAGTAATCTAATTGGCTCTCTATGTGAGGCAACGCCTCTTGGACCCACCTCCTAATTTCTCAAGAGCTTCCAGTCTAGCCTGGCTGTCAAAGGGTTAACATCGTCTCCAAACCCTATGGTCCAAACCTAGTGCATTTAATGCACAGACAAGCGCATCTCACCCGTGGGTGCTGTGACACCCCTACTTTCACTAAAATGTACACTTTTTACTAGTGGAGTCATTTAAAAGGAAACTTATCACTCAAGTAAGATTTATTAAGTGACAACTAAGCCAATCATATCTATTTGATTACAGTTGAAGCACAGTAAGGTTACATTTGCATTTAATCCTCCTGTCACTCATCACTGAGTCAGAGCTCAGAGCTCACACATGGAAACATGCTGCATGTAGCATCCTTCTGAAAGAGAGTAAGTCCCCCAAACCGAGGTTTTTAAGATAAATCCACCTCACAAAACAGATCACAAAACAGACCACAAGTGTAACATTTTCTCCTCTTGGTTGTTATTTTAGCTGTATGTATTTACTCCCATAACTTTACAATGTAGCAGAAGTCCCCTTTGCAGTTCTTCTAAATAAAAGCACATTTTATGTGAAGACCGGAAATAAAGAGACTAAGGCGTAAGGCAATAAGAAAAGCAAAATAATGGCATCACAAAGAACCGTTTTGAATCTGGTTTCTAGACATCTTCACCTATTTTAAACCAAACTATATGTTCTTTTGAACAGACAAAATCCACAGCATAATGTGGTCACACACATACACTCCAACAGACAGAAAGAGAAGTTCACACTCCAATCAGCCGGCAGTTCTAAACTTTATCAGGAATTTTTCTGTTCTTTTCTCGAATCTTGCTACCTGAATGGGTACAGACTATCCTCGCTGGTCTCTCCACTTCTGTTAAAAACAGATACTATATACACTTATGCTATGTATAAACGTCCTTTATTAGGCTCATGTGTATTTATCAGATTAAACAAACATCCTCTGAGGGGCTCATAGATTTTTATCACTGATGAAGATCAGTTCACACATATACAAGAACATTTCCGGATCAAATACACATCTCCACACCACACAGACCTCTCAAAACCATCCAAATCACAACACAAGAGACAAGACACAGACAGAGACAAAGACCGTCCAGCAGCCACACAAACACTTCAGGCTGTATAGAGCTTAAGCGCACACACATTCCAAGAACAGCTGCGCCTCAGCGAGCGCACACACATTTCAGTTCAGATTTTGAAGTCGACTCATTTATAATTTTCCTCTATCAAATCTTTTACTTTGGTCAGACTTTTAACAAATTGTCTTTTCACAAATTACTTCACACTGCATGCTTCAATGCACACTTTTTCCTTTACTCAGCGCTTTTTTCCCACTTTTCTCAAAACTCTTATCTTTATTCCTTATCTTCACTTTTCATCTTTTTACTTCTCATCTTTACACTTCTCATCTTTATTTCTTCTCTTTTATTTTCCTACATTATACGTTTATCATCTATTCAAATACCCTGGCCAGGGATCCCCTTTGTTTTATTTTTACTCAAATTTGACTACTTCTTAAAGCCAACTTTCACTTCAGTGTCTAATTTACACATGACTTACTGTTAAGAGGATACGGGCCCTGTCCTTGTTAAACTTGCATAGTTTTTTAGCTAACTGGTCTCGTTACTAGTTGCGCTTATGCTATCATTACCTTTCAACTTTATTCATCTCTTCTTCTCTTATTTATCTCTTCTTTATTTTATTCCCCTTTATCTATATACTTTTTAACTCAATAAACCCCAATTTAGACAGAGAATTACTCCAACATCAACACATCATTGCACTTCAGTTCTTTGACAGTGCGGCCAAAATTGCCGATAGACGACAGAAACAGCTCCGCAATATGTGCAGAAAAAAAAGAAAGAAAAACTTACGAAGTGATGGAAATAATAAACAAGCTGTGGTCC
Source organism: Labrus bergylta (assembly GCF_963930695.1). Lineage (NCBI taxonomy): Eukaryota > Metazoa > Chordata > Actinopteri > Labriformes > Labridae > Labrus > Labrus bergylta. The sequence continues at coordinate 25,870,610 of NC_089204.1, forward strand.
CCTGCAGAAGGCCCCAACTGATCCTGTTCCGTGACGCCAAAATTGATGTGGATTTCCTTTGTTGTTGACATGTTTGATGATGAAGAAATTCCCCATTGACACTGACTTGCTTACATAATGATCATTTTATTGACAAACAAGTTACAGCATCGCCAGGCTCGCCATGGTTCGACCTGGGAGAGACACAGCCAAAAGTGATCTCTCTCCTTACACACAGAAACTCTGGTATTTATGGACACACCTCACAGGAGAACAACATAGGGACATCTGTTTGTTTTCAGGACACCCCTCTTCATACAACTGCAGGGGTTTCTGTCTTAGTCATATGTATGTCATATGTATGTCATAAACTCAAAGGACAACACAGGTCACAGATACAATCTCTTGTCCAGAAGTCCCTGGGCAACTCTCTGGATACAGGGGCCCCATTGTATACATTCCACTGAGAGGGCTCCTAAATCTCCTTCAGATACTCCTGATGCGCCCATTGTAAACTTATATTACCTCTGTCCTGGTTACATCAGACACTTCACACGCACTAACAGCGAGGCTACATGCGCCCCTGTTATGTTGATTTCAAGTTGAAGTTGTCATGACAGTCACTCTGTGAAGCTTGTTGTGGACATCAGGCAGCTGCAGCAATTCTAATGGGGATCCTACCAAACTAAACTGAACTAAACTTCACATAAAACCCTGGTGTAAAAAGGGTCAAATACATGTTTTTTTGAAGACTCAATAAGCTCAACTGGCCCCAACATATTAAGCATCTCAGCACGTATTCTTGTCAATTAGTCCCCTCTACAAAAAATTATGATCAATGTTTTTTTATTGGCTGCTACTTGAAATGTAATTTTCTCACGCAGCTGTGTTCGGACCCCCCTTTGAATAATCTTCATGGGAGGGAGGCAGTGTGACACATGAAAGCTATTAACCTCCAGCTGGTAGCGCATTAATTCACACTAATCCACTTTTAAATCACAGGCTATTGAGATCTGAATCTCAATGAGTCAATTCACACATTTTTCCCCTACACTCAACAACAAAATGTTTTTTTTAGCAACTTGGAACTTAAAATGAAGATACGCACATCTAAAAAAACTTGCTACTCCTTATTATCTCCATAAATTACCCCAAAGAGAAGGAAATCTGATCATCCAGGGTTTTTATTCTTTAAAGAAAGTCTTTAACTTACTGCTTGCTTGCAAAATCAGTTACACTTCCTGTGCAAACCAAAAAACATAAAAAGATGCAAAAACTAGGAAATAGCTTGATTTGACTGATGACAGAACTTTAAATATTAGTACATTTTGCATATGTTATTTGGTAACCAATAAAAGCTTTACTGATTCCTTAGGGTTGGTGAAGTACAAAAAAAACATTTCCATTTGAATACACTTTAATTATGAAATGCAAGTCTCTATAAAAATAATCTCAGTGGCCATCACCCTTAGAAAAAGAAGCATTTCATTTTTATGAGTGAACTGTGTGTTGTCTCCAGAGGCTAGATACCTGTCTCTCAGAGTTTCATTAAGTTTTGTACTACTGTACACGAGAGATGATCTATTTTCAAACAAGGAAATTAAAATGAATGGATTCATACAATCATACATACAATTCATACTAACCCTACCCAAACATAATTAAATGCCCAGGTAGACAGAACGTTGAAATGGTTATATGATTAATTCATGATTCTATCGACATAGCTCTGAGTGGTAAATAGACTTGACCTTGTAGGTCGCTTTTCTATTCTTCTGCTGAAAGCGTTTTCTACACAGCCGGTCACACCCATTCACACACTGAGGGGGAGCTGTTATGTAAGGTGTCCTTTAGTATGAACTAATTAATTCATGCACATACGCTGCATGGACACATTGATACGTCGTTGCAGAGGCAGAGGGTCGGACCCCTGACCTTTTAGTTGAGAAACAATCAACTCTACCACTGAGCCACAGCCACACTCTAATGAAGTATGGCACAATAAGTATGCACTAAGCAGTATAGGCATTTAAATATGGCTTGTATGTTTCAAATGTCTTACAAGTTACTTTTTGGGTTCACTGGATCCATACTGCCTGATTTACACTTATGGGTTGAATCTACAATGAAGTCATATGTATGAGCCTGGCGTGCATCTCCTCAAAATTGGAGCTACATGCCGAAACATCACAGGCTGCAAGCCCGTGACTGGTCAACATTTTCCTTGTATTGCGTGCGTGTTTAATGTAGGCTAAAAACCTGAGCTAACATTGCTATCGAGTAAAACATTCCTTCTATCCCATTCATTCCTGTTCATTCATCTCCTCCACTGTCTCCTCTCTTTTCTACTTTGCAGTTTGATAATCAACTGCTGCTCATTATGTATCATCTCCTACTCCAACATAATGTGCCAAGGATCAATGGGCAGAGCGCTGGGAGGGTCCTAATCAGGCTGAACAGCAAACAGGTGCCCTCAAGTCAAATATTCTAAACTTGCCATGCACATACCTGAAGACCTGTTGTGAGGCCATTTGTGATGCCCTCAACAGTCTGCTGACTCTGTTGACTCAAAAATCAGATACTGTAGGTATTCAGGTTAAGTTTTTTGCAAAACGTCCCTTTTTGTAAAGGGATTGTGTATTTTTGTGAATTGTGTCCTCCGTTGTGCATGCTTTTAAATGTGTGGCTCAAGAAGTCACTTTATCTTGTGTGCTTTTTTTTTCTTCCTGTAATTGTTCCTGAAAAGCACTTTGTGACTCATGATGTTAAGTGGACCGGATTAATAGAATGTATTCACTTTCATACGCACTTATTATTTCACACACACCAGGGTCATGGCTACAGAAAGCATCTGTGAAGGTTCATTTTGATGTGATTTGTGCATTCAAGCTGTCATGGTCACAGCTTTCAAAAAAGTCAATAGATGTACAGAAATTGCAGGACAAGAAAGCATAATTTTTATTTTCATTGTACAGTGTCTCCCTTTATTGTTTTTGTAAGTGTACACTTTTTTTTATCAGTCAGTTGTTAAAGCTCATTACGGCTCACAGAGCTTTGGATTCTACTTTCACTTGGAAACCATTTGTTTTGGTTTATTTTTGAGCAAAAATAACAGACACTTTGGATTCACTTAATTTTGGTTTGACCTGCAGGAATGGTAAACTCAATTAAAACAACATTAAAAAAAAACAGCTCTCAGTTGCAATAAACTTAACATTTCCTGTTGAAACTACTCGGATGTCAGAGTCTCCTCTTCATTTGTGCATCCAGGCAGTACAGAGCACTAACAAGGGGGAATTTCAGACACACTCTAGGGAACTCTGAGAGACTCTTATCACTTATCATATCTCTAAAGCATCCAAACTCAAACAACACATTTCCTCAGGGTGTGTCGAAAAAGCAAAACCCACTCAGAACCATTTGCTGTGGCACCGTTTATCCCTTGCAGAATGTAAATCATCAGCAGAAGTTTTGGGTTTAGAACTATTTTTCTCTTTGAAAAGCTTCAAAAACTTTATTCTTTCAGGTTGTTGTTTTCACCTGAGTTTATGTTTTATACAGTTTATCTGTTAGTCACAAAGAGTTTCAATGCAGCAGCTGCATTTGTCAGCAGAGCTGTCAATCATGGCATTTTATACGTTTTAAAGCTTAAAATAATAGTCAAAAAATTATCTGAGAATTGGGTTATAATAAATACTTTGCAAGACTGAGTTTGAGAAAAATGTATCTGTATCTGTCGAATTCTATATTTTGACCCGTCTCCCTTCTTTAACTTTGGAAGAGGCATTATGAAGGCTTTATGATGAAAATTCTTGAATGGGACGTCATATGTAGTTTGAATAGTGTAAAAATATGCGGATTCAAACACAGCCCGTCTCTTTTTTTTTTTTTTTTTATATTTACTTTGGGGCTTTTTATGTCTTTATTGGAGAGTCAAGACAGAGGAAAGAATCAGGAATGAGGGAGAGATAGAGCAGGGATTCTGGGGAATGACATGCGGAAATAGAGCCACAGGTCGAATTTGAACCCGTTCTGCCTCCATGGGTGCACAAACTAACCACTAGGCCACCAGCGCCCCAACACAGCCCATCTCAATTAAAGACTGTGGCTCTCAGGTATCATCTTGTTATCACTGTTGAGTTGACGCTACACAAATAAAAATTGATTGATTGTGTTTGTTGTGAATGCGTCTTCTTTTCATTTGTCTTTGTTTGTTGTTTAAACGATCACTACTGCCTCCTGCATTTGGGTGTGAGTACTGCATGCATGATTGCCTTTTTTCTCCACTTTTTTCACCACTTTATGCACCAAACCGTGGCGTCCAAACCGTGGCGTCCAAACCGTGGCATCCAAACCGTGACGTCACTGGACAAACACAAACACCTTTACGCCTTGAATAAGAAGTAATGTTATTATTGTTAGTTTTCTGTTGTACTGAACGATTAACATCAAACCTCCCTGATACAACAACAACAAAAACGTGATACCCCGACTGCGCGGAAACAAAGTAATCTTCCCCCATCACTCCTCTGTTAATATCTCTGAAGGCGATGAGGGCAGTACGACTTCACCACATCATTCTGCCTCTGTGCATTACCAAAGGCAGAGGTAACATGGCCGTTTGTGTCGGCCTTGAACCTGCAATCTGTAAGCGCCAAATCTAACCAGGGGTCAGCATTGAGCTCTTTTTTTATTTTGTCTTTTTGCCTTTATTTGATAGGACAGTGGATAGAGTTGGAAACCGAGGAGACCGTTAAATGAGAGGAGCCCCAGGTCTGTCTTGATCCTAGGCAGTCCGCTTGAGGACTCTTGAGGCCTCAGTACTTTTGGGGGGATCTAACCCCTTGGCTTTGATTTTGATTTGATTTTACGTTCTGGCTTCTATCCTCTGTATGTTTTTTTTCGTTGTATTTATCCCTTTTATTTTTTCATCCGTGTATTTTTCTGGCTTATCTAATAAAAAATTGATCTCATATCAAATCCTGTTTCTCTATGAAGCCTTGCAATAGAGACAATTTAAGGCAATACACATAAAGTTGTTTTTTCCACTGGGATCCTGTTTGTGACTCAGATTCATGATGAAAACCCAGAGCGAGAAGTTTTCAGAGACAAAGAGAGAACAAACAAACACTTTGTCATACCACGCAATACTGGAGGTGTATTTAATTGTTTCATTACAAAATGTGCTTGAGTGAGAGTGGGCTGAATGAAAGAGAGGAAATGTTCTTAGACACAATTTTTTGAAGGACTATATTTTTAAACTTTCCATCTCTGTGACTTTTTCAATGGTGATGACACATGCCTCAAGTTTCTCATGTTTAGTCTTTTGATCTCATAGTTTGCAGCAGTTCTTTTATAAAGAAAATAATTCCACTGAGTAACCACCCCCGAAGTACTCTAAGCAGAATTTCACAGACCGAGGAATTCTCAGTACGAAAAACTGTGAATTGTCTTCGACGGATGAAATATCTTTAAAGTTGATTTATCTTGCTATTTCGAATGCCGTTTTCTTTCTTTTTTACTTTTGTTAAATTGTCACATTGTAAAGAAAAAATCCTGCACACTCCTCTTTGTAAGCATCACCAATTTATGAGTTTAATAAAGCACAACGTTTCAGTGTTGTACTACCATAAAACCTTGTCAGTGCTTTTCTAAAATAATAAATTGGTGATGCTTACCAAGAGGAGTGTGCAGGATTCTTTCTTTACAATGTGCCAGTTGGATGTCCTACGCACTTACTTCATGAAATAGTTTGATGTGCGAACACCTCCTTTAAAACAGACATTTGTTGAATCAGAAAAAGAACCACTTGTCTTTGTGGTGAAGATCTGGTTGCCTGTCAAACTCAAGGTGGTGTTGAGACTTCATGTAGAAGTACGTTCCCAGATTAGGTAAAAAGATATGGTGTTGAAACCATGTATAAGTGAAGGACAGCTGATTTATTTTCCATGAAGTCTGTCCTACACTAAAAGGTCTTTAAATTCTTAACAGATGATAAAAATGGAAGACCCTCTTATTTAGTGTGTAGAGACCAAACGATGTGACCAAAACAGAACACCACACACTAAGAATCAGTTCATGAACAAATATAATGAAATATCAGAAAATCTCTTGTGGTCAAATGTGACATTATGGGGTAAAACAAACAAACATGGGGGACGATGGGCAAGAAGGGTTGGCATTATTTAAATAAAGAAAAAAGTAAAGCTATGGATGAAGGTTTGGAGGGGGAATAAACATGGGCTGATTTAAAATCTGCAGCCCCAGAGATTACTCTTTACATAACCTCACACAACGGGGAAATCTGGCAAGATAATCTTCAGAACCAACAAAAGAAACAAGCTGATGCTGGAATTGTTTTTCTTCTTGTGCACTCTGTGGAGTACAAGTAAAACAGTTATTGGTTTTATCATTAAAGAAAGGCATTTGTCAGCTTTAAAAAAAGAAAAAAGTCAGTTGACAACACGTCCACCACAGACATCTGACATATTGTCTGAAAAGTGATGATGTGTGTTAACAAGCTTACAACAAGCTGGAAATGTGTGACAGCAGCAAGTGGATGTCCCTGTGCTAAAAAAAAGACCTCGGGCACCAATGCCTCTTCTTATCAGTATGAAGAAGAGGGTTATTGAGCTGTTAACATTGTTTGCATTCTAAACTGTAAACCTGTCATGCATCTGATGAAATGCAGACATCCAGTACAGCAGACGTCTATCCATCCAACGTGACACATATTACTGCCAGCTAAGACTGGAAGTTAAACGACCAAATAACTAAGTCTGAACCCTTTACACACACAAAAACACATTCCATCAACACAAAATATATCAGATTTTAAACAGTGAAAAAATCAGACTGCGATGGAAGGAGGAGTACATTTGGCGCTTAATGGCACAGTCAGAGTTCCTCAGAGGAGTTATGAATCAGTGCTCACAGTTTGGTTCACATCAAACGGTTGATTCGCAAAAAGGATGAACAATAAGAAGGGGATTTTCTTAAAGGAGCAATATGTAAGATATCTACTAACCTGAATTATTACTTATGACCTTACTATCTGATCAGACATTAAGGAAACATGCTCTGTTGAAGTGCTGGCTTCTCTGACAACAATGCAGCAGCCAGTATGCCCTCTTTCTATGTTTAGATTCTGGTCCTGAATGCTCTGGATTTGTTTGGACCAGAGGAGCTATACGCGGTTTACAGACACCCCGACTCAGCCGTTTTGGACGTGCCTCGCTTTGCCAGGCAAACGGCAAACTAACAGGTGTTGCAGTGATGAAATCGGGCAAGCTATCTGGTTCAGATAGAAGTGATTGTACCCGACCTAAAAAGCCTCTGCATGTTTCTAATAAGCTCCACGAGCAGAAACGTACTAGGATCAATACTCATGATGCTGTTAAAAAAAGGTGAGAGGTAAGAGCACAGAAACAAGACCAATGCAGAGCTGGCTAAACACTGAAGCTTCAGTGTCCGCATCGACTCCAGGGAGAAGGGGTTGGGGGGGACAGCTCCCTCTAATGTTTTGAATTTAAACTGCAGTACATATTTCAAACGCTAGCTGTCAGAGTAACATGTTGCCCCCTTTAAACAACACAATCTGTTTTAAGAAAAGGAGGGCCGGCCAAAATTCATAAAGGTTATGGGTCCGTGTACCTTCCGTTCATTCTATTTCCAATGCTGAAACGCAAATCGGAAAACAAAAAAACAGGCATTTTTCTTTTTCAATATATGTAGCAGATTTTAAAACAAACAAACAAGAGCCGTTTTCCATTAAAATATAGCCATAAAATTGGATTTTGTGTTGTTTTCCTATTATGGATTTTTATATTCCCAGATAAACACGAAGAATCCAATCTATGTTGATCCAAAATGCAAAAATGCAGAGATATCTGTATTATTACCGGTATTATAAGGAGAACCGGAAGCAGTATTTTAGCTTTTTTTTCCCGCGATTAGCACGTCTTTAGCACAACAATAGCAGATTCGGTTGGCAGGAGTCTGAAGACTGGACGAGATGGTGTCACTCGAGCCCTGTGGAAAATTAATTAGAGAAATGATTGCTCAAAATCTCTCGCACGCGGACATTTCCACGAATTTATTACAATTAGGTGTGCAGCAAGGATGTTCTGAAATGAGTGTCAGGAGATTTTGTGCACATCACAACATCTCCAGGAGGGGACATGTATCCAACACACAATTAGAGGTTGCTATCAGCAGGGCAATAAATCAGGTAGGCCTAAGTTATTTTGGATTTCTTTGATTTACAGAGGTGGGTAGTAACAAGTTACATTTGCTACGTTACATTTACCTGATTAAGTTTTTGGATGAATTGTACTTCTAAGATAGTTTTACATCATCTCCATACTTTTTACTTTTACTTGAGTAGATTTGTGAAGAAGAATGTACTCTTACTACACTCCATTAGGCTAAACTGAGCTAGTTACTTTTTTCTTTACCCATTCACTATTCTACGAATTATTATTATTATTATTATTATTATTATTATCATCATCATCCCCCCCTACGCATCAATTTAATGTTTTATTTTGTCAGACAGAGGGACTTCCGCCATAGGCTCTACCACCTGACTGTGTTTCACCAATCACATTTGGAAATGTGTGTTTCTTGTGCTGTAATTTGTTATTTTGTAAATATTTAATTTATTTTTCATTTTTATTTATTCTATTATTTTATTGATTGGAAGTATTTACCTGAAGATTAGTATTTTGTATTTTTGTCTGATTAAATGCATGTCTTCACAAATTAATCAGATGTTGCTCAGTACTTCAGTAGTTTCCCCCCCCCCCCCCCCCAAGTACTTTTTTACTCTAACTCAAATATTATTTGGATGACTACTTTTTACTTCTACTTGAGTCATATTATGCTGAAGTAACAATACTCTTACTTGAGTACAATTTTTGTCTCCTCTACCCACCTCTGTTGATTTATTTCTAGACTATGTATATTTCATGAAATATAAATCCATGAAGACTAGGCCTACATGTTACAGCTTACTTATGTTGATTCATCAGACAGGGTCAACATATGGTCGAAAGATGATGACAGGGTACCTGTCTGCAATGGGAGTGGTTGCTGGTGAACGCCGGGTGGGGAAGATTTTGAGAACAACTCATTGTCCCTATCACGAAATGCGCAAACGTGTAAGTATCTTTTGCAAGCCTTTAATGTTGTGGTATATTGTATAATGTATTTTACTAGCTAATTTTTACTTACTTTTCCCCCAAAGGGTGCACGTAACCTTAACCCCGTCCCCTACAGTGCTGCATACATGGGACACAAAATCCACATCGACCAGAATGAAAAATTGGTCATGTTTGGAGTGACACATGTTCTCGCAATAGATGGGTACAGCAGTAAGGTCGTTGCCCACGCAACCATGCCAGTCAAGAATAATCTCACGATATATGAAGAAGTTTACAGGTTAGTCCAGTACTTCTTAACTTTTCTTTTCTCAACCTTTCTCTGATTTCAGAATTCAGGTCAAAAATTCAGGCAGGCGTAATTTTTTGTGAAAAAGTCCATGGAAAAGTTAGTCTTTATACATATGTACTTTTTTTTTACTTTGTATGTAATATAAAGACTAACTTTTCTCACAACTTCACTTTTCTGCAAGTTTTTTTGTGACTTTGTGACTTTTTTCAATTTTTTCGACATTTTTTAAAACTGTTTGTGACTTTTTAGAAAAACGGTCGAATCCATATAACAAACTATTATACGTTATATGGATTCTAAGGTTTTTTTTGTCTTTTTTATTTGTGATAGGCATACTGACCCATTATTTCTCAAATGGGGGTCCGTGTACCTCAAGGGGTACTCTGAGGTACAATAGGGGGTACATTTTGGATTGACCAAAAGCACTGTAGTTGTTAAATAATAAAATGAATCCTGAAAAATACAGTGCTTTCGGTCAATCCAAAATGTTAATAAACCTCAAACCTGGAAGTAAAAGTAAGGTTTTGGCTTTCTTAGAATCTGTGTGCACAATTATTAGGCAACTATAAGTGTGTAGAACTATTATGCAACTGAATGAAAAATGAAAATGTTCCCATCTCACCTGTTTACATTCTTCTGTTAAAGTGAGAAACAAACAACTCAAAATTTCCAAATAAACATTTCTGACAGTAAAAAAAAAATATCTGTGACCAATATAGCCACCCTTCTTTTCAATAAGTCACAAAAACGGTGCACTAGTAGATTGCAATATTGTTGGTCTATCCTACATTGCGGACTCAACATTTGATTGAGTCATGTTTCACTATTTTACAGATCAGCAGTTCTTGAATATGGGATGTGGGACCAGGTCAGGGTGGACCATGGCCGGGAATTTTACTTGTCCCTCTACATGCAGGAGATGCTGTCTAACCACAGACACAACTTGCAAAGGCAACCATATTGCCAAACTCAGTCAACAAAGGTGAGGTAACGGTCTCCTTAATGTACAAAATGTGGGAGGGGGGGGGGCGCTACGAGGAGATCTGGCAAAAAAACACTGTGGTGAGTTGAATATCTATAGCATATCACCCGATAGGACACAACTTTGTGCAAACCGAAATATCACTTTAACCAGATGCACCCTTGAGTGGGGGTGCTTGTAGGTACCCATACGCATCAATGGTCCTGCTCCTTGGACTCTTAATCAAACCTCTTCATACTGTCTGTAAACTTTTTACATCTGATATAATCCTGTTTCCTTTCACCATGTTGATTTTGCAGACTAAATGTAGTGGGGATTCTTTTAATTGAGTATTGTTTTTATATTATCTACCTTTTAGTTTAAAAAAAATCTACCCTTTTCTTGTCTACAGAATCATACGGTAGAGCGAATGTGGGTAGAGATAAATAACCGGGTAAATTACCCAGTGAAGGAGGCCCTCATACAGCTGCAGGATCAGGAAGTCCTCAACATGGATGACAACGTGACTAGATACTGTACATCTAACCTTACTGCTGAGCTTTGCAAGATTGGCATAACAAGAGCTGTACATGCATGGAATGCACACAGAATCCCAGGTGAGTTAAATAAAAAAAACATCACACAATCCAGTCCTTTTTTGTGAACTTCTTATTTTAAAGTTGACAGTGAATTTTAACCATAATCACATTTTGTGACCTATGCTTTGCTTCACAGGCAAAGGAACACCCAATTGTTCGGCAGCAGGAGGATGTCCAAAAAAACTGGGAGAGGAGTTGTTGCCCCATGCCTCCCAAGCAGCAGACATGTACCAGCAGGATGTTGGCTCTTCACTGACTAGAGTCTCCTGCTTTGGAACTGACCCCTTCTCAACTGAGGAGGACAAAATATCAGCAGAACAACTTTTTGCTGTAGAGTACCCTGATATTTCAGTTTTATTAGATAATGTGGTAAACTATAACTTTGTACCTTTTCAAGATGCATTGCTGTATCTGATAAACATTACGCAGCAATATGCATGAATATGTCAAATAAAGACTGGTTCTGGATATACTGTATATTTTGTCACTTTCCTTTAACAAATAAAATCAAACACTTGCTAAAATTGCAACAATAGCAATGTTAAACATTACACAATATTTGTCTTAAGTGCAACATGAAATACAAAAAATGTATAAAAATAAAACTATTCTGTATCCTCTACAGCTGTTGAACAAGTGCAAAATTACAACTGACTTTAGAACAAGGCAATTAGCTAGATGTAACAGAGGTAATCAAGCTTAAAGCATAGAATGTGATACAATCACACTTAAAGGGTTAATCCATCTTAATTACACCAGCCAATATGGAGAGAACATTGTCAAGACTGGTCAGCCTGTGTACATTGACAGAGAACTCATCTGCCCTGCATTTGAGGCACTGGTCAGATGTCAGCATCCACTGGTCAACGCAGTTTTTGCAGCCAACAAAGCTTTTGCAGCATACGGCAATCACAGGCTCTTCCATTAGCCCTGTTTGATGAAAAAAATAAAAAGGACAATACATATGCAATATTAGAGTTCAATATATTATCTTGTCTTTACTTAAAGGAACAGTTCACCCAAAAATGAACATTCTGTCATCATCTACTCACCCTCATGCCAGTTAAAACACGGGTGTAGTTTGTCCATATAACACACAAGGAGGTTGCAGCACTACTGGAGAGCAAGCGGGTCTCCATTGACCTTAACACAGTGCATAGAAAGTCAATGGAGACCCACTTGCTACTTGTGTTTTAACTGGCATGAGGGTGAGTAGATGATGACAGAATTTTATTTTTTGGGTGAACTGTTCCTTTAATCTACATATTACATATGTGTAAAAGCTTGGCAAGGGACAGTTTCACTATAACATGGAAAAGCAAGAATTAATGATTGATTCACTTGAACATTCAACTAGATCCTGCTTAAAAGGTAGATTTTAATAGATCAAACAACAAATTATGTTACAGACCTTTGCATACAATACAACCAAAGGCATCCTTCATGTGTGTTATCATGGTGTTGGTCAGAACCAGCATGGTGCCCCTGGTGCTACTGGCATGTGTTGACAGGTCTTTTATGACTGTGGTGACTTCACTCAGTCCTTGAGCAGCCAAGATCACTTCTTCTATTTTATCATGGACCCCCTGAAGACCAGTGGAGTCCATATCTTTATTACTACAAGGAGGGTTAAAAACAAAACCAAAAAACAAATGTATTATACAATAATTATATAACTCTTTCTTGTTTTGTTTTTTTAAGAGAGATGTTATTTAAAACAATATAAAGACAAATATTGATAGGCAGTAACTCAAATGTTTACCTCAGTTTCTTTCCCTTTGTTCCTTGCTGGAACTCATGGAAGATCTGCTCTGGGACAGCAAGAAACTTTTTTGCATTTTGCTTCCAATACTTGGATCCTAGCAAGAGAGGAAGACAAATCATGTAACAGATATAATGTAAACACATTTACAGCTGAACAGAATACTTTGTAGGTCCAAAAAATTAAGAGATAAAGAGAGCATAGTATTGAAGTAGATGGGGCATGTAGTTTATCAAACAAAGCATTTTCATTTATTTTTATGCAGTTATTCATTTTTTCAATTAGTACCTCTTGTCCCTTCGGAGTCCACAATCTCATTTCCCTGGGCATCAGTCAGGATGAGAGGGTCATCACTCTGCAGGGCATCATGTATTTTTGCAAGGATACCTGTGGTTGTGGCTTCAAACTCAAACAGTCTGAGTACAACCATACGGGCAGGCTTCAGTTTCCCCTGGCTGAGCTCAGCAATGAAAACAGACCTAGAAAGATTGTTGTGGGAGTGGTTTACATCAAGTCAAATCAATTAATTCCATCTCAAACACATAGCCTACATTACAATTGATCCAATTACAACTGATTCAAGTTTTAAAATTATCTTGGTTACAAAGGATAACAAAAACAAATACAATGATGTTGATGTATTCTTATGTAGCTAGCCTTGGCCCAAACGAACCCCCTTTTTAATATGTAGCTTGCTAGTCAAGGGTAGGGGCTCTGAAGGGATGGAACTGGGGGTACCTTTGGAAGGTGTTACTCATGCTTGCTCGCGGGGTAGTGGGAGCAATGGTCTGAGCAGGTGATCCTAGAGCAGCAGTGGGCTGTGCTATACGATGGAACTGGAAACGATTCTGGCCTGACAATGGAGGAGTCTGCTCGGCGACTGGTAGAGCAATATCATCCCCATGAACCTCATAGTGGCCACGAGGTCTCAGGTCCAAGCAGCTGAAATGTCCAGCCGATCCCGGGAATATCGCCACATTGTCATCATCAGTTATGTACAGGCTAGGAGCATATACCTTTGAAAGAAAACATTGAGAAGCCTTAATCAGTCGGCTATTCGTGTGCTATGCATAGCATCCTTTGATTTTAGCATGTTCTCCAAGCAAACGAAAAAAGTGTTACCTACCTGGAATATTCTGGCGATTTTGTCTCCAATCATGTCGTCCTCCTTAAGCGTTAGCCTTTTGTTTCCTTTAAAAAGGATATAACTAGTTGAGTCCATTGCGCACGAGGAATTGTTACCGTACCGACACCAAGTTGAAATTAAACTGGACGAGCACCGCGACCTTCCTGACCCTTCCTGACAAGCGGACCAATCCGCGCGATTAATTATTTATTTCCGGGCCACAGACTGAAAAGCGTAAAAATTGAAAATTGAAAATGAAAAAACAGAAATTTAAGGCCTTTCCCCGAAAACAAAAATTTGAGTCAGAAAATACAATAGTTTTTTTTAAAAAGGGTAATTAAATAGTTGTCCGATTTTTGTTTCAGAAATGGAAATAGAAAAAATGGCCCTAAATTTGTTGTTTGATTTGCGTTTCAGAATTGGAAATAGAATGAACGGAAGGTACACGGACCGTTATGCGTTATGTTTCAGCCAATATGTTAATATATAAGACGAAAACTTCCCTTTGGTAGGAACACACAGAGAGAGTGCTCAGGACTAATCGTGCATCATACTCTGCTGGAATAAAATATGTGCACATAATTGATGGTAAAATCCAGAATTTAAGTGGTATGTAGGTTTTTTGTTAAAAAAATATTTGTTGATATATAAACTCTATAAATAAAGTATTCTGTTACTTTTTTTTTTGGAAGGGCAGGAGGTCACATTGGGTCGGCAGGCCGCCACTTAAATAAAATACAAATGAATGGTAGGATTGAGGTAACAGAGATTTCAGATGATAAATCCATGTTTTGATGTTAGTTCCCTGCCATCTGGACTGAAAGAGAGAGGGTCTTGGGTTGTCCAGTCTGATGTGTTTTAGTGTTTTAATGAATAAATATTTACCTTGAGAAGCAAGAAAATGTGGAAGCCTGACCTCCGTTTGTGCTGACATATTTCTTGTGTACTTTTAAGTACTGCAATTACCATGGCGGTGTTATTTGATTGCTGTGGCCTCACCACATTGATTAGGCCGTGTTCACACTTGACTTATTTTTTCAGAGCGCCTTTTGAGCGCTTATGTGCAAGTGTTCTGTAACCTTAACAACAGGATCTAGTCTGCGGTGCAACCGCGCCGGAGCCGGCCGGAACCGGCCGGAGCACAACGCATCAATTTAGCACAGAAAAGAACAAACGGGACGGGAAGTCAGACACTGATACAACATTAAAACATTCGGTTTATTTTCAGAATAACGGTTCACGTTCCGTTTTGACGGTTCAGTAAAACGACCGTTTGTGTGTTTGTTTATGTTTTTATAAGGTTTTTATTGAGTTTTATACCACGAACATCGTATTATCTCATAACTCCTTTGTCTTCATACTCCAGCTATCTGGCTGTGCTCTCCGTGCTGCAGACTGAGAACACAGCCGGTGGGTGTTGACGGATGAGGATGCACGGACCCGTAACGGACCGGAGCGGACACGCGATGCACACAGGTAACCAGGGACGTAGGTCACTACTCGTCCTGATTGGTCAGCTGTCAGAAAGGCCCTTGACGTCACCCAACGCTTTTCTGAAAAGTTTAAATAATTCAACTGAAGAAGGCGTTGGGCGCAGCGCTTTTTGAAAAGGCGTCATCCTTTTTCCATAGGCTTGTATGTAAAAAAGGCGCAGGCAGTTGAAATAAGAAGTCAAGTGTGAACACGGCCTTACTTCCTCGTTCTGCAGAGCAAAATCTTTCCTATCGCACAAACCAAACAAGCTGTTATCAACCATCTGTTATAAACAGGTCAAACAACTCTCCTTCCTGAGTGAAAATATGTGGCTCTACAGATCATTGATCCAGCTTCTACACTCAAACCTACAATTTAAATCAGCCGACACCTTTGATGTCTCAGATAATGAGAATGTGTCGTGAACCTTACGAAACAAACATTACTGTCATCATCTAGAGTGCTGAATTTAAAATGATGCAGGATATGGGCCTTTGTCCACAGACATCGAGTTTTGCACCGGCAGCGCTGACAACAACAGATTCAGAGCGCTTCTTGTTTATTGTTGCCATGGTTACCTCCACTTCCCTCTGTAACTATTAGGTGTTTTAGATAGCTCTGTGTGCTTGATATTTGTTTTTATTTAAAGAATGTACTTGGAGTCTTTTCCGAGCATTAACAGCTCTAGACCTGGAAATTAAACTTTTGATAAGTCAAGTCAATTGGTATATCCTCCGCCATTGTTGTTTACAACGCTGATACGAGAAGTCCCGCCCCTTCTTGATTTTCATTGGTAAGTGTGGGAGAAGAGACATTGAAGGGCGCAACGCTTTTTCAAAAGTTGAACCGTTTTCAATTGAGACTATTTGAGCGCCGTGCCACTAAACAGCTGATGCTGAGGGCATGTTAGCGCCATAGGTTAGCGCTCAGGACGCTGACAAAGAACTGCATGGCCTTGGTGTAAAATGGGGGCTGCCAGTGCAAAAAAAAAAAAAAAGAAGCTCTCTGTGGACCCAGGCCCTAAAGGTGTGATGATATTGTGAAATATTGATTTTAATTATGTGTCTGCTTAGTGTGTAATTGAATGGAGAACCATGCTTAATTATTGTAACCCTCCAACACAAACACAGTGCTTAGAGACAGATTCTTTCCCTGAGTATGTGGAGTGTAATCAGAGTGATCATGCTGATCTTTATCCAGCCCTGTTTTTCACTTATTTGAAGCTCCTCATGGAGGCATAACGGCACGTCACTTGCTCAGACTTGCCAGCAGGAGACAAGAACAGCCTGAGGAACTGACCATGACGACTGCACCGATTCAGAGATTGGGTGTCACAAAAGGTGACTCACAGGGAGATCACATCAGGAGGAGAAACTCCCGAGTCTGAGTACATACGTTACTTTATCTTCACACGCCCAGATCCAAGACGCAGCTTAACAATGCCAGAGATATCGTGTTCTTTCTTTATGGCTCTTTTAAGGCGTAGCTCTGCAGAGCTACCAGACATGTTTCTGTCTGTCTGTCTTAATAAAGAACACAGTGATTACACATCAAAATTGTTGAATATCTTGATTGCCTTAGCATTGTTTCCTGCAAAGCATTTTCAGTGATGGTGATGATGATGATGTAATCTAATTTTGCACATTAATTTGATCTAATCAAAGGTTTTTTTGGTCTTAATTATTATTATTATGTAATGAAATTTGGAATGGATTTAATTTCCTGACGACGTCTCAGTAATACACATATAAGATACAGGAGATTTGGCAGGAAAGGAAGAAATGATTTGAATATATGTATGAAGTTGCTAAGATTTAATTATTGATAAAAAGAAGAAAAACACGTTCAACTGAATTCATAATCCATTAATCATCTTCCATCTTATGATGACAGACTAAAAAGAGAACATGTTTCTCTCATCACCTCAAAGTCTCATAGATATTTAAAATGTGCAGCTAAATCAGTAACATGTTAGGTTGTTAGTGTCGTTTTATCCTGTCAACGCTTTGAGGGAATAATGTGATGATTTTGAAAACAAAATTGATGCCTGTCTTGCAGGAAAGGAAGATGCTAAACTGATTCCATTTCACATGGACAGTATTTATGGTTAGCTTAGCAAAGTTTAACATTTAGTCTCTAGCTTGCTTTTTGGGATAATGAAGTTGATGTTTAAACACATAGTAGGGATGAAACAAAAGAGATATACAGCGTATATCAGTGGTGTCCAAACTTTTTTCCTTGTGGGCCAAAATTGTCGTGTTAGAATCGCTCGCAGGCCACAGGTTTTGTTTTTTAAAATATAGTTGAAAAAATAGTAAGGCTTTGTAGATCAGAATCAAAAGGCTCGCTAAAGAAACCCTTTAATAAAAGGAGATCAAATATTTTGATTTCTTCGTTCTACTTTATTTGTTTTTTTTCTCAGGATCCAGTCTGTAACGTGGTTCATTTTTTTGGAAAAGCTTTCTGCATTTAGCTCAGGTCATTAAACGGTTAAACAACAGTCCGCTTGTTTGTAAAAACTTTGCATTAGTTTTTTTCCATAGTTTACAAAAAAAGTGGAAAATAGTAAAAGCTGTAGATTAAAAAACAACAACATACATGTTACTGAACATTTTCTATTATAGGAATATTGTTCAGCCCTTGTTAACATGAAAAGTAAAAATAAGATGATGTGCCAATCTTAATCAAGGCCTCGGGCCAAAATCTTCTGATTCTTCATTTGAAGTCACGGGCCGCAGAAAATCCCCTCAAGTGCCGCACTTTGGACACCCCTGGTGTATGTAACTGAAGTCTTTGTCCTGAGGATAGCTACGTTTACAAGCTAGCTGGGGCTTCATGTTTAGCTAGGGTTGGAAGTATTGGGGCTAGTGTTCACTTGTATTGTTGTTTGCACTCACATCGCCCATTTTCAGTACAAAACCAATGAAGTTAAGCAATCTCGGTCCTCGATGTCAGCTGTCTTCAGCCGCTACGCGCAATAGCCCCAGTCAGACAGCCTGTTCAAGGTGAGATATTTACGCCCCTGTGACATATTGCTGAATGTTGCAGAGGTGTAATTGGTGGGGACAAATTGATCTACCGCTGTAGTAGGGCTGGTTAAAAATATTGAATCATCAATGCATTGCAATTACTATTTTCCCAATTCAGTATCGATTCAATTTGTTTTTGTTGTAATGACGCCCCTCTCCACTTAGGGCACTCTGGGAGCTGTTAATTCAGGTCAGGCACAATTATGCACTTTACACTTTACAGAAAATAATGCAATGATAAAATACATTTTTGAGTCATTTTGTTCTAAACCACAAACAATGCACACATAATTTTTTAACAAATATCAGAAGGCACTGTGATGAGTTATCTGGCAATTCCTGTCATCTGTAGCGTATTGATCAATATCGAATCGAAGATAGGATCGGCGGAGCCAGCGGAGGAGAACGGCGCTGTGTGTGTGTGTGTGCATGTCTGAATGTGGAGGTCCCTGCTGTTTCTTTACAGGTTGTGCTTCAACAACGCTGGCACGCCGTAACATGACAGACTTGGAAACCAATATAACACTTATGTAGAATCATTATGAATGTAAAAAAAAGACGTAATGACGGTGGAGCTTCATTACAGCACTGTTGCAGAAATGCACTCTAAAAAGGGCTAAACACTTGTACCTGATCAATTTAAATGAAGTATGGGCGAGACATCTGATATCAGCTTTGTCAACAACAATGGTGGAAAATTATTGGACTCTTCTTTTCAAGGGGAGAACTTCAAGGGCTAAAAGATTCCTGGACGAGACATTTTTATGCCTTTTTTGGTGAAATTTCCCTGAATTACATATATTAGAACGTGGAGCAACTTAAAGCAGACTTAATGGGCACTTCCGAGGGAAGTGGAAGTGCAGTGAGCCCCTCTTTGTAACTTAGCAACAATAAGCTCTGGTGAGAAGCGTTCGTAAATTGAGGTTGTGGGCCCTGCCAACACAGAAATTGCTGTTAATTGACTCAGGCCCGTAGTCTTCTTACGTTACAGGCAAGAAAGCAGATAGAGCTATTTCCCAAGTATTATTTCTAAGAGTATGTGTGCCAGAACTGACTGGGAAAGTGTCTCTGGGAAGACACAACCTCATGTGCATGGTGCATTTTCATGTCCAGGTATTAGGGTGTGAGGTCAGTGTGTGTCTGTGTGTGTGTCTGTATGCTGGTGGGAGGTCCGGTGTCATTTAACAAATTGTTAGGTAAAGTCTTTGGCTTGATACCTGGGCTGACCTGAGAAAAGCTCGAGGGCTGATAGTGGAGCGCTGATGATGCTGGCTGACATCCAAACTATAAGTTCCTCCAACACTTGAAGGTAACAGCATTCTTCCTGTCACCCTGGTGCCTCACAGGGAGTTGTGTCTGATTAACAGCTGTATTTGATTTCAGTGAAGAACTGAGAAACACACACACATACACACAATCACATGCATTTTGAGAAGTATATTTGATGAACTAAAATCTTTGCAACTTGTTTATTCGTCTGTGAATAATTTCTTAAACACCCCTTGTTTTGTTTCAAAATGTTTTCAACCTGAACTTCCCAAAATGTGCCTGTAGGGAGGCCATCATCGTCCAAAAAGTAAAGTCATTCTTCAACTATAAGACACTCAAATGCTCAAAAATGAACACTCTTATGCAATCCCACTGAAGAGATGCGATGCTTTCAGTTTTTAGGTGCAAATATGTAGCATCCTTAAAAGTTAGAGATAATAAATTCAAACGCTTTTGTGCATCACCTGCATGAAAAGGACTGAATGCCAAAGCTCAGATGTGGATGGTGCTAAAGAGAGATTACTGTGTGGCAGTCTTTACATAAGGAAACCTGTTTGCGTCACACCGTGTTATGAATGTTTCTGTTCAGTCTTGCATGTCAGCAGTGAAAATATGTTCGTTCAAATATAAGAAAAGACCGTGAGAAATAGAGTGTGACATTTTTGATCAATTCGAGAAACAAAGAGCATGAAATGGAACATCTTTGTCAAATAAATACACAAAGATAATGATGTTTACTTAAACATGTCATGAGGATTTATGACCCCATTACCTTAAAGGTTGGGACTTTGTGTAAAATGTAAATAAACAACAGAATGTGATAATTTGCGAAACATCAAAACCCTGAATATAACTGAAAAGAGCACCAAGACAACATATGCAATGTGGAAACTGAGAAATGTCATTGTTTACAGATAATAATATTTTTAATTTGATTCCAGCGACATAGGGTCCTGTTTACCACTCTGAGTCTGTTGCATAATTTTTCCTTTAACAACATTTTGGGACCTGAGGAGATCAGTCTCTGTTATTCTTAAAGCAGAATATTTTTCTAATCTTGCTTAATGAAGGATTTCAGCTGTTCAACATTTAAAGGTGTCCTTTGTCTTATTTCACATCAAGCTCCATCTTCAATGGGTTTATCACCCTGGACCACTTGAAAACCTGCTTATCCCTGCACTCTTTTACAACGGCAATGTCCACAATGTGGTTTGGTATTGTCTTGCAGTAATGAGCACGGCCTAAAGTTTGCTATTTGGCATCTTATGTTGTTTCAAATCCTGTTTCTATGGTTCAGTATTAATGGTGCCCTCACAAATGTGCAGGTTACTCATGCCATGCACTAATACACCCCCGCACCAACATGAAAAACTGGCTTTTGAACTGAGCGCTGATAACAAGTCTGATGGTCCCTCTACTTTGAGTCTAGAGAACAGTTTTTACTTTTAATTCACACAACGTCCAAACTTTTTTAGACAATGGGGTAGTATGTGAAAATTATGTATTCTTCTGCAGCCACTTAAAAAAAACTCAAGCGGATGCTGTTTTAGCTTTAAGTCCTCAAGGGAATAGTTTTTGCCAACTGAAATGACAGATGACGGCAGCTTTCACCATTGAGATGTGAGATAAAACATAACGAGCCAGTTTCCTAAGAGACGAGATGAGAGCTGACGAAACCGGGTTTAAAAATGTCAAAAGTCAGCCAAGAATGCACTTTTGTTATATGTTTAAAACCTCCTGAAAGCAAGTTTTAAAAACAAAGAAAGGAAGAGAAAGCCATAAATCTCCAAGTAGGTTGTAAGAATTTTTGATACCAAGTGTTTTAAAAATGATACGATATATATATATTTTTTTATTGATCAATAGTATCTGAATGTAAAAAGCTTTAAATTAACTTCAAATCTTCTGTCATTTTGAATCAAACGCTGCAGATTTGAGAGACAGAGCACTGTCTAAATTACAGTGTGCAAAGGCAACATTTCCATATTTGTGCAATTTAGAAGGTGTGCATGAGTTTGTCTGCACTTTTCTGTTAATAAAAAACAAGAAAGTAACCAACATTGGTGGACTTGGACTTAAACTTTTGTTGCCGTGGTATTAAAACGGGGATCTATATCCTGGGTGCCTGGACCTGGATTATTTATGTTTTTTGATCTTTATTCCTCCTCCCTTTTTTTTTTTAAGTTTAAAGTTAAAGTTCTTAAATCTGGTTTGGTGATGATGACAGCCCTAATATCCAACATGGCTTCATGCTATGCTGCATATTTTGAATTAAACAGAATCATTTGTTTCCTCCCTACAGATGCAGCAGCTGTGTCCCTACCACAGTTTGTTGCACTCCACCCTGATACTTCAGCCACTTCTGAGGAAAGGAAAAAAAGGACGTAAAGAGTCTGTTTGATTCTAAAATATATATATGTATGCAACACAGAAGTGCAGCTTGATTTGGTCATTTCAGCCCCTTCATGTCTGGTGATACAACAAGGGACACAAATTTCAAAGAGCTCTTTAAATGAGGAGCAGAGCCTATGACACTGAGGTGCTTGTCAAAGCCTCTTTATGCCCGTCATTATCTTGATTTTCTTCTGACCGAACTTTGTCCCTGAAGAGAGCGGGGAAGAGGGGGGGAGTGGCTTCACATTTCAAACAGGTTTATGACTGCCTGTGAGCAAGTTTCGAGCCGGCCTGCTTTGCATGTCAAAACTGGAATCCACACCCTCCATCTGCAGACTGCTTGTCGTGTCGAGACACCTCCTTGTCTTTGTTCCTCCAGCTGCGAGACAGAAGCTCCTCTAAATATTGACCATAAGCTGAACACACACACACCTGACAGAGATACTCTGGGAGCAGTCGAGAGGATTTTCACTAAATTCACAATATAAATGTAAGTGACTGTTTCTGGGCTTTAGAGACTATGATAAGTAGCTCACTGTGCTTTTAAAACCTTTAAGAGGGTTCAAGACAAGAAAGCTGCTCTGTGGGGAATGCCAACTGCCTTCAATTTGAAATGAAGAGTGCACAGCGAGGGAGCTGAGATGAAATCTGTAAATATAAATAGGCTGTTTACACAATATTGGAATGTGCAGTGTATGTATTCCTTACGTGTACTAAAACAGAAACTACATTGTTATATAACACAGTGTGACATATCTATTTAAATGACGCACCGGCTGAGTGTGCACAATCGTTGATATTCAAAACTTGTGTCAGCATACAGTTATCCAGCAAACAGCAGAATTAAAGGACAGCCGTGCCTGCTGACTCATTTGTTTCACTTTACATTTTACAGGATGTTTAATTCTCCTGAAAATGAAATGTTGACACACTCTTTCCCACAAAGCAGCTTTATGGTGCTTTACAATCACTAAGTAAACTTGTTCCTCTGCTCTCCAGACATTACAGGCGTCTCAAATATGACAGAAAACACATTCTCTAGACTAAAATGACAAGACAGAGAGTCTCAAACATCACCTGTTTCTGTCTGACTGTAACAGATGTTTGCTTTCAGCCGGGGGGGGTTTAAGGGAATTTGTGATGTCAACTAGGGCTGCACTCTAAATGTAGATATGATAACAGAGGGATATGCTTATGTTGAGTACCTATTATTTTACTTTGAAATAAAACATGCTTGGTCTGTTTAAAAAACAAATGTTGCTTTAGGACTGTTTTCTGACCCAGGACCAGCAGAAACTCAGACTGCTATACAGACTCGTACACATTGTGTGCTGTCTCTTCAGTCGATTTGATGTTCTCGTAACTCAAGTTGCTGCTATACTTTCCATCCACAGAGCACTTTGGTGGATGCACCAGTGGGATGTTTTTAGTTTTTACTAGTAAAAATCAAACAATACCTACGACTGTTTATAAAACGCCATGAAAGAATTGAGTCCAGGTCATCTACTATTTTCTGTTTTTAATCCAAACTCCTTCACATTGCCTAAACTGCACAAATACATTGGCAATGATTCGGTATTTTGCCAACCTATTTGTGCAATTTAGACAGCGCTCTTTCGCACGTTTGCTCATGGCGGTTTTTGGTTAAAAACAATGACTGAAGACTTGATGTTTTTTTTTTAATCTTCAGTACGTTTTGATTCTACTGATCATTAAAGTAATGGAGACTGTATCGTGTTAAAACATGTGGTATCAAAAAGTATCAAAGGACCTAATTGTTTTAACCCCCTTACATTGTAAGTTAAGATAAAATCAGATTAAGATAAGATACATTTATTTAGATAAAGGTATTGAAATCTTTCAGAGGGTTCTCTCCCCTTTGTAAAAAAAACAAAACAACAGTTTTGCAGGAGGTAGGGACTTGTGTTGGGAACAGGCGGGTGGCCAGTCCTGGTGCAGGCCATAATATGGGAGTTGGTCTGGTGGCTGGAGAGGTGCCAGGTCTCTTCCAGAGTACTGCAGAGGTGCCCTTGAGAAAGGCACCAAACCCCCCCAAACAGCTTAGGGTGTAGCAGTGTGTTTCAGCCCCACTCTGACATCTCTCCACTGGTGCATGTCCACAGCTCCTGTTTGTGCATATGTGTGTTTCAGTCCTATCAGTGTGAGAAGCAGGTCTCTCAGTAACAAAGCGTAAACCTGAATTTCCTCTCAGGGATCAATCAAGTATGTAATTTAGTCTTGCATCATCTGAGTCCACCTGAGAATAATGCAACTGAGAATACTGAGACAAAACATGCGGCTGTTTACTTCTCCACAGACATGATTGATTTCCTTTCACCCCACTTTAACTGGGAGGTGCATTACAGGTGACATTTGCCCCATGGCCATGAGCTGCTCGTCATACTTCAAACCCTCATGGTGAACAGGTTCACTGACTATAAATGATGAGTCAGGTGACGTGATGAGGCTTGTTTGAAGTGAATCTCATTTCATCAATTCCCAGAGCAGGCATATATATGTTAAAGTAAGTCCAATTATAGAGCATTGCTGTGTTTTTGATCCTCTTCATGTGCTACCTAAATGTGTGTACATAGGTGTGATTGTGTGTACCTACTGTGGTACACACGATCCCAATGTAAACAAACACTGGGACCTTTTTAAAAAGTACACAGAGTCACATGAAGCTACTGAGAAACAAGCTACCTGCTTAAAACAACAAAAGGTGTTTTTCTTTCCTTAGATGTCCCAGTAAATCATCTGATTCAGACTCACTTAAACCAAAATGAATAACACTGAGACATCGGTATAATTACAGAGTATTTATCAGTCTATTCTGAAGAAACCCATATGCACTGTAAAACCTGTTATCTTCTTACTAAGGAAACCTGTTGTTCAGTCTTTCTTAGGAACTGTTAAGTTAGCTATTCATTAATGAGCTCATACAGTCGTTAATGATTTCATTCTAAGGCATTGAACTGTCAAACAGACTTTTACGATGCAAGACATCCTCAAATCATAGCAAGAGGGGCAACACGATTTCCGGTAAAAAAAGCCACTTCTAGCTGACTTGTTTAAACGTCTTATTTCAAGATATTACAGGCAAAAATAAGGCCTGAATTTCTTCAAATCAGAGTCAAAAAAGAAAATCTGTTAAATGTGCTTCAGACTAGGTGCTAAAGACTACATTGACCTTTCTCAGGAAATTTTACTTGTGAAGTTTCTTGAAATAAGACATTACTGTACATCTCATTTTAAGAAACTTAACAAATTTGAAAAAAATCTGAAAACGCAGAACTGTAAAAAAAAAAATCCCCACTGGCAGAGTTTGTTTTTACTCATTACAAGCAATGAGGCCTTATTTTCCCCTTGTAATATCTTGAAACAAGATGTTTATTTGGATTTGTAAAGGAAGTGTGGCTTATAATTTGTGTAATCAGAAGTTTTAGACTAGAAATGAGGCAACTCCACTCGCTAAGATTTAAGTTTTTGTAGTTTCCATGTTGTAAGACATTTAATCTAGCCGTGTACTGCATTGTGGTTGTGTAAAGGGTTGTAGTTTGGGTTACACAAGAGACATGACATTTTGACTTTGTGTCATCGGGCTCAACAGGAGCTAGTTTTACAGCATTCTGCACCCTCTTATGTTTGCTCCAATTATCCTCTCACATCATTTTATTGAATTTTATTATCCCTGACAGGTCCCACTGATACGATCGGGAGAGATGGGGTCTCCAGAGTTTTCCCTCTTATCGTCCTTGAGAGGGGAATTTAAATCAGAGGAATACATCCAACCCCACTACAAGGAGACCTATCGGCTGGCGATCGATCGCCTGGTGAGTGGCGGCAGAGACAATTACCTGGAATTCCTCAAGGGGGAACGCATCGGGGGCTTCCTCTCAGACGACGAGATTCTCTTCATTACTGAAAACGCGGAACAACTTCCCCCGCAAAACCATGAAGACGAAATAGACGGTTCACCGGACACCCAATCGTCCTCGGGGACGTACTGGCCCGTCCACTCGGATGTGGAAACACCAGATTTGGACTTGGGTTGGCCGGAGGTCATGCATGAACTTCTACAGACTAATGTAGACCTGCTGTTTCATCCAGCGAGACAAAACAGCCCCACCATCAAAGAGGTGATCCGAAAGAAGATTCAGGAAGCAAGACAGGTAAACACAACCGCCTGTGAGGCTGCCGCCATGTGCTCAGATGTTCAAGCTGTCAAATCGGTCTCGGAGCAGCAAATTGGCTCAGGTGTTTTCTGCCTCATTTAATAAACGTTTAAGACCGATGTCACAACCCAAACATCTTCCCCCATCAAGGCACAGACTTAGAATGTTTTCTCATTTCCAATAAGGAGTGACTAATGGGGTTGTTACGGTCAAATCTGGTTTTGCAACTCAGCAACATTAGCAGAAAGTGTGAGAACCTGACGCAGTGTTGGCACTACAGTAGGGAGTCAGATCTTTCCCACAATGACTCAGTAATTCTCAAATTTGTGCCAGTGTGAATCATATAGAAGTGTTAAAACTCAAAATGATTGTGGTTTGTATTCAATTAGTATTCCAGTTCACTTTTTTTTTTACAACCTTTCAGCTGCTTCAACGGCTCTTAATTAAGTCCAATTACACAGCGAAATACCGATGGGAGAGGTCTGCAGAAAACAAAAATACAGGGCTCCGTCCCTTTTAAGAGCTGACAAAGAGCTAATTAAACGATTTTCCTTCCTTCACTATAATTACAACCACCGCAGCGTGATGCAGCTCAACTTGAATGTGGATACAAATGCGAGGGCTGCGGTGGCTCACGCCTGTCAGAAGAGATATTTTGATGCATGGCGTTAAAAATAATTTCTTAGGGGACGCGCTGGTGGCGCAATGGTTAGTGCACGCGTCCCATGTGTTGAGACTCTCATCTCGAGCGGTAGGCCCGGGTTCACTTCCACCCGTGGCCTCTTTCTGCATGTCATTCCCCGCTCTCTTTCCCTGGTTTCCAACTCTATCCACTGTCCTATCTCTGCATTAAAGGCATGAAAAAAAGAAATATAATGAAATATACGCCTACATACATCAAGGTAAAGAGACTAATATCTTGACATTTCTCATGTTTGATCTGAGGGACAGACATCTCTGAACAGAAAGGTCACAAGACATAAAAGGGGAAAGGTGTTTCTGTCAATACCATGAAATTCAGCAGGATGCGAGTTCATTAGAGCTTGCAATGAGTGTTGCTTCTTTATAGCGTTCAGTCTTTTCAGAATGCACGATGTCAGGATGAATCTGTAACTCTGTGATATGGTGCTGAAATATATGAGGGACTGTCAACCAGGATTTGGGATCAATACATGTAAGGTAACTTACAGGCACAGAAAAATGATCTCCTATAAATCCCCTCTCACCTTGTATTGATCTCAGAAAAAAGTCATATTGGCTGCTCTCACTGAACAGTCCGTCTCCTGCAATACCTCACAATGTGTTACATTTTACTTCATGGTCGATGATATTATTGAGTGTGTTCTTGTAGAGGTAATAATTTACTGGAATCACAAATGGGTTTTTTGCAAAGGTTTATTTTAGGGCTTTTTATGCCTTTATTAAAGAGACAGTACAGTGGATAGAGTCAGAAATTGGGAGAGAGAGAGAGAGAGAGAGAGAGAGAGAGAGAGAGAGAGAGAGAGAGAGAGAGGGGAACGACCTGCTGGTAAGGAGCCACAGGCTGGATTCGAACCCTGCACCGTAACAAACTACACCTTTTTCATAAGACAGGTTTGCTGGAGAAGACTCAATCCATCAAAAATTGCAAGCAACAACCTGCACACTGAAACATTGCCAATATATTTGTGCTATTTAAACTGTGTTCAGGAACTTTTGATATAAAAAAAAAAGAAATAAGCCTAGGGTTCCTTGGACTTCTTTTTTTTTATTATTGGCTTGGTATTAAAATAGGTATTGTTTGATTTGGGCAAGTTTTAAGTTCTGGTACTGGACTGATCCTGATTTATTCATCTCCACAGGTCATTGCCATCGTGATGGACATGTTCACTGACGTCGATTTATTCAAAGAAGCTGTGGATGCATCTTTACGAGGAATCCCGGTCTATATCCTTTTGGATGATTTCCATTTGAAAAGTTTCCTCGCTATGGCTGAAAATCAAGACGTAAAGATTCAACAGCTCAGAGTGAGTATGGATTTAAAACAGCCATCCATCAATCCATTTTATTTTCAAAGTGCTAATTAATTAAAGTTTTCTCAAGTATGCCTTCATTTTTCTCATAATATACACAACTACAACAAATTTTTCTAATTCATTTCCAGTCTGGCTTTTTTGATCTAGTTTATGCTTTCTAATGACAAATCTACATTTGGGTCACTTCTTGTTCAACATTTTGGTTACCTTCACACCTATAGCTCTTTGTATTGTTCTATTTACGTTGATAAAATGATTCAGTGTTAAAAAATAAACAAATTGTAAAGCGGGCCAAAGCACACACCAACGTACGGCTTTCATTGCGCCATTACTTCACAGCCTCCTTTTCCCACTGCATAGGTAAACAGATTGTAAGTGGTAATAAGGGCTGTCAAATTTTAAATCCCAATTAATCCCTGGATTAGTTAACAGTTAATTGCATTTTTAAAGATCCATTATTTTGCATTTCAAAACAATTTGTTTTGTTACGCTTTTATTTTAAATTTTTGTACTGTCCTAAACTCAGGGTGCTAAATGCCTGTTTGGATATAAATCTGTTTTTGGATTAAAATAAGGAACTTCCTGTAGATCGAATGTTACGACAACTCACTACGGCTCAAAAAGTAAATAAAATCAGCCAATGGGAACAGTAAATTAAGTGAAATGTTTGATGTTACAAGATGTATGTTATGTTTGACTTGACAACTAAGCTGTCTTGCAGTTCTTTTTAAGTAAAATGAGTCATTAAAGGCACAGCGGTGTCGTTCTTTTCAAACATTGTAACAACAGGTGGCTAACCTAAAAGGGACAAAATATAAAGTGACTTGGACCATCGAGATAATGCGTTTACGCTGACAGCTGATGTTGTAATCGAGTGTGAGGAGTCAACTAGTTATTAGCCCCAGTTCTGGCTTGATTGCATTCTCACGGCAAATTAAACGCTCCAGGGTTCAATTTAAAGCAAGACCTCCTCTTCTAGGCGATGTCGTCTCGCTTGTTTTAGAGTGCGATCTCTGTGTTCACATATATCCAAAAGAATACTTGATACAACTTTCATGTCTGTTTGGTAAATATGAGGCCACAGCCATGGGGTGTTATTCTTGTGTCATGGAAACGGGAACATGCAGCCGGCCAACTCCAATCTCCAGAACGTTTCTCAAACCCCCAATGAGTCATTACTACACTTGTTAAACTTGGTTTTGAACAGATTTAACTGACAGGATCATGATATGAAGTTTAATTGGGGATTTTTTTTAGAGGTGACGTTTGGTGGATTTTTATTGAAAAGAGCCTAATGTATACAAGTCCTTTTAACAGTGCTAACAAATGTCTTTAGCTAAATCCAAACCTGGTTCTTCCTGTTTTGGGCGGGCTGTAATTATCTGGGCAAGCGATGTAACAGACTCAAACACACCCTTTTCATTAAGTACACATCACATGCCAGCACAAACAACTACGGCAGTGCTTCAACAAGTACTACCCATTTCTAATCCTTAGAGTGATGTAATCTCCACATAACATCTTCTCAGCTGCTTATGTGATGATTGACATACTTATTACCTTCTGCTGTGATATCTTTTCTGAAATTTTCCTGTCACTGCTCCTACCACAGAACATGAGGGTGCGCACCGTGAAGGGTCAAGATTACCTCTGTCAATCAGGAGCTAAATTTCATGGGGCAATGGAGCAGAGGTTTCTTTTAGTCGACTGCCAAACAGCCATTTATGGCTCATACAGGTAAATGAAACTGCAGTGCAAGAAGAGCCGTGGTTAAGACCACTGAGGTGTAAACTGAATGCATTTATGAAGCCAAGCTCTACTTTTATTTTCACTTTGTAGAAAATGTCATTATTTAAATTTTTCTTTTGGTTTAAAGCTCCTGTGAGGAGATTTTAGCCGGTTATGAAACACACTGGAAATATTACTGATATCCCATAATGAGCTACAGAAGCTACTTCTGTTGCTAGTAGAAGAGGGAAAGAAAGAAATCCATTAATCTAAAAATTGAAATTCTTATCTTCTGAGACTTTAAATAGTTCACAACTTCAAAAATCGATTTATTTATTTTTTTCTAAGGCTAGCTCTTTAACTCAGTGGAATGCCAAATGGAGCAGGAAGAAATTCAGCCAGTCTCACAGATGAGTGGAGTAGATCCTGAAGCATGAACTAATTCAAAAATAGACTTTGAATGATGAATCCAGAATCCTTTTGAATCAAAAATAACCCCAAGAATCGAGACACCCAAAGATTCCAAGCCCTAGTTGCTAGGTAGATTAGATTTAATTAGATTAGAAGACTTTATTTATCCACAGGGGTGAAGCTCATTTGATACCTTGTAAATGAACACTCACAACCAACAATATCAACATTACAGTCCC
Source organism: Labrus bergylta (assembly GCF_963930695.1). Taxonomy (NCBI): domain Eukaryota; kingdom Metazoa; phylum Chordata; class Actinopteri; order Labriformes; family Labridae; genus Labrus; species Labrus bergylta. The sequence continues at coordinate 25,901,223 of NC_089204.1, forward strand.
AATACACAACAAGCCTATAAATAATAAACACCTGGAGGGGTAGATGTCAGATGAAGTTCTTAAGTCGAGCTTCTGATGACCTTTTTTACATGGAAAATATTGAGTGATACATTCAACTGTTAATAGGAAGCAGGATGAGATTTTTCATCAGAAGACAGCACTTTCAAGTGTACAGGACAGGATCAGCAAAGACGACTTTGTGCACGGGGGTCGCCAAAACAAAAGCCCGAACAGAGGTTCCTCACAGGACTTTTAAAAATGTTCTATAAAATTGGGCAACAGTTATAGAAAACTATTATTAAGTACCAAATTGAACACAGAACAACAATTTAAATATCATACTGTAAGTGTCTTCTAAAATGAGTATCTTGACTTGTGTCTGTAATTATTTGGACAAACTCGATAACATGTTAAACTTAATGTCAAAATATAGGGCTTGTGTCCACTTATAGTGCTTTTTTTATTTTTACCCTGGCACTGCCCATGACCTCACTTATCTAGCTCTTATCACTGGCACTGTTGCTTGGTCACAAAAGTTGACTCATGGCACTTCAGCTTCCCTGGATAATGACCATAAGTTCTGTTTTAAATTGCTTATTGCTCTGTATGCTCAATATTTGCATATATTCAAAGAACATTTACCTAGAAAACATAAAAACAATGTAGAAGAAGCCTGTCCTGGTATAAGCCGCAGCTTCAGACCTGGAACTTGTACTTCTGAAAAAAGGAAAAAAAAGACTTGTCAGATCAGTTTCTCCTCTGCCATTGTTTTTGACAAAAAACAATGATATCAGAATACATTTGATATCAGAAGTCCTGACTTTCTTGATTTTGATTGGTCAGTGACATATAAGTGACATTGACGAGTAAGACTGTGTTCCAAAAGTATCAAACTAAGAGCACTGTGAACACAGAGACAAAAAGCAGCTGGCAATGAGGGCGTTTCTGTGCTCAGGCCGCCGAGCGCTGATAACCTGAACTTCATTGTTGTTTTTTTTATAGAACATCGCGATGAGTTAAAGTACAAGTACAGTACAAACAGTACAACAGTACATATTAGGCTGTTTTTTCTGTGGTAAATTTGTAAATGTTTGTCTTTATTTGCAGCTTCTCCTGGTCATTTGAGAAGATCAATCTGAGCATGGTGCAGGTCATCACAGGACACCTGGTAAAGTCCTACGATGAGGAGTTTCGAACTCTCTACGCCCGCTCCAAGGTTCCGGCTGAACTTTCCCCCCCAGAGGGATCGTTCCAACGCAATGGATCACTTGGGCGGCAGAATTTGCCAAAATCTCATTCTGCCCAAAAAATTGAGCGCAGGGACCAGTTGAGGCATACGTTAGACACAGTGTATAGGAAGACCTGTGAGAGGAAGCTGGGCACCAGAGACTTTGAAGACAGGCTCTTTGAAGAGAACATCAACAAGGTTGGGCCTTTGGGCGAGAACGGGATCGGTGGTCCGAACCAGATGCCCCCATATCAGTCAACAGAGGCCATGGACTTCTTGAAAAGGCACAGCTATGCTGGTGAGAGGCAAGGTGGTTATGTTCCAGAGAACATCAGACCCAGAGCGAGCAACTGGAATATCTCCAGAGAAGCAGGAAATGGAATCAACAACTACCACATGGACAATTATTTGCAAGTGCCACAGATGTACAGAGGTCAAAACATTCGTCAGTCCTACAATGGCAACGACAAACAAGTTGTGTCCATTCAGCAGAACATGCCATCACTGGAAAATACATCAAAATCGTTCATGCGCACTTTGAGGATCGAGTCTTACCTCAAAAACCCAGACGTCCCGTGTGGAGACTCTTTGGACCAGTCTGAATCAATGGACAAAGCTAACTCCTTCATGCAGGGAAGAATGAGGACTTCCCTTGCGCCAAACCGACACATTAACAACTCCTCCAATTATGTCAACTCCTCAACAGCACAACACACTCCTATGCACTACTCGTCGATGCAGTGGAATCCAACATCAGCGACTGAAAACAGAATGAATCATGACGAGTTCATGTTGAAGAGGCAAAGTTCACAGGTTTCGGAAGACCATCGGAATAACCCGACCTATGGTCAAGGTAGAAACACTACATACCAGTCTGTATACTCTAGTCTCAGTAGAGCTAAAGGTGGACACATGATCACAAACCCTGATATTGGGACGGACAACTGGAACAAGAGGCACAGCGTGGCAGATGCAAGATCAAACACTGACTACAAACATGAGTCTTCAGCCAACATGTATGGTGCTTATACAAGGATGCAAGCAAACAGAAGCACAACAGGGATCAATGCACAGAATGGTGGATACGTGTCGAATCTTAACGAGGATCAAAGATCTGTGTCTCACTATGATGTCAAGAGTATCACAAGTACGAAGAGCCCCAGTATTCCTAATTGGGAGCCACCATCAAGGACTGTGTCTGCAGCGGCTCTGGAACTGAATAGAAAAGAGTTGTCAGACAAATCCCACAGCATGGGCTCTCACCTTTATCTGAAGAAGAGCACCAAGACAATAAAGTCATTATTACACAAACCAGAGAAAAAAGAGAGTTCAATGAGTAACTTCGACACACGGAGTTGGAAGTCAGGTACAAGTACAGACACCATAACAGCCGATGATGATGAGAGGATGTCAGGTGAAGGAAGACAATGTTACCAAAGCACAAGCAACTCTGTCAGGTCCGCTTCGGGACAAAGGACATACCCGCTAGAGGAGGACCATCTAAAACCTTCACAGCCTCGATTCGGAACTGAGGAGCAACGAAATCCACCACAGAATCCAGTCCCCAAAACCAGTACTACCGCCGGTCTTGCAAATAGCTCAAGGACAGACCCTGACTCAGAAAGCTGGAGCAAAGATCGCAGCAGTGCCGGGACTCGCCCATACAGCAGATTTGAGCCTTTCTGCGCGTTGGAAAAGAAACACCCTCTACGGTCTGCACACAGCTTCGGAAGCACACACACTCAGGAGAAAATCAAAGGCCTTCCAAAAGTAGAGTTTGCTACAGATCACAGCATCGGCCGGGCTTCACGAGGGCACCATGAAAATAAGCTGGAGAAATTCATCCAACGAGTAGGAAACCTCATACACAAGAACAAGTAGTGACAACAGCTCTTGCACAAGTCTTACTCCACAGAGGTTACTTGATGGATACTCGGGATCCTGGTTGCTAACCATTTGACTTTTATGTTTATTTTATGTTTATCTGATTTTCTAGTCTACATATAGACGGAATAATCATTTTTGTGTAGCAGGTTAATATTCTGTGTTGACTATGGAACTGTTTACATTTCGACCTTTGCTCTTTCTTTTGTACAGATGCACTATTGAACAAGATTGCACAAGAAGAATATTTTATGTTAAAACATGCAGCAGGGCTTAAGATACTAGAGTCTGTATTCACCTGTATAACTGTCTGGTCCTCCGCTGGCATTAACCTGAAGCGATAAATTAAAATGCTGTCAACAAACCTTGCAGAAAAAGTGTCAACATGACAAAGATTGTACAGTTTTTTTCTGGAAGGTGTCTGCATAACACAGGGATTACCATATCAAAGGTTCACTCTGCAATGCTGTTTGACAGTCAAGGTGAAGGTGTTGCAAGCTAACCCCTAATCCATGTGATGAAAACAAGCCAACATGCCACTGCATTCTTCATGTCCATGTTTCACTCAGAGGTGTTGTAAGTGCTATGGGGGGTTGCAATAATTTTGTGTAGTATATTTTGTATTTCCAAAATAAAATTTTTACGAATTTTTCATTGACTTTTTTTTGAAGAAACAAAAAGGACACCTTTATTCAATATTTTCTGAACTGCGTGATTGCATAAGGAAACATACATTTGTGAATTGCCCTTGTGAACCTTTTCATTGTTTGAGTTCCTTGAGGCCAAATTCAATGGGCACGATGAGAACAAAGAAAAATACAATACCTGTGTCAAATGTCCCCTTGTGTGACCCTTCAGGTATTTTTTCTTTCGTTGTAAAGGTGAGAGTCTTTTGGAAAACATAAAAGAAAAACATCCACACAATCACCAGAAGATCTTGTCTAAATGTTTATGCTGCGTTAGTATTAAAACTGAATAGTCAGGGTTTTCAATCATATTTTTTATGATGGTGGTTCTCATCCAATACCACAGCGGTAAACCGGTTATTTTGAAGCAAAGAAATAAAAAGCTACTGATGCATGTTGTCTGCCACCTACAACTTGCTTATTTCCAGCTTTAAGATTTGACTTCTGATATATTGACAATTATGAAAATGGAAGTGATTAAAAGACAATCTTCTTTAAAATTGGAAGCAAGTTGCCAATTTTCCACTTCAGGAAACGGCAGCACGGTCAGCTTTCAGAGAATTGCTTTCAGAAACTTTTAAGCTGATCTTGATTAAGTAAATCAACCAACAGATTATGAATATAACTCAAAACAATATGAAGAAGAATTAACCCAAACTAGATGAATTAGAGTGCGACTACAGGAACAAGAAAAACTCAAACAACCAAGGAAAAATGTCCACACATTTGGATAACACTCACTTGCTCACTTTATGTAAACAAGCCAAGCCTGGCTCTGACTGCAGGATAATTGGGCCAATTTGAGTTCCCCCGTCCAGACAATCGCGGGGGGTGTTCCCGACTCGAGGCTGCTAGAAACTGATTATCTTCCGAGATTATCTAGTAGTGTGAGTTGTGGTATAAAGATCCAATCTTAACCTCCCCAAATCTGCTCGAAGATCGTCCGGGATGCCTAGATTTATATCCAACATGTTTGATATTAAGGATTTAAAATCTGGTGGCAAGATTAAAACCCACACAGGTGAGCAGGACAACTGGAATGAATCTGACAGCTACAATCTTACCTCCAGCTCTTGCTGAAGATATAGACAATTCATGTTGTCCACATTGCTCCAGACATTTCTTCAACCAAACTTGTTTAAAAGAAAGTTTTTGTCCTTTTTTGTGCTCCACAGAGCATTATAATCAAAAATTCAACTGCCGGCTCCATTGTTTACGTGAGGTCACATGAGGTGGTGTGTTCCTCCGACGGGTAAGACAATAAAAACCTGCAGTATGTGGTGTCGCATGATTTTCATATCTTATAGTGTGTGCATGCTTGAGATTACTGAGAAAAATATCTGTTGAGATTCTCATTATGTGTGTGATGCTACCCAATTTAAAACTCCTGCAGTGAGAGACAGGCTTAAGTGGAAAAGTATTTTCTACATCAATCACTGACTCGTTAAATATGTGTCACATCGTGTATCTAGTAACATGATGAAGACAAAGTGTTATAAATTAAAAATCTTTTTTTTTAAATTAGATTTAATTATTTATAGCTTTAAAAAGAATCTGAAACAAGAACGTAATCTTAGTGTGAAGCTTGAAACACGACTGGTGTCATTCAGAAATAATAAACCTTCAGTCTGTGTCGTTTGTCACGGTGGGTTTGAATCTGACACTTAAATGGCTCTGAAAATAACAGTGATTAAAGTCCAATAGTTTCCATGTAACTACACATTTGTGACACAAAAGTATGAGAGAAAGAAATACAGACATGCTACCCAAGTAAATATTTTTGCACAAGATAATGGAAATACATAAAAAGCAATTTAAGATCAGCCTGTACCACCGAACATATATTATTTTACTTGTTTATTTGAACACATAACCCACAGTCCATCGAGGAGGGAGTCAAATAATGCAAGCCGAGTTTAATTCTACTCCTGAGTGTTGCTAAGAAAACGCTATCATGCTGCGTTCATGAAACCTTTGTTTAAACATCTGCTACTTTTAGGATCCTTATGCTGAAAAGAGACCTCCTCTTTCTATCTCTCTGGAGTTATTTTTCTAATTTCTTAAGTTTAATGGCAAGAACATGGTTACAATGTAACAATCAGAGTTGAAGGGGGAGGTTTTCCTCCCCAAATATTTGGTGAACATGTTATCAGTGGAGACGATTACAAATGGGTACAACAGGAAGGTATTTGGATGTATTTGGTTCTTTCAAGTAAAAAATAACAAACCATCCAGGCACTGGGTGCACAGTGGTTAATGTGCGCGCCCCATGTATGGAGGATATTGTCCTCCAAGAGCTCGGCCCGGTTCAAATCCGCCCTGTGGCTCCTGTCCTGCATGTTGTTCCACACTCTCTCTATCTATGATTTCCAGCTCTGTCCAAGTTCCTATGTCTCCAATAAAGACATTAAAACATTTAAAAATAAACCATGATTATATAAAAGAAGAACCATTTTCAGGGTGCTGATGGTCTATCGGTTAGGTCACGTCCCATTTACAGAAGAGTACAAGTCCGACATGGGGCTCCTCTGCCTCACGTCTTTCTCCACTCTCTCTCGCTCTCTCTCTCTCGCTCTCTCTCTCTCTCTCTCTCTCTCTCTCTGTCTGTCTCTCTCTCTCTGTCTCGCCTGTTTTCTGCAGTATTGTCTGTTTCAACAGAATTTCAACAGGGATTGCACCATATAGATGTACTGTAAGATAAGAACCTGCATCTGCCTTTGTTTTATCAGATTTCCCACAGGAATAAATAAAACATGACTCCTCCCGCCCTATCATAACCTAACGTTAAAGCTTTATCTTTAATATCTTTCTATCTTGCACATTGACTGACATTTAAAAAAAAGTATAATTAAATAACATAATCCATTTACTTTCATTGACATTGTACTTTCCCTGAATTTGACCTGATCTGACCCTCTCCCAAACTCCTCTCCACAGCACGGGAAAGGGTGTCTGCTGGGATTCAAAATGTTCCCATCCCATTTAATGAGACTCACAGGCAAGAAGTGTGAAGGGTGTGTAAACATGAGCTCCCAGTGGTGAATTCACAATTTATCACACTGGGATGGTGCTGCTTGAGTGACAGAATTAATGACTGCAGATAGTGACATAACAACGGTTTTTAGATGATGGCAGTGATGCAGGAATGTTCACTGCAGCTGCCTTCTGCCACCGCAAATAATAATGATAATAGCTGTATATAAAAAGTTAAAACATTAAAGTAAAAACTGATTCATGTGCACTGGATAAAAAGAGAAAACAAATTGCAGGTGGATGAAAAGAGAGGGTACAGTGTATAAAGCAAACAGCCTTCATAAATAAATGAAACCAAAACAAATGAAGTTAAAGGCTCTAGGTCTGAAATTTAAAGCAGCTTTATTTAAGTGTGTTTTACTGTCTACGCTCCTCAGACATGTCATGAAAAAGTCTTATGGCTCCAACAGCAATGCACAGTCATCTTTGTTTAGACATAAACATGTGACACATCACAGATTTTTTTGTACCAAAGGAGCTCAGGTAAAGTCCTGTGGGCAGAGCACTCTCTGCTCTAATTGACAAAATGTTCTGTCTGGAGGTCTGGAGGGCGTCCCAGCTGTGGCCTTGCTTGTAGTCCACTATGACACACTACACGAATAAAAGGATTGATTTGCGGGCCAGATAGTCGTGCTTTTGACTCGTTGTCTGACCTCGGCATGATAGGTCAGACAATAGGTTGGCAACGTTTCAGTACTTCAAAATTGCCAATCTATGTTCACCTTAGTTTGCAAGAGTTTTCCTGAAATGTTTTGTAATTAAATACGTTTGATTTTTACTAATGCCCTGATTAAAACTCTGGTATTGTGACGACCCTAAGCTGAAGCACCTATCCCTTCCACATATTATTAAAATGTATCCTGTCCTTTGAATTCCTACCTCTCCTCTCCATCTTAGAACACAAACATCCACCCACCACGGCCTCAATATTAAATGATGCAACACAGCCATAAGACATCCCTCTCCGCCTCCACTCTTTTTATTACAGATGCTCCCCCTTTGATGGCGAACTTGAATGCACTACAAACTCTGTTGATGAATTTGGATACACCTATTGCACATCTTCTACACCCGACCCTGATACTGAGCTATAATAAGAATCTATGCGGCATGAATTCTGATGAACCTCATTCGATTGCAGCTCTCTTCCAGTGTTAGAATTTCACCACCAATGATTACATAGCTGTCACCTCTATCAGAGAGAGGGACAGACCTGCACAGTCCCTCAGCAGGTGGTCAGGTCTCCTGACAAGTTTTAGTATAGTCAGATTGTCAGCTGATCATTCAAATCCACTTAGGAATTGGAACAAATGGGAGTTTAAATTATTTACACTATTGCTCCACAATGAACATTTACATTTTTCTTTTCTTGGTTGTATTTCATCAGGTTGTGTTGCACTGTCCGATGTCTTTTTTTATTGGTGTGTTTTTGTCCACTGCTTTAAATACATTTTGCGTTTCAGGGACAATAAAGGGGAACTGAATGAACGGAACAAAAGATGACAACTGATTCATTTTGATTTTCATGATTTTGAGAATCAAAAAAAGATAATTAGTGGTATCTTTGTGTGGTTTGGTCTGATTATTGCCCCTGTTAAGATGGCTGTTGTTGTCTTGTCATTTCTCTGACCTGTTGCTTTGAATTGTGGGAAACTGTGGGCGACATCTGGGTATTTTTTTACATACTGCTGATGTCAAATTTGTTCCCATACTGCAAGTTTACCAAATCAGTCTGTACTACTAGTATAGTAGGTGGTTGTCCGACCACATGGGGCTTTGCTCTATAGCTCCACCTCCTGGTTAAAATGAAGAGCTTTAGACAAAAAAACATCCTGGCTGTTTAAAAAACTGTTGATATATATAATCAAATACGAAATCGATCAATGACTAATCTCTGAAGTTATTGCCCCATAGGAATGAATCGTTACTGTCTGAACCAGGATGTTGTTTTGCTCAAACACTCAGAGGGTTATAACCACGTATTATAATAATCCAGCCATAGATCAATACTACAGAACCACCTGTGTGACAGACATGCAGATACACACAGTCTGCATGAGTTTCAACAACAACATACAAATAAAGTAGCCTGTGAGCTAACGTTGAGTTGATGTTATCGATGTGGAACCCAGCTAATTAAAAATTAAAATGTATGCCTTAATGTCCTGCAGGAACAAATTCAGCCAGAGATCAGTGGGATACATACAGATTTGTGTCAGAGCCTGCGGACAGTGCGAAGTGGTAAAGTGCCTGAGATTGCACTGCCATGAGCCTTAAAGCAGATAAAGCTCAACAATCAATGGTGAATAATTTACACAGAGCTCAGAGTGGAACTATGACAAATGGGTTTTATCTCTGGCAAACACTGAAGGACAGGAACGAGAATTTATATCCATCCACAAATCCAAACTGTTTGATTTATTGTAGAATGGTATCTCACTTCAAAGTTACTCTCAATTGTTTAAGCTATATTGCCTAACACTGCAATTTTCACTGTAAACCCTTTAACAGGTGCCCACCTTCAAATAGAAACACTTTTATTCATGACTTGGATATGATTCAAGCTTGAACATGTACATATTAGTAAGGTTTCACTTCCCAGACAAGAGCAATACATGATGTTCCTCAGCGTAGAGGTTGTTTTGCAAGTCACAGGTAAGTCCCGAATCACTTTCCAAGTATTTTCTGCATCAGGGAAACCATAGAGCCATAAAATAACACATTTAAATCTTTATTTTGAGTCATAAGGCTCAAGTCTAAGTGAAGTCAAGAGTTATCTGTGTTTAAGTCCAAGTTTATGATATTATCAAGTCGAATGCAAAGTCATTAAATCTGTGACTGGAATCCAAGTCATGTGGCTCCAGTCCACACCTCTGACTTTGGGGTTACTTTCTAGGTTTCTTTCACAGACAGCAACAGATTACCTTGTGCATAGAGGCTTCTGGAAAGTTCTGGCTCAGGGTGTTTAGCCCTTTAAGAGATTAGGGCTTAAACAGTAAAACGGTACATCATAGTGATGTTTTAAAACCCTGAGAATCAATCTAAACTACTCTACTTGAGTCCCAGGGTGACAATAAAGATAGAAAAAAGCATAACGAACAAACTCCTCTCTATACTTTCCTGTGCGGGAGGCCCTGCGTCCTCAAGGATGGACATGCTTAAACAGGCAGTCAAGGTGTATCCAGGAAAGAGAATCAAGAGTCTCAATATGCAAATCATGCCAAGTGATAAACTAGAAGACGGATGTAATTACACAATTTCCACAGCTATATTATAGTTAGTCTGAGAAGCCACAGGAGTCTTTCCCAGTCATTTCTTCCAGATTATCATTTGTTCAAATGCAAAGAAATATGCACCCACTGGAGCATTGATATACTAAACATTCACTACATGACGAGGAATAAATTAAAGGATCATTCAAAACAATGCTAACTATTGCAAAAGTAATAATACCATCTTTGATTATAAGCTGTTTTATGTTTTAATGGGACACTTTAATGTTAATAAGTGTTAATGTAATTGTCCAGGGTTTCATGTCTTCACAAAGTGCTGATTCAATGTTTTTCTAACCAGAGAACCACATAGCTCATTTGTGATCATCTTTATGTTGGACTTCCCATTTATGAACATTTCAGTGCCTGGAGTCTGGAGCTGAAATAACAAGGGCTGATAAGAAAAAGGCCTCACATCACAACAGGATAAACAAGAATTATCCTGAGTATATAATTGGATGAATCTTACTTAAAGTAAAACCCAAGCAAAATGATTTTTGTGCTTCATACAACTAGACACAAGTCACCACAGAGTGCATCTGTGGAGTCACAAAATACAGTCTTTGAGCAGAAATGAGCAGGCACTGCCTCGTCTGAAACTCAGTGGTAAAGTATTGAACACATCTAAGTAGAGGTGCTGCCAGCTAGCAGCTAGAGAACAGCCTAATAAAGCACAGGTGGTTGGTTTAAGTACTTAGAACAGATGGATCCTAAGGCCCTGTGTGACTAGTGTTCCATAATAAGGTCATTAGCTTTAAAATACTAGAACACAAGAATTTACTGCCTCTCCCAAAAAGCCTGTCTGACACTTGGAGTTACTCATAAACTAGAAACTATACGATTAACTTTTGTTTGTGTCACAAAAATAAGTAATCAGACTTGCAACTAATCAATCCAACCAATCAAATCACACAGACGTGAGACATTAATGGTCATTATTACTGTCATGACATCACAGGAATGTCTTTAAAACAATAAGAATGTGATAATAGTTGTTTTATACAGTAAATAGAATCTCAATCTGTGTCTTTATATCCATACATGTCATTTTTTACTCACATCTTCTTCTCTTAATAAATTATTATGGGTAGGGGCGCTTAGGGAAGCTTGAGAATATTGATCAAAAGCACAGAAATGTCAAAAGAGTGTGGATCATTAGTGTAAAAGGTTTCATATTGGGAAACTTCTATTACAGGTAATATTTACAGTGAACACCAAGCAGGAAATTAATTGGCGGGGCTTCAGGAAAGACAACAGGAGATAAACCAATTAAAAAAGTACTGTTAGGAAATTATAGATGAAGTATGATTGATATTCAAACAATGAGCCTTTTGTTGCAACTTTGTTTAATTAATTTCAAACACTAAATTAAAACTGCCGTCAGGATAAAATTGCAGTGAAAGAGCTGTAACTAAAAAACCTTTTAAGATTTATGTAAACCCTGAATGCTACACAAAAAGTTTCTTCTCTTCAGAATCAGAATTGTGGGTTTTGCCAAGTGCATTTACACATACAAGGAATTTGACTTGGTTTTTCTTGGCTTGTTTCTGTAAAGCTGCATCTTTATGACTTTAATGTTTAATAAATGCTAATCTTTTATTATTTATAATATGTTTTTATCCACATCAGTCCTAAAACTGTTTAGAATTTATAAACAAATTTTAAACTTCCAAACTCCATTCAATCTGCAGAGTCCCTCTGCACCTTTAAGAAAAAGCTAAAGACCCAGCTCTTTCATGAATATCTACGACCTTAATGATGACGATGATGATGGTTTCGATATTATTGATGATGGTAATGACGTTGGTTTTGTTTGGAAAAAGACGTTTTTTTAACATGGTTTCTATACTGATTAGAGCTCTCAAGAACTGCCCTCAATGTTGTGCTTTGCCTCTGGTCACTTCCTGTCAGCACCTGTGTGTCCAATCAGACTCAAAGCTGATCGTTTGCTCTTACTGACATTGTTCTCTTTTTTCTAGATCCTTGCTTGTGTTGTTCTTACTCTCTGATGTACGTCGCTTTGGATAAAAGCATCTGCTAAGTCAATTGGAGAAAAAGATTTATTAATAAACTAAAGACAGAGATACAACTCAAAACAAGCTTCTTCCACAAAACAAACACAATAGAAGTGAATCTAATCTTAAATAAAAGTCTAAATTTACAGGCAAAATACAACAAGAACAGTACTGCCCCAATCAAATACACACACTCCTTCCACAGAAGGATTACACTGAAGTACACAGCCGAGGGGCCCACTGGCAGCTGGCTGCCTCCCCTCCTGCTCTTTATAGCTCAGCCCCTGACTGATAAATTACCTCAGGTGTGGCTGGGCGCTCTGAGGCTGAGAAGCAAACACCTCGGAGAGTACACAGGATAGAGAGAGAGAGAGAGAGAGAGAGAGAACACAAAACACACGTACACAACACTAAGGCACGTAACAGCTTATCAAAACAGTCTTGTGCTCAAATGAAGATGAATGCCAATGAAGAAATCAAGACAGACAAGAAATTGGATGTAGTGTTCTCACAAGGAAAACCCCTGACTGGAGTGTGAAAGCAATCATGAACCCTTAACAAACTAAATAAGAGTTTAATGTGACTTCTCATTCTGAGAGCAGCTGAGCTCTTTGATACTCCCATAATTAATGTCATGATCATGAATTTATAGGCACATTTATTCAGATAATTTGGGCTATGACGACAATAAACACACACAGGATTAGAAAATTTGATCTGAGGATGGTCTGTATTTATTCCTGTTAAAGCCAATCACATGCCATATTCTTCTAGACCTCCCTGCAGTTTCAAACAGTTTGTATTATTAGGTTTAAAACAATAAAAACTATACAAAGCTAATGGGAGATATCATGGGATAGGTTTAAAGAAAAATAGAAATGTTTTCACAGTCGGTCTTGTGTTGTGTTTTTGTGTTTCTGCTACCAGCAGTTTCTCTTTTCCTGAACTGACCTTGTGCTTTTGTTTACAATGCTGAGGGACTCTACATCTGAAATCGCTGCTTTCAGAAGTGACTGCTTCAATTTTACACGGGCACAATTGTGATGACAGCTCATTCAAGTTTGATCATGGAGGTTAACTGGATGTATGGCCTCAAGAGGTCTTTGGATTATTAATGCATGAACGCATCGGCACAGTAAGATGCTTGATGCTTGACGTGGATCCACAAAAACGTCTAAAAATATTGTCATATACATACGAGGTGTAAACATACAAAAATCGTTAATGCACAAACATTTGTGTGGACAAACGATGAGTTTGTGTTGCTAATCCACGTGTGTAAGTGAATATGTTTCAAGAAAATATCAATTCAGTCATATATCAGTCACACCAATCAACATTGTCAACAACTCGTGCATGGCTATTGACTGTAAGCGTAATGCACATAAAGTCTGAGTTTTAAGAGGAACTGCATATTTCCTGTTTTCACAACAATGGAGTCTATGCCGTTATAAAAAAGTTTGCTCTCTGGTACATGTTTTCAAAATGTTTTCAGGCACCCAAGACACCATTTTTTATATTTTTTTAGAAAGCTTATAAACGAACAGCCAACAAAAAAGCTTAGGTTTTTGGCATAAATCCTCCTGTATTTGCCTAAATCTACCAGGTGAAAAAATGAGTTTCAGCTCAGAGCTTCAGTATAACTGTATATAAATCAAAAGACACTTTATGTTCACCTTTTCTTGGATGTTGTATATTTTTCTTTTGCATTCATTTTGTAATTGATAACCTGCAGGATTCATGTTTCTTACGCTGTATGTTTAGCACTGAGCACCTTTTGATTTCTATTGCCTGCAATAGCAAATCCCATTATTTTGTGTTTATTGTTGTTCAACAAGTTCCCTGAAGAAAATTCAAAAAATATACATATGATTACGCACAAATTAAAAGACCAAATCCTATTAATAAGGGTAATAACTAAAGACTATAATGGAAAATAATAAATATCAGCTGTTAAGTGACAATTTCACACCCAACCAGGAGAAGGACTCTGTTATCCTCTTTTTTCACTCGGGATTTCCCCATCTGAATCCCCTCTTATCTTTGAGGGGAGTGTGTATGTCAAAAGTAGCTCCCAGCTCAGTGTGTGTGTGCGTGTGTGTGTGTGTGCGTGCGTGTGCGTGTGTGCGTGCGTGTGTGTGTGCGTGCGTGCGTGCAGATGCATGCGTTAGTGACCCTGTTGTAGTCGCGCGCTGAGGGCAGCGGAGGAATCAGCGTCACACTGACGGTCCGTGTCCGTGAGGCGCTTAAACTATCACTGCCTCGTCTCTATTAACAGTCCGCTCAGCAAGCTGCGGTCACTACAGGCGCTCGGTGGGTTTACAGCAGAAATAAGAAGCAGTCACTTTAACTCCCGTGAAGGATGTCTGGTAGCACCGGGGATGAGGATTGCGATGTGCAGCACACCCCTGTGGATGATGACGATGAACTTCTGAGATACATCTGGAGGGAGTACTTACACCCAAAGCAGTATGAATGGGTTCTCATCGTGGCTTATATTATTGTCTTCTTCGTTTCTCTCATCGGAAATTCTCTAGGTAAGTTTATTTTAGTTTTTGTTTAAGTGTTTCCATTCGTGCGTAATCAGCCCGGTAAAACATTTTGAATAACTTATTTGAGATATTTTTACGCATACTTTCCTTAAAGGTAAATCAGACTGAATGCTACAACATTCAAACTATTACATGCAGTGGGCTACGTTTGTGATGTCCAAATGTCAGCAGTGCGTCTGCTGAAGGAGATAAATCAGGGAGGATGTGTTCACAGAGACCGTTTCTCTCTGCAGCTGGAAATGAGATGGGTTGGACCACCGCTGATGGGCAGATTCAAATTGTGTCACTTATTTCACACTGTGAGAGAGTGAGTGTGTGCATAGGGGTGGAAGAAGCTTTTTTGATTGACATGGTGAATCCCAGTACTCTCATCTGCTTTTTCACCTCAGTTGCATCTTATCTGCTCCTCATCACTCTGCTTTATTGTCTGTTTCATTGCTTTTAGTTTTTTGATATATTTGAGAAACCCACCGACTTATTGGTCAACTTAAAATATCATATGAATGATAAGAAGGAGATTGTTTCTGCATCAAATTGGAGGGGGGCTTTTGAATTACCATGCTGATGCCTCTCTAGAAATATACAGCTATTTTCAAGCATATATATGTCAATTTGTAGGCTAACAGCTGTAAAATGTTTTTGTATCTTGTATAAGGGAGCTAAAATGTAAATATGAAAATGTCAAAATGTCTTAATAGCAGTTTGATACCGTAAATTAAGAAAGAAGATAGCTGAGGAGGCTACTTCAGAAATGAAGGTTTCAAAAAAAGGGGAAGATCATACAGCAAAAAAACACAGGAGAAGTTGGACTGCTGGTCTGCTTTGTGGTCAATTTGTCATAATATGACCGGCACACTTGCCTTCATTTATCATGTCAACCTATTTTTTTTTTAAATCGTCAATTACAGCACAATTTTGTTCATAAACTCCTTGTCAGCAAACCGAAGATATAAGAAAATGGAAAAGGGAGGTGTCTAGGGGGTCCACCTTTTTCCATTATTTCTTTGTTTGCAACCACACGTAGTGCAGTAGTGCTCCTGATTGTGTGAGACAGATGAGGTGTGCATTTTGATGTAGTGAATTATATGATGCATCAAAGATTTGTATGCTCGTAGTAAGTCCCCACAAAGAAAAAAAAAATGCACATTAGAAGTGCCAGTTAGTATTGACATAAAAATATAGCAAATAATCACTCATCATTCACTCTCAGTGCAGCAAGTCGGACACCATTGAACCCCCCTTCAGTCACCAAACAGTGTCACATCAACTGTGTGAAGTCAGCAGGAAATGTTTTTTCATTTGGTCAGACATAAGCAAGCATAAGTTTTATTTTAGAAACGTCACAGAGAATGTGGAATTTATGCCTGATAATGGCACAAAAAAAGGACGTGTGTTTCTAGTCTTCTGACTGACTCAAAGTGCTTTTACACTGCAGGTCACACCTACACATTCACACCCATTCACACACTGATGGTAGTGGTCACTACGTAGTGTAATCCATTAGTAAGTAACTAATTCCATTCATACACCGCCACAGAAGCAGCGGGAGAAATATCAGGGTTAAGTGTCTTGCCCAAGGACACGGCGGACATGTTACCCAGCTGGGGATCGAACCCTCGACCTTCCAGTTGAGAGACGACGACTCCACCAACAAATGAGCTCAGTTGGCTCAGTTTAACTAAACATGAATGAAGTCTCAGTGACGCCACCTGTTGGTTACTGAAAGGGACTTTTGAAGCCTATTGATGGCGGTCGTCCATGTTGATAATACTGACTCAACCTAGCGGCAAAGAGCTGGTCCACGAGCCTTGTTATGAATAACTCTTATCCTTCACAAGAGCCTCTAAAGTTGGCCTATTATGCTGATCCCCATTTTTAAAACTCATCTATTGTGTTACTGCCAACCATTCAACACTCTGTAGAGCTGCATGCAGCACGGGCTTGTTAATGTACCATCTCTTTGTGATACATGTTTACACCACCAGACAACCGCAGAAAAAACTAGATATTGTGATATTGGCACTTGGGAAATCTGGAACCCTTATACAGCACTCCTTGTCTTCCTCTGGGATGTTTAAATATTAAAGTGTAGAATTCATTACACCACCACCAGTATGGAAGCCTACAAAAGTGCTGACAGCTGTATGTATTTTCTATGTTTCTATAATGCTGTTGTTTTGGAAGTGAAGGGTGTTAAAGCATAGGTCAGAGCTAATTAGCACAATGGCATTAATCCACAATCTCCTCTACTGAGTTTTCTATCTCAGATTAAATTCTGTAGAAGTACAACCCGAGCGCTTCTCCTCATTGGTCGATGCCTAGCTTCATCCAGAAACTGGTAAACCAACAATTCCTTAGACCAATAGCATACCTGCATTTAATTGAGCCAGTAGTTACACAAGTCTTAATGTCTTTGGCACATCAACATAAAACTCCATGCAGTGAAAGTAATTGTAATTCATTTCTATGTTAACCTCTGAAATCATCCTCTTTAGCTGTTGAAGAAGATCCTTAATTAATCCCTTGGGGGAAATTGAATTTTACACTTGTTGAGACATGCTAGACACACACAGGCCGAAATACACACACGTGTTCAAAACCAGATCCTATGGACTTGTGGAGAGATGTATAAGGGGTCTGCACATGACTGAAGAGTGTCCGAGCAGTTGGCATGCATTGCCTTGCTCAAGGGCAGTGCTTATGGAGTGAACGACTACTCTCCAGACTTGGGACTGGAACCAGCAATCCTCCAGTGTCCAACCCAAGTCCCTACAGACTGAGCTACTGCTGCAGAAGCTGCTGGTGTATGACATTTAAACGTTTAGCACAGTCCAATTTAAAGCAATCTTGAAAATGTTGTTTTGGAAAAATATTTTATGGTAAAGTTCCCATCATGGGGAGCTTGTTTTATGTCAATGCCTATACCATATGAGATAATAAGCCTCCTCCTTAGCTGTACTTAAAGTATCAACCCGATGACTGTTTTGCCAAACAGACTGGAAGAAAAAGAAAAACAACAACAGAAACAGAAACAGGAAAGCTCTGGTCAGTGTCATCCTTGATTTGAATTGAAAGGAGTGTTTGCTGCTGTGCCATCTCTGCTGCATTTATATAAATCCAGCCACCCTTCAGAGATTTTTTTATATTCACTGTATTGATTTGTGTGCCTTCTTGTGATAGCGCCTGCAGCAGCCTGGTCCTTGCAGATATGTGGGGAGCTATAGGGGACACACTGTGGCAGAAAAAAAGGCTTGCTAGTTTATGTAAGACACCTTAAAAAAATAAGTGTGTCCAATCGCTGTGACTGTTATGTGCAAGATTCAACTAGATTGCTTGTCCAAACAACAGTGTTTTTTTTGTTTGTTTGTTATTACCTTTGGGGTCTCTCCAATCTCGGGACCCATCGACAGTCATCATAGTTTAATAGACGATAGATGCTTCAGGCGAAGCCAGCGGTTAGTGATGGATGACTTCCAGGCAAGAGTTCCTTTTCTGCGCTGCGTTTACGTCTGCAACAAAACCACTGTCATTATAGTCCATAATATCCTGGAAGAGTTCCCATTCATCTGTTGAGTCTCAGTTCAACAGTAGATCAAAACTTAAACAGCAGCTTGACTCCGGCTCACTTTGGAGACGGAAAACGGAACCGATTTTCTTGTGAATAAATTGCAATTAGTGGGAGTTAGGTTTACTGAAATGAATTCATTGTGCATATTTGTAAAAGGTAAAAAGTTAAGCTTTGTCAGGTCGGCAAAGAAAACAACTTTTTTAATATTTGTTGAGTGGAGATTGGATCGATTATTTCTGATGCACTTCAGATTGTTGGGGAATCTACACGTTGATTGTTTTTTGCGACACAGCTTCAAGCAAATTGGTGGCTCAAGTTGAAATGCTTGATCTTATATGGATTGTCAGCTTCACTTTCATGCATTTATCTGTTTATAGAGATGAATAAATCATTGTGTGTATAGTGCTGATGGGAGCCAGTATGTTGTCAGGATAACGTTCTGCCTGTTTGTCAAGCATACACCAAAGTCTGCTTAAATGACTAATACAGCTCCGTCTTACAACAGAAACCAGAACACTTTCCATGCCGGAAAATCAATCGGCAACCGCCACGAGTGAAAGATGAAGCTGTTTGTAAGGAGGCTGAAGACCCACCTTCAGCTACAGCTCTTTGCCTGTTGTTAGGTTTGACTGAAAGTTCATATGAGACAGCGTTTCCATTATGGTGACCTCCATCAATGGGCTTCAAAAGTCTGCTTCAGACAACCAGTGGGGGACCTCACTGGGACTTCATGTTTATACAGTATATGCAGAAAATCCAGACCCAAGTGTACAGAATCCCTCATACCTGTGTGCTGTGTGTAAAATGTTAAAAAACTTAAATTTGTTCAAATGAATATGTCAAAGAAGTTAATGATGTTACTCTTTTGTTTTCACTAGAGTAACTTGAGATCTTTATTGCAGATCAAGACAACAAAGCTGAACAAAACCAGACAAAAAAGATCATTTAAAATAGATACAGTATTTAAAAAATGATGATATAAATATATAAATACAAAAAAAAATGTCTTAATAGAGTCAAAAGGTTCTATAAATCTTCAACAAATGCAAATAGGGCAAATAAAGGTTGAATGCGAAATGCACTAGATTACCTTACATGAATGTGTGGTTGTCATTCACGGCGCTGCTCAGGTATGCACAAAGGGATCATTTCAAATGTCTGTATACTTTATTTGATATTGTGCATAGCTGCAGTGGCAGACTTTTCATCCTTTTGAAATAATCCACTTCATTCATTTTGAAACACTGAAACAACCCTGCAGGGTTTAAACAGCTGATGACATAAGAAAAGCAAATAAAAATACTTCATCATGCACTTGAAACTGATAGCTGTCATTGAACAGAAGTTCTAAATATTGAGACAAGCAACCTGAGACGCAGTAAAAGCTCAAATCCATTTGTAAAAGATCTGATTTTGAATTTAACTGGGCAGGTATATTCACATGTGTTTCCTGGAAAGACCTGTTCCTAAGACTGTGTAGGAGTGAACAGACTTCTTTTTGATTGATGTTCAAGCTGTTAAGGCTGTCAAACTGATTTATATCATTTTGATTTATATCAAAGTGCAATCAGACTGAATCCGAGGGGGGCTAGAACTGAGCGTTACATGCAGCTAATGCTACAGCTAACAGGAGGACGTAGGAGAAGCTGTGTTTCCGCGGACTTTGAATTTTTGCACATAGATGTGCCTAAACATGCACAGGACACTTGGAAAACACACTAAAGGGCATATAAAAGCAGAAAAAGCAGAATATGGGACCTTTAAAGCACAGGTGTAATAACGCAAAGTCATGATGGCTGAATTCCATTTAGAAGAAGTCACCTATTGGACAAACTCTGGTTTGTTTTCAACACGTTGCCAGTGGGAGTGTAACACGGTCTCTGGGAAAGATCAGTGGCATGTAGTTTGTACAACAATTTAGTCATTGTTCTGAACCGTCAAAAGAGTGTTTTATCCTGAAAATTATGTCTGACTTCCTGTCCTGCTCGATATTTTCTGTGGTAAATTGATGCGCCATGCTCCGGCAACTGGCAAAAATAGAAGCATTGTGTATCTGCTACGGACTGCCGGAGCTCAGATGCAGCGCAGCGGAGTCAGTGGAAGCACACACATTGAATAAGCTCCACTGCCGTAATGGAGCGGAGACGGACCAAACACAAATCTGGCGGAATTTAGGCTTAAGAAGGTTGCTATGTGGCAGACACTGAAGCTTCAGTGTTTAGCCAGCTCTGCATCAGTCTTGAAATCTTTATGCACTCTAACTTCTCTCCATTTTAACATTTCTGATATTTATCCTAATTTTACCACGTTTCTCGCTCGTGGAGCATTTTAGAAAAATGCAGAGGCTTTTCAAGTCAGGTAGAATCAGTTCTATCTGAACCAGTTCCATTTCCCGCTTCCATCACTGCAACACCTGTCGGTTCGCCGCTTGTAAGGCAAACCAAAGGGCGTGGGGCAAAACAGCCTTGAGGGGTTGCCGCTTACATCTCTGGTCAAAACAAAAACAGACCATTCTGGACCAGAATCTAAACTTAGGAGGAGGACATACTGGCTGCTGCATTGTTGTGAGAGAAGCCAGTACTTCAACACAGCATGTTTCCTTAATGTCTGATCGTACAGTAAGGTCATTTTATAATTCCATTACGTAGATATGTTACATACTGGACCTTGAACAGGGTTTAATGGAAAATGTATATGTTGCAGAAGCCGCTTAGAAACACTCTCCTTGCACAAAATGCCCAAAAATAAATCTTTAAAAAAAAACCCAAAAAAACTTTCTTTCAACTGTGATGTTGCAGCACTTTCTGATTGTATTTATTTCTACAAAAACATTCGTCTTCTGCTGCTTTCAGAAGCAAACATTTTTTTCGCTAATGCTGGATTGCAAGTGCCTTTACAAGCGAGGCTCCTGTTGTACACAAGATTCTATATCTGCTCGTAGTTACGAGCTGCAGGAACTGGAAGAATACAAAAGAAGTGGCACTTAGAAGTGGAAATCTGAAAGGCACCCCTGAAAGAAGCTTTTCAGCTGGACAAAGAGAAGGAAAAGCGCGTCTATAAAAAAGTTCTCTACCTGGGGGCAAAGATACCTATGGAGGCTATAGTCTTCAAAGCAGGCAGCCTGGGTTCAAGTGGCTCCTTTTCAAACCACCATTCCCAAATCACTCTCCTTCCCAATTGTCCTACTCTATCCACTACCCTATACAATAAAAAAGCTTGAAATAAAAATGAAAAACGGGTCTGCCTGTTTCTATCACTGAAAAATAACCTAATTAGTTTTGAAGGTTAATTCCTTTTCATAACAACTTGGTTCCACTCACAAAGCTCATCAAATCTCTGAAATCCTTTTGGGCTAGCAACACAAATAGTCAATAATTCTTGTTCTCACCAAAATTGTTCTTGAAGGCAGGATTAATAAGGCGACCCCTGCGAGCTAGTTCAGGCAGACAACTGGAGCTGCACTGATTTATCTCCCTCTGCTCTCTGTTTACCAGTTCTGACCTGCATTAGTATTGCACCCTTGCTCAGCCCCCCGTAGAGTCCACCTTTGGAGCTCTGACTAGATTTCAGATACAATCTCATTACTCCTCAAAGTTTTGCATGTTAAATAAAACTGTGGGGAATAAAGAGGTTGGAGCCCAGACTCAAACAAATGCAAATGTGACTTGTCTGACTGAACTACTAATATGGATAAAACAAACAGATACATGCTACCGAGTGCATCTGCCCTCTTTCAAAATACTTCCTAACACTATTACAAAGTGTTAAAGTAATAGGTATAATGTACAGTACATTTAAAGTTGAACTTTTCTTATTTTACAATGGTTTCATGAGTTTGAATAAACAAAAAATGATGTGTGACTTCAAGTGTGATCTAACTTTGAAGCCATGAAAGGTGTTAAAGTTCAGGTGCTTAAACGAAAGTGCATTATTAGTATAAAATATATTCATCTTAATAATACATTGAACTAGTGTCATCACAGTTATCGAGTCTTTGGGCACTCACAGATTGTGCATCTTTTTCAGTTTGTTTTGCAGTGTGGAAGAACCGTCACATGCGCACCGTTACCAATTACTTCATAGTGAATCTGTCCTTTGCTGACGTGTTGGTCACAATCATCTGCCTGCCTGCGAGTCTAGTGGTGGACATCACAGAGACGTGGTTCTTTGGAAATACTCTCTGCAAAGTCGTGCCTTATCTGCAGGTAAGAGATCCACTTTACACATTTGTTTTTCAAACAGGGTATCAGAAATTATGTTTATTTTTCCTTTATTTTATTTAGACTAAAAAATCCGAGTGAGCAGATAAAAATAATCCAATGCAAGATAAATGAACGGACAAAAATCTAACATCAGAGGTTAAGATGTTAACAATTAAGGTTCTAAAATAGCCATAAGAAACCAGAGCATTGATTTTTAAAGTGCCAAAGGCAGATCTTCAAAGCTCAGAATGAACTCCGAACCTGGAGTGAAAGACAGATATTAGACCGGGTGTACTGTGCTCCAGAGGACGCGAGTGACATGGAGGAAATGTCATGGTGGAATCCCAATAAGAGCTTTGTAAATGAACGAGTATGCACCTCACGCCTTTCAGAAAGAAAAGACCATCCAACCTTTTGCCCCCTCAGAAGTTTGTGATAAGGAACCAAGACCTGTTTCTATAAATCATACACTTTTCTCTCTGTATTCATGGAGATATAAAAATATGTCATATCCCAAGAAAGATGCACTGTGGGAAACCTTTGATGTCAACGCATGGGGATTTGATGCCTTGGGTAGATCTTGCTGTTGAAGTCTTGAAAATTCCCATTTAACATTTCCCTGTTGTGCAGACACATCAGCAGAAAGAAACTCTTACATTTGTTCTCATGCTGTCGGCCACCTTGACGTATCCTACACTATACTGCATAATCCTATAAAGTAAACATCCTACTGTATATGAAAGTTAATTTAGGTCCAACTAAAGGAAAACATTGGTATTCCTAACATGGACAAATCAGCGGGGGTTCTTCTGCTGGTCTGGCTGCCTGTTTAGCACGAACATCAAACCTCTGGCTCTGCATTAGGCATGTATTTGAAGGCTTTCATGGTAACAAGTCACCCTGCTCCCTGCTGTGTTTTTCGCTTTTACTACGACCGCTACAGTATGTGCCATGCCAACCTCCTGCTGCAAAACCCTGGAGGTTCTTTTTACTCTCAAACCACTGCCTAATTGGGAAGGACCTCGGTTCTTCCTGTGTGTAATGTCACATATTGCTCAGTTTTACATCCTGCAGTGCTGCGGTGCTGTGTGGCCTCAAGAAGGATCATTCATGTTCCATGTTTCTCTGAATTGCAGTATGACGTGAGTGATTCCTGAAAGACATTTTGAGACAGTTGAGAAAAAATTGCAGGTGAGCGAATGTTGCGTTATTAGAAACAAAGAATTGAGCCCTCGGTTTGTAGTAGTAGTTACTTAATTGTTGCAGTACACAAGAGAAAAAACTCACAGGCAGCCCTGAATGAAAGCTTCATGCTGCCTGCAGAATGTATATTTAAGTCCTTCAATACACTGAAGCAGCTTTATGTTAATTTTTAATTAATCTACATGATAACTTGGTTCCGTTGTACTCACAAAGCTCATCAAATCTCTGAAACCCTTTTGGGGCGAGCATCGCAAACAATCAATAATTCTTGTTCTAACCAAAATTGTTCGTGCCAGGAAGATTACTGAGGCGACCCCTGCGAGCTAGTTCAGGCAGACAACTGGAGCTGAACTGATTTCTCTCCCTCTGCTCTTTGTTTGCCAGCTCTAACCTGCATCAGGATTGCACCCTTGCTCAGCCCCCCCGTAGCATCCACCTTTGGAGCTGCAACTCTTTTTTTTTTCAAAGATATGATCTCATTACTCCTCAAATTTCTGCATGTTAAATAAAACTGTGAGGAATAAAGAGGTTGGAGCCTAGACACCAAAACACAAATTATCTTCTGCTGCTGCAATACATACTTCAAACAAATGCAAATGTGACTCGTCTGACTGAACTACTAATAAGACAAACAAAAACATACTACCGAGTGCATTGTCCCTCTTTCATAAATACTTCCTAATCTTATTACTAGCCCTGAATGAAAGCTTTATGCTGCCTGCAGAATGTATATTTAAATTCCTTTAATACACTGAAGCTGCTTTATGTTATTTTTTAATTAGGCAATTAGCCAATATTTCAAGCAGCACAAGTACCAGCAGGTGCGGACTGGAATAATAATCAAGGCCAAGGGTTTGATTCCATCCCAGGCCACCCTGTCCACATGAACCACTCACTGTGTAGGATAACTGTGTCCCTAGTTCTACATTTCACGTTCAGTTAAAAACTAGGGCCAGACTGATATGGATTTTTGAGGGCCGATACTGATATCGATATGGGGGATAGAAAAAATCAGATACCGATATATCAGCCGATATCTTTCTTTCTTAATCTATTTTCAATAGAGATAGATTTAGATACACATTTATTGACTTGATCCCTGAAATTCACCTGTCTCCATACATTTATCAATATTATACCAAAGTTGAACAAAAAACATGCCACTGTACAACATTTTTGGCTAAAAGCAAAAGTTTAGAGTCACTCCATAGCTGTTTCAGAGTAACCAGTAAGGAATTACCAGTATACCACTAATAAATGAATACACCACGTAGTAAGGCGGTGTGTCAGTTATATCATCTTTATCGAGTCCCATAAGAATCTCCTACAGAGTTGCCAGTAGCGGATGACGCTGTCGATATTTGTCATTGACCCCAGTAACGTTATGATAATACAATTGTTCAATGATTAGCTGTAGGGTACAGTATGTATGTGCTTTCATTAGCTTGTGCTATTTTTAACTTGGCTGGTTGATGTGATCGCTCATTATCGCTATGATTTAATTCCTCCACAGGGCGAGACATGCTCACTGTGGAGCCTACAGGACATTTTGTCCATCTGTTACTAGCCAGGCTACGCAGCTAGCCATGCTGGGTATGTGTAGACCAACCAGGTCCCTTAATGGTGAACATGTCAAAACTTTCACTGCATCTCTGGCAAGGGCCTCGCTCTCTTTCTTATTCTCTCTGTCTCTGCTCCATCTTTCCTTCTCTTGTGACCCTCCGTTTCACCTGGTGATAATGCTGTCAGTTGAAAAGCAGCAGGTGGATGGTTGCTATGTACCTCTAAGGGACTCCTCAACCTCATTTTTTTGGAACACTATTGCATCTTGCCGTGCAATATAAACCAATCGCAAGAGTCACACTTGCATATCATGATGCATGCACTCAGAGATGTTCTATCAACTAATTATTGATGTTTACATTGACTGCTCATGGCAGGCCAAGTAGACCCTCATGCCACCTGGACATGTCCCGATGCTCCATACGTACAATCTGCAATTGTATTAAACGTATCTTGTGTCCATCTTTTTTGTATGTGTGGGAAACTTAATTCCAGATATATGAATAGGTGGGCTTCTCGACCCCATCCCATCCAGTCTCGTCAAAAACTGTCTCCCAGCCATCGCGCCACTCATAACCTCAATCATCAACTCCTCCCTCTGCTCTGGTTCAGTACCCAAAACTCTCAAACTGGCAGCCGTCACCCCTATCCTCAAGAAACCTGGACTCAATACGGACAGCATGTGCAACTTCCGCCCCATCTCCAACCTCTCCTTCCTCTCAAAAATACTGGAACGTGTTGTCGCCTCCCAGATCAAATGCCACCTCTCCTCCAATAACCTATTTGAACCATTCCAGTCCGGCTTCCGTTCCCACCACAGCACAGAAACAGCTCTCCTCAAAGTCACCAACGACCTCCTCCTCTCCTCAGACTCTGGCCTCCTCAACATCCTCATCCTCCTCGATCTCACTGCAGCCTTTGACACCATCAGCCACAATATTCTTTTATTCCGCTTAGAACACTCACTCAACATCACTGGCACTGCTCTTTCCTGGTTAAAATCCTACCTCACCGACAGACAACAGTTTATCAACATCAATAACTGTTCCTCCTCCATAGCTCCTTTGTCCCAAGGCGTCCCCCAGGGTTCGGTGCTTGGTCCCCTCCTGTTCATCATATACTTGCTCCCCCTTAGTAACATTATCCGCCACCATGGTCTCCATTTCCACTGTTATGCCGATGACATCCAGCTCTACATCTCCACCAATTCAATCACCACTGAAACCTGCTCTACCCTGACAAACTGCCTCAATAAAATAAAAACATGGATGCACACCAATTTCCTCTCTCTTAACTACGCAAAATCGGACATAATAATTATCGGCCCTAAATCCCTCACCAATTCCATTCACAACTTCTCCTTCACAAGCGACAACTCCACTCTCTCCCCCTCCCCTCATATCCGCAATCTTGGAGTCATCTTTGACAGCCAGCTCTCCTTTGACCACCACGTCACCCAGCTCACAAGAACCGTCTTCTTTCACCTCAAAAATATAGCCCGCCTCCGTCCACTACTCTCATTTTCTGCTGCTGAAACACTAATCCATGCATTCATCACATCCAGACTCGACTATTGCAACAGCATTATTTACGGCACATCATCCAAAATCCTTAATAAACTTCAATACATCCAAAACTCTGCTGCACGCCTCCTCACCCACACCCGAATACGCGAACACATCACCCCTGTCCTGCAAAATCTCCACTGGCTCCCTGTCCCTTACCGTATCCAATTTAAAATCCTTCTCCTCACACATAAAGCCCTTAACCACCAGGCCCCCTTCTACCTCACGGCTCTCCTTCACCCTCACACTCCTGCACGCAGCCGCCGTTCTTCAAAAGCCAACCTCCTAGCTCCCCTCTTAGAACCAAGCACTGAACCTGGGGGGACAGAGCCTTCTCCATAGCTGCCCCCTCCCTCTGGAACTCACTCCCCACACACATTCAACACTGCACCGACCCTCCTACTTTAAAATCACTTATCAAAACTCACCTCTTTAAACAAGCTTTTAATGTATGATTGTGATGTATTTTCTGTTTTCTGTAGTTTACCTTTATGTTGTTACCTTTATTGTTGTTATCTTTATGATTTGTTTTTAATACTGCAATGTCCGTTAGTCTGTCCTTCTGTGCTATTCTTTATGTTTTAACCATTGTAAAGTGTCTTTGAGTTTTTAAAAGCGCTTATAAATAAAATGCATTATGAATAGGTAATGTCCTAAAATATGTACACAATATTGAAGGAAATACATTTGAGATGATATGATCTGCTGAGGGCTGCACAGCCCTGCAGTGGTGAACGCTCTCCGAGTGCCTCACAGCAAGAAGGTTCCTGGTTTCGAGTCTCCTGTTGTCGGGCTGAGCCTTTCTGTGTGGAGTTTGCATGCATGGGTTCCCTTCTTTTACTCAGGCTTCCTCTCACAGTCTACTGGTGACCTACATTGCCCGTAGGTGTAAATGTGAGTTTGAAAGGTTGTTTGTCACTGTATGTCAGCCCTGTGATCGATGACATGTCCAGGGTGTACCTCACCTCTCATCCAATGACAGCTGAGATCAGCTCTAGCCCTAACCATCCCCGAACGAGTTAAGCGGCATACATATTTAAATTGATGGATGGTCCTTTGACAATGACTTGACATTTAAATGTCATTCAATGCTCACATTGAAAAGAATCCCTCCACTATATGTTCCCAAAAATCAACCTACACTCACACATCTCTGGTTTGTTGAACTGATACATATAACTGTCCTTTTCCATGGAAATGTCATGCCACAAGCTTTAGATAGTCACACAGGTAGAAATGACAGTTAAAGGCAATAGGAACCAAATAGCTCGACTCCAGAGGCAGGCGTTACAGTAAGGAATCTTCACTAGAATCAAGAATATAGAAAAAAGTGAAGTGTCAAAATATGACAGGAGAAAAGAAAACCAGCAGGATATGACTATATTAAACCCCTCTGTAAAGCCAAGACATACGTACAGAAACACAGAAATGAGCTGCTTGAAATTGACTTGAAAAGTGAGCGTGAGCTAATAAGGGAATGGAGATCAGGTGAGTAGGGTGACAGGTGGGCTTGCTGAGTCTGAAATGACATAATAAGCACAGGTAGAACACAAGCAAACTGAATAAATAAATAATAAAACTGAATATTACAACCTCCACTCAGAACATCAAATATTAGGTTGTGACAGGGGCTACAGCTGGAGGAAACAAGCGTTTCCTCAGTCTTTTAGTCCTGGTTGTGATGCGGTACCACCATTAGTGCCTGAGTTGAGTGTTACAATAGTTTACACAGGATTGTTCCTACATACCTTTCTGACTTAATGTGGGCTGGCAACAATTAACTAGTCAGGTAGCTAATGATTTTTTTGGGGGTGGGGGGCTTTGCCTTTATTTAGACATTACAGTGGATAGAGTCGGAATCCGGTGAGAGAGAGCAGGGAGTGACATGCAGGTTGGACTTTTTTTCAATTCAATTCAACCTTTATTTATACTTGAAAAATCATTGAGGGGCAAACCCTCATTTACAATGACATCGAGTCATTGCAGAAATAATTAGAAAACAGACATTAAATCAAAAAGAAAAACGGGACAGATAATACAAGACTGCTTGAATCAGTCTACAAAAGTGTAAAATGTACTAAGATAATTAAGTGAGCACAAAACTGCAATAGATAAACACACTTAGGCGCGACCTAACAGCTAGGCCATCTGCACGCTGTAATGCTGATTATGATTGTCATATATTTTGTTTGGCAATTAAAAATACAATTTTGGAGTGCTGTCCTAATCGGTTTTCTTGTATTGCAAATTCAGCACCCAGTTGTTTTACGTTGAAAGGTTAAGTGTGTTTTCTTGTTCCATAGATTTTGTTTAACATTATAAAATGGCCAGATTTAGCTCCAGGTTTTCACTATAAAATGTCTTTTAAGTTTCTATGTTATCCACAAAGTGATGAAATGACAACAAAAGTGTTGGTACCCAACGTTTATTAAACCTACAACCTGAAATACATTGGTACAACATCATCACAGCCTTGAAGCTTCCCACCCTGAGTTAATATTTGCGAGTGATATCACCACTGCATATTTTTTGTGAATTCAACTTAAGCTTCAGTTCTTTTGCAAAGCTTAATCATACTGCGGCAATAAAGGAAAATGTCATTGGCTTGACTCACTCATGTGGGTCTTTTGGACAACAACAGCCCGAATGAATCAGCTCCACAGAGACACTACTACATCATCTGGCATCAATCACTTGTTGGTTTTGCGCTTTCTTTTCTGGATGTGTGGGCTCTGAAATATATAGAGAGTATCCGCAGACTTGGGCCTTTGATTCCTTTGCAAAGAAGGACAAGATATGACGACAGACATGCTGCTCCAAGTGTCTTGACTTAGCACATCTAAAATGACTACTAGTAGCTTCCATTTATCCAGCATGTAATTCCCCTCTGTTCACAAGCTGCCCTTGTTTCTAGTTTGCAAAGAATTCAGTCTTTGACATGCAGAGCTTAGTAGATCTGCTTTTAAACCCTTTATATGACATAAATTAGTCAGAAGGGGGTTATGTATGATACCACTGCCATCCCAAAGTGTAGTATTTCAAAGTGATGTAGCCCAGTGTGTCTATCTCTCACAGAAAATTAAACTCCCAGAACAGAATGTATCTCCCATGTGAATTCAGTGCACTGCTGGGAACCAAAAAGACTCATTGAAATTCCTGCCGTAAATCGTCTGCAAGCGTGCCGACATCAGATGAGAGCATCTCCCACATAGGAAGTCGCTCATGCCCCCATCATGCCACATCTAACTCGCCGAATTTCACTGAGACATATTTGAAAACTGGCCTCGTCTCATCTAGTCTAGCTAAGCTTTCAGTGATGTCTGTAAAGCAGATGGCGATAAGAAGAGTCTGTGCCGTGAAAGGAGACGAGGAAGAAGGTGAAGATTTCAGACTCCATGAAAAAACTGGTGGTGCTTCAATTTTCATTATTGTCTAACCCTGATGCCATCAGTGAAGGCTGGAGTAAACATATTTTTCTGCAGAACTGATAAAGACTGTTTTGCGATTGGATCTTGATGAGCTTTTGTCTGTGGGTTTATTATTGAAACAAAGATCTTAGCAATAGATTTACCTTGGAAAGCTAATTGTTTACTCAAAAATTCAATACATATTTAAGAGTAGCTGTTTGTTTCTCTGAAAGTAAAAGAAGCAGCTCAAATCTACCTCAAGGATCAACCCTCTCCAACCCCTCAGGACTTAATGACATACAATGGCGGATCGGGTATTCCATTCTGCCCATCCATGGCTGCGGTATGCCACCCCCCCCCCCCTCCCCCAGACCACCCCCTCCCAGACCACCTGAGAGCACCACAGCCTGTTGAGAGTTTTATAAAAGGACTAGACTTTGCTTTAAAGAAAGAAACATTTACTTAGTTCGCACTGACTTGTTTTTATGCTGATTTTTCAGAATCCTGGTTTATGAGTGAAATGAACATAACAAGGCAAGAGGGGCAAAAAGACAAAAATAAAATTGAGAGGACAACATATTGAGACAATACACAGATATACAAACAATAATGGTTACAGTGGAGTTATGTATGTGTTATTGTTGTTAGTATTAATTAATCGCCTGCCTCTGCTGCAACTGTGACAAAAGAACTTAAATGGGATGCTCGCTAAAATGATGATTTACAGCCATGTGATGTCCCAAAGAACTAAGACAAATCTCCAGCAACTACAAATGATTCATTTATCATTGTAATTGCTTTTTTTCTGCAGCCCATAGTCTCCACAGAAACTTGTCAATATTATACCCAGGTGAATGTCTCAAGGTAAAACTGCACAACAAGAATTCAGCAGTGGTATCTATTTCTCTATTTCTTCTCAGTCTACCTTTGTCTAACTGTTGTCTTTCTCCCCCCCCCCCCTCAGACAATTTCAGTTTCTGTATCAGTCTTGACACTGAGCTGCATCGCCCAAGACCGCTGGTATGCTATCTGCCACCCGCTGATGTTCAAGAGCACCGCTAAGAGGGCTCGCAAGAGTATTGTTGTCATCTGGGTGGTGTCGTGCATCATCATGATCCCTCAGGCTGTTGTGATGGAGTGCAGCAGCCTCCTGCCCGAGCTGACAAACAAGACCAGTCTGTTCACAGTGTGTGATGAGCACTGGGGAGGTTAGTTAAAAAATCTAATTACACAAACCATTTACACACAAGAAATACAGCGCCTAGTCTCTCACTTACTGACTTTAAGTTACATACCAGGATACCAGTATCTGGAGAACTATAGATCTCCAAAATCTGTCATTATTATCCAATTTTAATAAAATATAAGATATCACAAAGGAAACTCTAGTCCCCTCTGTGGTGGAATTTCTATAGTTATTTAGATTATAATGTACAGACATCATTAGGTTTATTCACTGTTCTCTAATGTCAGTCAACCCTGATAGAGTTCAGCTGTTATTAGAACACCAAGTACAGCTTAGAGAGTGTCAACTGTTCTTCCTGATATCTGCAAGGATGTTTGGTAGACTTATTGTCTGCTCCAGTGTTATTGACGACACAGATTAGTTTAGGTGGGTCAATGTGACATGACCCTGATAATGATAATGTCTTTTGGGATATATGCGATGCCCTTCGAAGAGTTTGGCAGATGTGGTTGAGCACTACACGAGGACACAAGTGTGATGTTGTCATCTTCTGTGAAAACTTTCATCAACGTAAGCCGTCTGAGTCAACTGAGTGTTATTGTGTGAAGTCAAGTCTTAGTAATTCCCTCATTACTTCAACATCACAGAACAGTCGAAGTATAAGGGGAATGTTATGTGTTAAATGTAGCATGTTTAAGGCAATGGCATTGGCGTGTTTGAATCCTGTCCAATCGCTGAATTGTAATCCTCTCCTGCGTTGCCATTGGCTGGGGGAGACACACCAACTCCCCGGCCTAGAAACGTCCCACGTCAACCAAAACAATACAAAACATGAAAATCCAGGCAGAGGACAGAGTCTCTGCAGACACCACACATTGCGTATGGAGGCCTGTAAGTGACTAAGGAGCAGCATTATTTTTGCACGAAAAAAGTTTTTATTTTTGAAGAAAAAGCTTCAGACTCTGTCTTTAAATTGATAATGCACATGACAATCAAATGTTTCAGAACACAGTCACATTAAATTGGTTGATAATTCCCATTAGTTTGATGGGTTAAGACTTAATCTTGTAAATATTTCTAAGCAGAAGCAGTGCTTAAAGAGGATGTTCTTTGTTCTGTCTATCAACGATGTGTAATGATCGGAGGTGTATGAACTTTCAAAGTCACTGTTTCATCGATTCATTACTCACTTTTTCTGAGAGAAGAATCAATGGCCTTCTAAATGTGTTTTTCCGGCAAATTTACTAAAAAATGAATGGCAGGCGTCAAATCACAGAAAAGTCAACATAGATCAAATCAAGTGTGTTTGATTCCGGTTATTGTTTGATTCAAGTTGTCCTGATTGAGTCTGCAAACTGATTGCAGCTGAAGAAAATTGCATCCCCTCTTTTCTCTGAACACGTGATTATTACATGTGCTGAACTCACAGTGTCATAACCAAAGATGTACGCTCAAATGTGCAGAGTTTTGGGTCAGGGTTATGTGTTTTTTATTTCCAGAGTGTCTGAAAAGAAACTTCAGAGCTGGATATATTTGAAGAACTGATTTTTTAGACCATCAGAGATTTCCCTCATCATTTCAGCTGGGAAGATTTTTTGCATATCAAATTATAACTTTAAAAGCCAAAACAGCCCAAAGTTTGTGCTGAGAAACATTCTCACTGCAAGGTCTGTGTAGAGAAAGTGTGAGGTTTGAGCAATTGGCAGAGGTCGTTTTGTGTTTCATGGTGCACCCTCTCTCTTTCATTCCCTCAATCATCCACACTTTACCCCAAACAAAAGGTTACAGATGGTCTGTAATGGCTTTTTATTTACTTTAGTCCTTTACTTGGGACAGGCGTCAGTCCGAGACTGCATGGCCTTTAATTATTTTCAAACTCTAAACTCGTGCACAGCACAGATGGAAAAGAACTTAAATTGTAAACATACACCAGAAAGAATATTAAACCGTTTACAAAAGTAGGACATTGATTTTTCAAAAATGTCTACAATTGTGCAACCCATTTAGTAGACACTTTTATCCACATCAGCTTGTCTTAAATGCATCAGTTAAAGCATTAAAAAGTCCCCATGAGAGATGGAAAAAAACATTTGTTGTCATAGTTTCAACCATTATTTCCATCTCTGCAGCCAGCACAGACAGTCCTCCCCATCACTCCTGTCGCTCACTGAGGTTTGATCCAGATCGTCATGCAGGACGTGACAGAGAATCTCAGCAGCATATTTCAAGCCATCTTCCTCATAGTTACACATATTATCATTATTCTGTCTTTCTTGGAACGATTTTTAAGTTTCTCTTTATTTCTCTTACCTTGCTGCTTTTGTTTGTTCTGATGAAACTCACCTTCCTCTGCTTGCAATAAGACTGCTTATCCCTGTGTTGATTTAAAGTACTCTGTATTTTGAGTGACTATGTGTTAACACTGTTGATTTGACCAGACACAGGAAAATAAACTGAGGTCATGTGTCTTAACCAGCTTTCCATAAAGTTTTGAATCTATTTATAATATTTTTTTTATTTACTTTTTCCAACAGCTGAGATCTACCCGAAGGTGTATCACACCTGTTTCTTCATCGTCACATACTTTGCACCATTGTGCCTCATGATCCTGGCGTACATCCAGATCTGTCACAAGCTGTGGTTTCAGCAGGTGTGTATTCCATCACTTGTTTTTTAAAAATCTATTTTTTAAAAGTGATATTCTTGCTCAAGCATTGTTTAAAGATGCTTCTGAAAGTTTTGCGCGGAAAAAGTAAACATATCAAAATAGAGTCTATTAACGCAAGGGGTTCCCAGACTTTTCACCCTGCGACCCCCAAAATAACAATGCGAGAGACGGGGGACCCCCTGTGTCCCTGGAAATGTTTGAAGCATTGAAGGTTGCGGCAGAATTGCACTAATAGGCTTATCCACACACTGACATTTGAACAACTTCAAAAGAAAACAGCAGCCTTAAGATAATTATATTATTTCAATGTGTCTGTGTGCGCTATTTACTAAGAGCACAACTGATACCTTCATTGTCACAGTCCTACTTTCATTTCAGCACAAATCTCACTTAAGGCTTATTTCATAATAATTGCTAAAAAAAAATGCAATTTCAAGTCTTTCAAAATTTGTATTTGTTTTTGGAAGGCATCTTGTGACCCCCCCCCACCCAGTGTCTCACCAACCTCCCACTATGGGAACCATTGTCTTAGTGAAGAGTGTAAACCTTCATAGCTATGAAAGACAAAGATCAAAGACGTCTGCCTGGCTCTGCACACAGCAGAGGAGCCTGGAACAGCATGTTTAAGTTATCTGAGTCCTGATAAGAAGCCCTGCCATCCTAAAGTTTTAATTGATCACTAACTGATGACTTACATAGAAGGCAGTGAGCTTACACATGCAAAGTGAGATGAGACTGTATTTGTTGTAAAGGCTATGAATGCAATACTTAATGATGACTCTGCACTGTTTGCTAGTTCAAAAGTATTTTTTTATTTCCCAGTTTTCTTGCTACTAGAGCTAAGAGAACAAAATTGATCCACTAAAGTATCTACATTTTTTAATGGATGATTCAAATACTTGATTTGTTCCGCTGGGATTGATGCCATCATATCCGCTAACAGAATAACAACCGACATGAGCCCGGAGCGGCCCAAAGTGTAAAGGAGCAGACGATTTCTCATTAGCTCTAAGTCTTTCAAGTTATCAATGAAGATATAACTCCATCAGACTGTCTGACTGAGCCAGCTTATAAATGAAGAAAGTGGAGAGTTTCAAACAACCGTGTCACCTCTTTGAGCAAGAAGGATAGCTCGCTAATTAGCTCAAGTAATGAACAATCAGTGGATCGCTATAATTGGACAAAGGCATATCATCCCAGTCCTACTTGCTCATTGTTTAACAATTCAGTAGCAACACGTGCAGTATTTCTCACCTGACAGACCAGGACACACTGAATTCAGCTAACAAGATTACAGCTGGCACACTGCACGCTCCCTCTTTGGTCTGAGTATGAACCCTTGACTTTAGGGTGCAGGTGCAGAACGCCCAGGATGTGGACTATAAAGAAATCACATCTTTTGCACCCGTGCAGCATTCAGCTGCTCAACAAGCTCTTTAGAAAGTACAAACTTGGCACTCTGCACTTTACTGAGCTTGCTTCTTGAAATCCCTAGACACATGGATTGCGTTGATCCCTCAAATGCAGCTATCAAACACGTGTGGAAAAGATGAAGTGAAGACAAGATGGTTACTCAACTGGAAAGTAACTTCGCTTGTATGTACATACAAGTGCATTACTCTACAGCGCATTACTCTTCAGATTTATAATGTTCGTTATAATCCATATAGCACCCTCTGCTGGTGAAAGAGAGCTGCTAGTGTAATACAATGAAACTCAAATAAAATGCTATTAGACTGGTTAATAAATCTAGTAATAACAGCGCATATTGCATATGTCACAGGATATGCTAATATCGGCTGGCCGATATAATGGACATACTTACAGAGAGTGGAGCGGGACAGGTGCAGGTGCAGATGTGTGTGTGTGTGCATAGCCTGAGAAGCAAGGTGAGACAATTAAATGCATTCTTGAGCAGAGACCAAAATAAGTTGAAGAATAAAGCACAGATAACTTGATACACAACCTAAGCTTATATGAAAACCGTAATATCTTTAAACATTTTCAATAGACGACCCCCTTCACCACCGTCACTCTGTGGAAAACACTGTTGAACATAAATAAATAGGAACCTAGTGACCTCCTTAAGGATTGGCTCGATTGTGTCTGTTTATATTTTATACTTTGTGTGCAGCTTCTTAATTTTTTAACACATTGTCCACATTGTGCCACCCCTGTCTTTTGCAAGCATTTTCCAGTCTATTGTCATTTGAATACCTTGGAAATGTACTCTAGCTTTGAACAGTACATGTTGTTCTTCCCTAAAAAAAAAGTTTTCAGCGCCTGATGTATGCTCATCATTTCATCGACAGATTCCTGGGAGCACATCAGTGCTGCAGAGGAAGTGGAGGTCGATGCAGTGCTCAGCCTCCTCTCCGGCGCTGGGAGAGCCCGTGAGGGTCCGCACCAGCACGGTCTGCGCCGAAATCAAGCAGGTCCGGGCGCGGCGCAAAACAGCCAGCATGCTCATGGCGGTGCTCTTTGTCTTCGCCCTGTGCTACCTGCCGATCAGCGTGCTCAATGTCATGAAAAGGTAATTATCCGTGGAGCTCTGCAGCATCCAGGATATGAAAAAAAGCAATTCAAACAGAGAGAGGCATGTGATGAATCAGTGCTCACTGTTTGGATTTCTTTTATTATAAGAAGCTCACCTTTGCATCTCCTTTTCTATAATGACGGATTCAGTACATTTTAAGCACTGACATGTTCCTCCTCTCTGCCACCGTATATTGAAAGCTATACAACTGATTTATATGTAATGAAAGTAAATAATGAATAGACCTGTAACTAATGCCATGTCTTTCTTTTTATCTGCAGAGTCTTTGGGACGTTCAAAAAAGTAAATGACAGAGAGAAAGTGTACGCATGGTTCACTTTCTCACACTGGCTCATATACGCCAATAGTGCAGCGAATCCCATCATCTACAACTTTCTCAGCGGTGAGTTTGTAACGCGCCCTACATCACCACCTGGAGCAGTTGTTAGGGTTTACTACTGACCTCTAGTGGACAAAGCGGGTGGCAAAAGTAAAACACATTTTTAACACATGTGGCAACAATAAAGACTCAGGTAAAAAGTACTGAAGTGAAAAGGAGTTAATGTTCTCAAATATGTTATTAATTAGATTTCTCTCTCTTTTTGCCCTCAGGTAAGTTCCGCAAGGAGTTCAAAGCAGCTTTTTCCTGCCACTGCTGCAGCAAAAGCCAGAATCAGACAAAGAGGATAAGAACCAGAACGAGCACGGAGAGCCGGAAATCCCTGTCGACTCAAGTGAACAACATGGACAATGTGTCGCGCATATCTGATCAGATGGTGTAGTTGGTGCAGAATCTGGGTGCCCAATCCAAGGACTCATTGCAAAGTCAAGAAGTCTAGACCGGATCCTTTGATAAAAAATCACGTCTCATTACCTATATTTTATGTTTAGCTTCTAAAGGACACTTTATAGAAATGAAGTGCTTTAAAAATCGGACCTCTGTTCTCTGAGGACTTTCGCACATCTTTCACATCACAGACACAGAAAACATGACAACCTCTTGTATATAACAGAAAATATATATTTACTATGAAAAGAACATCATTTGAATGTTACGTCTTTGATTACTCGTTTGTACTTTATGATGTACAGTTCAGTGAAATGGTTTGCACATAATGTAATGTATTGGTAATGTACTATTTTTGGACGTTTATCTTATCTTTGGTTCAGAAGCCCGAGTCTGTAATGCAGAATCTAATTTAAAGGTCACATATTACGCAAAATACACTTTACCATGTTTTTATATGTGCCTGAGAAAGCCCGAGCCACCCAAGCCCTTCCAGAGAGGGGGCGTGGTCAAACACAGCTCATTAGAATTTAAAGCTACAGACACAGAAACAGCCTGTTTTGAGCAGGGCTGAAATAGAGGGGTTTATAGGCATGATCAAATACAGGATCAGAGTGGATTTAGAACAAGAAACTTCACAGACATGTTTTTGGGAGCTCTGACACTTATTTAAACTGGTTAAAAAGGAGGAGAATATGTGACCTTTAATTAATTACTGCTGACAGGACATTGTGTTTTTTCTCATGTTTTTTTTTTCTTTTTAAATACCAATTGAGGATCAGGTGCTCTAAAGGAAATGTGTAACGATTGGTAATTTTTCCCTCTTAATTAGCAGATAAAAGTCAATCTTGGGGCTTTAGTGGAAACGGCCACAGATGCATGATTTCTTGCATTAGCAGTGGGTAATGATTCGGGGGTTTATCATCATTATTCTACATTACTGGTGAATATTCAACAGCTTTCTTGCGTGAGTGTCAACCTCATTACTCAACACGCTGACTACTTATGGAGCCATCAGCGAGGCAGACTCATCACCTCCGTCAGGCGTCAGCAGCCAAGGGGGATCAATCTTGTGCCTGTCTGCAGCTGATCCTGCAAACAGCTCGACCCATCGTCCTTTTGTTCAATCTAATGCCTGTAGTTTCATCACCCTCTTGTATTTGTCAGTTTTTGTTACCATTTTTTTTTGACTGCTGACACACGTTTGTTTGTTTGTTTGTTTGTTTGTTTGTTTGTGTTAACATGCAACAAGGAGTCACAGGTGATTAAAAACCCCCTAAGATTGAAATCTTGTTTCAGCTTTGGAGATTTGTCTTAAATGGGGACGATGTCTGCGATGATCAAGGTGAAGTTGGCAGAAATATGTTTGAGTTTTGTACTCATTTATTCACACATTAACACCTGATTTCAAAACATTTAATTCTGTCACTAAGCTGCTTAAATTGCCTTTTGTGCGTTAACTCCATACGTAAGGCCTGTGTCCCAAGGACGTCTTTTTGTGCTGTCAGTGCCCACAACCTCAGTTACAGAGTGTCTCTCACTGGCGCTAACTGTTGCTAAGATACAAAAGTCAAGTTCTGCCACCCTGTCATGACTGCTAGGTCTGTTTGAATAACAAGCTTCATATTTTCCTTCAAGTTAATATCACCAAGAAAACATAAAAACACAATGGAAAGTACTTGTGTCCTGGCATTAGCAGCAGCTATTGTTGTTGTCAAGGCTGATATAAGAAGCCCAGCCTTGAAAATGGAAGCTGCCAACGCTTAAAATATGCGATCCAGCAAATGTCGCCCTTGAGCACCAGCATGAAACTAAAACAACTTGCACTGCATTGTTGTGTTAGCATGCTAATGCTAGCGATCTTTATTATGCTGGTATCTTCACACTGCATGTAAATTTACCTGAAATGAGCGTGATCTAGAAACACAGTTAAGCAGTGAGTACAGTATGTTATTCTTCTTTTCTCTAGTCCCTCAATTAAACAACTTTTATACTCGAGGGGAGGAGTCAGCCGGCCGTCCCGGCGATGTAAACAAACTGAAGATAGGACTCTGAAAACTCTGAAAACATCACAGACAGTGGGACTCGGGTGTTACACCCATTGTAGACAGTCATGACTCACAGAGTTATTTTCAGAGGATATACTTGATTTATATTACATTTAGGTGTGAAAAACCCTAACCCGCATATAAAGGCTTTAAATGTCCTTTATTTTGCGATGCAGTGGCAATTTTTTATGCCATGTGCTTGTCAAAACGAATAAACTCTCATTAAATACCCCTGTAAAATAAGCACAAACAAAAAACATAACAAGCCTTACCCATTCTGTTGCCACATTTTGGCCTATGTCATAGCTAAAAAATAAATTATTTCCACACATTTATTCAGAGTTCTCATTCTTCATATTTGTCGCTTCCTCTATCTTTTTCCTTCCGGCTCCACTGATCAGCTTACTATGGGCATTTACTCTGAAGTACTAAACCAACTGGATTTCAGCACAACCCTTATTGACCAATCATCCTAAAATGTGTCTTCTTGTCCTCTCTGCTGCTCTCAGTTCAGATTGTTAAGACCCTCCTCCACCCTGGTCACCTCCAATCCATCTCATCAGTGTCTACATCCAGCACCCTACAATCACCCCACATCCTTCATCACCACCCTTATTGACCAATCATCCTAAAATGTGTCTTCTTTTGTCCTCTCTGCTGCTCTACGTTTGTAGTTCTAGTTTGATCGTAAGGGACCCTCCTCCACCCTGGTCACCTCCAATCCATCATAATCACCCCACATGCTCCATCACCATCACTACCGCCGTCTAGACTCCATCATGAAGTTCTCCGCCTAACAACTCTTACAAGAGCATGAAGACAAGACACTGTGCATTTGTCATCCCTTTCTAAAAACTTGTTAAGTAATGAAGTAGTGACGGGACTAAAATTAAGTACAGAATGAAAAATTAATCCCTCTTTTATTATCTATAGCTGCACTCTCCACTGTATGGTTTATTGTCTGCTTTTTTAAAGTTACCATTAATGCAAGTGGTGGTGCACAGTATGTGGTCAAATGTCCTCACAGTGACTCAACACAGCGCTGGGAGGAAGATGTAAGATTCACTACTAGTGTTTGAGTAAGGGAGAAAGTGTCTCAGTCTGAGAGACCTTGAATGAATTCATCCATCCATTATCTTTACAGCTTTTCCTGTTCTGGGGGTCGCGGGGTCGCACAATTGTCTACAAGTAATACAATTGTGGGTCAGAAAACAGGAAAACTCGGTTCACCAGTCAATCACAAAGCTGACATTTAGAGACGGTCAACCAGACACACTCACATTCACACCTACAGGCAATTTATCAATCAATCAATCAATCAAACTTTATTTGTATAGCACTTTTCATATAGCAAATGTATCCCAAAGTGCCCAACATTTAATCAAACAGCAACAACATGACTCCCTCCCCCACCCCTATCCCACAATCCAAAAACTAAGGTAACAATAACTAGATAAGAACAGGTACTGAGGAAACGCAAACATTTATTCTAAATGAGGAAATACAGGAGGTTCAAAATGTAATAAAACTAGATTGAAATGAGATTCAGTTAAAAGCTCTACAATTTAGTCACCAATTGACCTAACGAGCATGATTTTGGACTTGTTTTGGAAGCCTGGAGTACCTGGAGAGAACCCACGCATGCACAGGGAGAACACGATAACTCCACACAGAGAGGCTCATGTCCAATGGGGATTCAAACCAGGAACTGTCTTGCTGTGAGGCAACAGCGCTAACCACTGCAGCACCTTGAATTAATGACCTTTTTCGATGATTTACACTGTAAAGTGTTTCTGTAAAACATTGTTTTTTCACTATGAGCATTATAGAAAAGCAGCACATTTTTTCATCCAACCTTGATCTTTCTTTTAAAGTCTAAGACCCCCTGAACCATACCATGAGAAACACAAAGAGACCTGTATCTGCATCACCTCTTTCACCTCAGAATGAATGAATGAATGTGTGTGAGCACAAAAAGCCTTGAACGTCAAAAATAATTCAAAATTCAGAATCCAGAGGAAGAACTGGAGCCCACGAATCACTGAGGGCAAATTAACGAAGGTATTCCTCAGAGTATAAAATGTCGGTCCTTTGCACCTTAATGCATTTGCCGTTAGTGATTCATCTGATCCAGAACTTTCTTTGGATTCTGCCTGAAGGAGTCCTTTGAATTATTTTTTGAAGTCTTGACGTCTTTGAGAGCACCGACCTCCATCTGTGGAGGGGCTGAAGCTCAAGAGATTCCTTACACGATGCTATGCCATCTTTGATTTTTCAACCCCAGTAAGGAAGGAATTGAGTGACATGCTCATGTGATGGCCCTGGCCATGGTGTTGTGCTTGGTTACTGTTGTTGTTCTTTTGTGTTTTCAGAGTTAACTCAAAGTTGGCAGAAAAATATATTTCCAAAACAAAGGCACTTGTGCAAATTTGATTTTGTTTGTAACCTCGAAAAACAAAGCCTGAGACTGTGATTAATTAGTCATTTTGACAGCATGGAGTGCTGTGTGTGTTTGCTGGCAGATCTCATGACAGGCGGAAAGTTAAAGGTTTCTGCACACTGAACTTTGCAATAGAATACGCTCACTGGAAGAAGACAGTCTCAAAACAAAAAGCAAACTCTCAAAAAATGATTATTTATGCATTCAAAATTCTGATTGTCCATGTCAGCTTAATGACGTAGCACTGTCAAATCTGATGTCTGTTTGCTGATGACACAAATACCTCTGAAAATAAGCACCAAGTTTTTGTTTTTTATTTTGTCACTGGGTTTGAACTTTGTTAGCGTCACCGTCATCGCTGGAAGTGGAGTCACAGGCTGGGTAACTTTTTGCCTTTTGAGTGTTCTTCTTGTGTTGTCTGCTGATTGCCGGCTGTATGTATTTTACTGCTGACTGCTAAACAAAGTGCCCTCTCACAGGGATAACAAAGACAACCTTGATCCTCGAACTGAGCCACCATCGAAGGTTTTATGGTAAATGCAAGTAATACAATGTGGGTCAGAAAACAGGAAAACTCGGCTTAAAGTCACTAAAATGCACAGACAGTCTTCATGTTGCTTCATAACTTCAAGCAAGCTGTTTCACGAACAGCTTGAAAACTAGTTCAAAAGAAATATACGACATTAGAAGCTCTTCAAATCAGTAACTCAATAAATAACGAAAAACTTTTGACCCAAAGCTTTTTTTATGATTTTAAAGCTGGTTTGGATACACTGTCAGCGATCCCATCACATCCTTATTATTAATACACTATTATTATGTAAATAGTTAAATTCTTCTTTTAGCAGCAATTATTTCTAACATATCAGTCTTGTCAACAAAAACTATGTAAAAAATTCCCACTTAAATAATATGACCAAACGATTGGATGTCGATTTTGTTCTTTTATTTTCTGTTTTTGTCTGTGAACGGCTTGTTATTTCATTACACGGTGCGGGGCACAGCCCACAGTAAATGCTCTGGTAAATGTGTCTCCTCCTTGTCTGTGGTTGGTGCATCCATCCAAGCTACATCCCTGGCACCAAAGTGAGAGACGGATCACCTGCAGGAGAGACTCAGTGGTTTGTCCTCTGACAGCTTCACAACTGTCAACATGAAACTGGAGGCTGCGGTCATATTGGGTGAGTGATGCTATAAAATTATCATTTTTGTTTCTGATAATAAAATGTATTGATTTTATCTTTCTTTTGCAGCATGTTGTAAGGGAGGTTATGAACTAGAGCTGTATGTTTTTTTTAGTGTGATAACTGTAAAGTCAGCAACAATCTTTGATGTCAAACTTGCAGAAAATACTTTTTGAACATTTGTTCGGCAAAAACACAAAATCTAAAAAGAACATGTCAATACAATTTCAAGATAAAGAAGTGTTGTTTTTTTATAATCAATTTGTGTTCCAGCGATTGTTTTTCCTCAGATATTCAGCCTCAGCGTGTCGCCTCCACCTCCAGACTGTTCAGCTGCTGTTCATACCTGCATGTCAGATTTATGCAAGAAGGAAACGGCTTTTTACGGCGGCACCTGTGCTGGTAACTTAAAAAACAATATATCTGCTACAGTGTTGATTGCAACATGGTGTAACCCTTCATGTTGTCCAGTGGCATTATAAAAGTAGTAAGTACATGTCCTCAGGAGGCTCAGGACATGAAGCTTTTCTCAATTGAATTGCAGCTCCTCGAGTAAAGCTTAAATGTAATAACATGAGGCGATAGCCTGGAGCAAAGTTTATATAACTACAAAAACAGATAATAATAAATAGGCCTTCCCTTAAAATAGATCTGTTTTGATATTATAGCCGTGTATTCCAGACCTTTTAAAGAGAAACAATCAGAGCAGGTGCGCTAAACACCTGTCGCACGCGGCTCGATCACATAATGGAAAATCCTGTTTTTCTTATCCTGTTTTTGTTATTCAAGATGAAACGTGCCAAATTAAAGGCTCACAGGCCTGTAACATGACCATCCAGGCCGTGCTGGTCCAGTTTCCCTCCCTGGAGGGGTGTGTGTGTGCACGGGAGGAGGAGGAGCTTTGTGGCTCCATACGAGAACTGGCCACACAATGCCGTCCAAACACAGGTGCAGTACTTTCTGGGAAGAATGAAAACATCGTTTATAGGTGCAGTGATTGTGTTGTTGACTCAAGGTGATTTGGTGTTCTGTTTAAATAAATGCTTTTTGTGCTTCAGCTTGCACATCATTAGCAGAAGGGTTTCAATAAGCATTTTGTATGGTGGCCCTGAAGGGTCAAAACCGACGCATAATTTCCAAAACACAACTAAAAACCATTAAACAAAAACACACCATCATTACACTAAAGCATTTCAGTCAGCTCACGTTTGAATTTGTGTGAAATATTCATTGCAGCAGCAGAACACAGTTTGTGTTTGGCGTCCAGGCTCTGACCTCATCACTCCTCGCAGTTTTAATTTAACATGCAGATTTTGAGGAGTGATGAGACGATGTCTTGAA
Organism: Labrus bergylta; assembly: GCF_963930695.1. Lineage (NCBI taxonomy): Eukaryota > Metazoa > Chordata > Actinopteri > Labriformes > Labridae > Labrus > Labrus bergylta. The sequence goes on from NC_089204.1 coordinate 25,945,591, forward strand.
AGTTGGAGCCTTTTTCAGATTTACTGTTTTTTGAAATGTTGTGTCTTTTGAGACGCCTGATTTCTTTTGGTAATTTGATGTTGTGTGAGGCCTATTTAGAATTTCATGTTTTGAAGGGTTCTTGTTTTATCCCCCTTTACAAGATGATGTTCTTAGTTGAATGAATGGTTGTCTTATTTTGAAGTTCAGGACCATCATAACGTGGTTTTGGATTTACTAATGATTCCTGATTCCTCAATGTCTTTTCAGCATCTCAGCAGAAGAGGAGCTCAGGGATGGACTGGCAGTCAAGCACTTTGATACACAATGGTGATCATTTTACAAGATTATAACCTCAAGAACAAAAATATTAAAATACAAAACAGTTTCCTGAATTCAATAAACATATATATGATGTTTTTTCAGTCTTTAAAACTCACACACTGCGTTTCCTTTCCCAGCGTACGATGCTGCCGGATCCTGCTTGGACAGAATGACAGAATGTGTCAGTGATGCAGTTTGTAACAGGTACCTGGCACCGGTTCTTCAGGCGTGCACAGCAGAGCAGTGCGACAGCGACCGCTGTCAACAAGTGACTCAGCAGTTCTACAGCAGCATGCCGTGCAGCGTGGCAGAGATGTTGGTGCTGTGTGAGTGTGCAGCTTCAGATCAGAACTGTCTTCACATGAAAAGCACTCTGCACAGCGGCACCTGTGGAGTCTCCACATTGATCTGTCAGGAGACAACGGACCAGTGTGCTGAGGACCAAGACTGTAGGTATGTTACAACTATAACTCGACAATATAATACACCCATTAAAACCAACAAACAACAAGCTGTCCTGTGAGCTCAACTCACTGCCACTTAAAATGTATTATTACGAGGGCTGCCAAACTATTTCATTTTTGTTAATCGCTAAATTCCAATAGTATCACGATCACGTGCTAGATATGCCATTATTTTGCATTTCAAAACAGTTTTTGTCATGCTTTTATTTTGTATTTTGTACTGTCTTAAGCTAAATTTCACTTACTTTCTGTTTGGAAAAAAAATATGTTGGAATAAAAAAAAGATGGAAAAGTTCATGAAAATAGTGAATGGGAACAAAATGTCACCTCATGCCTGCAGGAAGACACTGCGGTGGTTTAACTACACCGTAGAGTGGTGGAAGGGACGAAATGACTCGTGATTAAAATAATAAATGCAATAACTGCTTACTGTAATCGAATCCAGATTAAAGCATCAAGGCTGACTGCCCAATTACATACATAGGCCTACTGTAAATTAAAAAAACAAGCCGTTGCTCTTCACACACAATAGGAAGAACACCTGTCATAAAATGTTGACATGTAAAGCGTCTCTCACAGTTTAAACAGCTGATAAGATTTGGAAAATCTTTTAGTGTGGCTCAGACTTAAAGGAAGCAGATCAGGTCACTGGAATGGATGACATATCATGAAATCCATCCAACAGACTTGCTTAAGAATCAGAATTAGTTTTACTGCCTAATTAATTTAAGAATCTGACTTAGTGGGGCTTCTGTAGCCGAGTGGTTTGGCCACGCGTCCCATGTACAGAGCCTGTAGTCCAAAAAGCATTCGACCCCGGTCCAAATCCGACCTGTGGCTCCTTTCCTGCATGTCATTCCCCACTCTCTCTCTCTCTGTCGCTGATTTCTGACTCTATCCACTGTCCTTAAATAGAGGCATAACAAGGGCAAACATAAAATCCTACAAGAAGCTATGAAACAGCGACGCTTCTACTGACAGGGAACTTATATAGAATAAGATAAAATATACAACAAGCAATATAATCTATATGATAGAATATAAGAACACAAAATGCACAACCCAAAGGTGCACTGGAGGAGCTGTACAGTCATGCAGGTAAGTGCATGATTTTCAGAGCAGATAACTTACAGTATAAATGTCCACACAGTGTAAACAGAAGATACTTGACTGAAATGTTCTCTGACTGTGGAGCTATATGATAATTTAGAGATAAGTAAGTGAGATAAAAATAATCTGGCTGGTAGTGTGGCCAGAAAAAAGAAACTTCAGACTCACTGCTTCCTGCTTAACATTAAATATTCTGTAAGGGAAGGCTTAAGGCTGAGCAAACCTGCGACATGGCTCCAGTTATTTTACACTTCTAAGAAAACAACTTTACCGTATAGCAATTAAAACACGAGGGCAGATAGCGAGCGTGTTGGTTGATATCTCGACATTCTGGTTCAATTTGTGGCTTATGAATTAGCGTCTCAGGGCAAACGATAAACTTCATTTCCCCACGACTTGTCACAGCAGACGGGGGTTTAAGGGCACAATTCCAATTTGCGTCTAGTGAAGCTGAAATGTCTACAGGCAATTATTTAGAGGAAATGTCATGTTGTTACAGTAGGACAGTCGGCGAGGCGTTTAGTTCTGCCGTTTTCCCCTAATTCAGATGTAATAACTAAACTTATGTGGAGCAAATTTTTTTTGGGCCGATACTGATATGGAGAAAAAACATCCTATACCGATATACTGTATTGGCTGATATCTTTCTTATAGATTATATCTTTAATTTGTAGAGATATATATAGATATACACGTATATTGCGTTGATCCCTCAACTGCAGTCATCAAACACAACTGGAAGGTAACTGCGCATAAACGTGCATCACCGGCTGACACTCTGGAGAGTCATAATGCTCGTTATAATCCATACGGCTCCCTTTTCGGGTGACAGCCAGTCCAATACAATTATACTCAAATGAAATGCATTTTGACTAATGATTAAATCTAGTAATATCGGTGCATATCTATCATACGAGAGTCACTTGATGTGCTAATATTTGCTGATATAATCTGTTGGCTGATGTACGGTAACTGGTGGTCCCTGCTAGAGGCTTTTGAGATGAAAACAGAATCACAAGGCTTAAAGAAACAGTGAAACTACACACAGTGATACACATACAGACATTTTAAACTCAATAAAAATAATAGACTAAATAAGACCAATCAGTAAAATGAGGAATATAAGAGGAAACAGTCAATGCTCACAGACTTGCTTCAGTTTCAGACACTTGCTTCTTAAAAAAACAAAAAGTCAGTTTGTTCAACAGGTGACTTCGTCTGCCCAATAAAAAACTCTTCTCTGGATCAGTATTATGGTGTACTAGATGTCAGCATTAAATTTAAATTACACAACAGATACACATCGGCTACTGACATCGTTTCATGCCACTTTATTTTCCGATGTGCCGATGTCTGTCAACAGGGTAAATATCGGCCGATGTCGATGTTGAACTGATGCGTCGGTGCATCCCCAGGAACAGCTGTTCTGTTAATTATGCATAATCATAGAGAAAGCATCTGTCTGGATGTGCTCCAAATTTGAGTTGAATTAAAACCTCAGTAACAAAAGCTGAAAAACAAAAAGCTTACAAAACATAAAAATGCCTCGAGCTATTGTCTGTCATGGGTAATTAAGGGTTATAAAAATGATGCATTTGCTTTGTGTATTTTTCATAAATACAAAGCAGCCATGGACTGAATATGAAACATGTTTTTCTCTCATTTATCAGAAAACTTTTAAAGACTCTCAGAGAGAAATGCTGGAGCTCTGAAGGAGCACAGTGCAGCGACAGCGACCTCGAAAATAATGAATGTTTCAGCCGGATGGATCCAGCTTTAATCCTTGGTGCAGATCCAGAATGTCAAAGAGCCTTTTTGGCCACCATGGGCACCGTACTTCACTATCCATGTACATGCAGAGGAATGCACGGTGATGATCTGCTGACATGCAACATGATTTATGAGGTTTTTCACAACAGATCACTCTTCAGTAAGTAGGGTGCGGATTCATCAGCATTAAGATTCTTCATTACATTTTTTTTGTTGTTGTAATTTTAAAGCTTTTTTTGTGTGTTTCAGTCACATCTTGGAAAAAATCCACCTCCAAACCTCCCGGACTCAGCGACCCTGAGGATGGTTACGTGTGGTCGAACGGTAAATTTCAGTTCAAGTTCTGTTAATTCCAAAGTCAACCTGCATGTAGGAGGAGATATGATTGTGCATTTCTCTCTCTCTCTCTCCTCTCTTTATCTAAACTCTGTAAACTATGATTTCCTTATCGTTATTAATTTGAATTTAATTTAATTAATTTGATTCCTGTGTTCTCAGATTATCTCCTCTACGCTTTTGCAACGTTACTGCTTGTTGGAGTGGTGATATTAATGACTCTGGCCGTTATCAGTAAAATATGGTAAGAACATTAACATAAATAAAATATGTCAAATCTTTTATTGAGTGCTAACACTTTTTAATTTTGTCTTGTAGGATGTTGAGAAGAAGAGAGAAAACTAAATTTCACCATCCGCAGAAAAGCCCTTGTGTTGTTATCCTCTGATATTTCTGCATGTATTAAATGTATGTCTTTCACATTTTAATCTAACTCACAAATATTTAAGATTACTACCAGGGCTGTCAAACGATTATAATTGTTAAACTGGCTGTTTGAATTCAACCCTGCTTTTATTTTGAAATAAAGAAAGGCCCTCCTGGTAATATAGATCAAAGGTCGTTACAGTGGATATTACTTTTGACTTTCAGACGAATGAGACATTCAAAGATGCAGCAGTGTTGATTCTTCCATCTCTGTGACTACGGGGAGATACTGCGGAGGACTATCTACGGTGCGCCTAAAGGGACAAAATAGCCTTTGATTAATGAGATTAAAAAAACAACGAATGCTTTAACGTCAGACCTAATTGATCGTGATTATACAGTACTGCTGACAGCCCTAATTATTTTGTTAGAATGAACATTATTGATAGGAGTAAATGTGATAAAAAGTCTCCATGCACAGAGAGAACAACATGGCAGCTTCGTTAGATATTAGACCGTCGTTGTGTATTCTAGTCTCTGACAGGTTATTTTCATAATGTTTTCTCTCTGCAGCTTCTTCAGAATCAATTTATTGGGGCTGTTTGCTTTCAATGCATCTGATAATAAACTCCACTCCAAACCATTTGACATTAGAATCTGCCTTTTTTTTCATCCCTGGACAAAAAAAACTGCCTGCACATTATCCTTTACAGTGAAATCTTTGTTTGTGTTGTGTTTTTTAAACCCTGGAGGGCAGAAGAAGGTGTTGTTACAGTAAATTACACCGCTGCATTCTCTGATTCTGTGACGCACGATCCTCGGGAAGTTGTCCGGTTGTCTGGTTGTAGGTTTACGACCCCCCCCCCCCCCCCCCCCAGAACTTGATGCCCTAGGCGATTCCTATATTGCCTATATGCTTTGAGCCGCTTGATCCACAGCACAGAGAACTATAGATCACAAGAAGAAGACTAGGAAAATGTCCCTCAAAATATATACAAGCACATTCGTACATCATTAAAATGACTCAAGGTGTAATGAAAAAAGCTCAATCACACATCGGACCAGAAGAATGGGAATTCATTCATTTGAAGGAAGATACTGGGAGAACTCTGTTGTAACACCACCTACACGTCTACCTGGATTCTGAGACAGAAAATGGTTTACGCAAGAGAATCATCCCTCTATGACGATGTGCTAAAGGGAAGGCATGGGGTCTGTGATCAAAGAAGGAAAGACAATTTAACGCTTTATAGGGAAACAGCAGGACTTTAAATAATGCAGCTGAGGGAGCCAGAGCATGTGAGTGACATTGTTTCTTGTTTTTACCAGAGGATATTATTCAGGAAGAACCTGAGTGATGCCAAAATGTTGAATTAAAAGCCGAGGGCTTCAGGTGAAAGATTCAGAGAATTCTCAAGAAGTAGGAGGAAGACGTTGGATTGAATCTGATTTCTTTGTTTATTCAACTTTATCATCCCTGTGAGGGGCACATTTGTTTTGAAGTCAGCACTAAAACCGCATATTCTGACAGAACAGAAGAACCCGGACAGGAAGTCGGACAAGAAAATGCACAGAGCGTTCGACAACGTCCATCGTGTCACGCTATGGTAGCAGTTTTTAATCAAGGTATCACTTTCTTACATGCACGTATACCTTCATCATCACACCCACTCACAGGACACACAGAAACTGCAGGAGCTGTAGCCTAGCGGGTACAGAGGCTATTATCCTTGTCGCAGTGGCTGTGGATTTGAATCCGACTTTGACCCTTTGCTGCATGTTGTGACGGTCACCGCCTTGACTGAATACCAGGCTATTGATTCTGATTCCTAGAATACTAGGACTGATCCAATTTGGAGCACCTGGGCCTGTTGCTCAACCCCAGGGTGGCTCTCGCTCTCTCTCTCACATGCCACATGGACTCACATCCTCAACCATTGCATATTTAGGACATTGTTCCAGTTTGCTTCACAACGACCCACACTTCATTTATGCCACACATCCACATCCACTCTACTGACTTTACTGACGGACACACTCCATGTTTGATGTTCGCCTGTCTTTAGTTTACGTTGTTACAATAAATCATTATTATCTGAAGTTAGCTGATGTCCTTTCTCATATTTGTCATGGACTTTGAGCCAGGTTATGACATGGGTATGTCCTCCCCTCCTCTCTCCTCCCAACATTTCCTGTCTCTCTTCTACTGTCTTATCCAATGAAGGCAAAAAAAAAATGACCTTTTAAAAAAAAAAGGGTTGTGTGGACAGTCATTAGCTGTCTCTTTATAAAACTGCTACACATGAAATGCCCATTATATGACAGCATATTGTGTATTCTGCCTCTGAAATAATGTAAATGTCATGATCATTTTATATTTTTATGCCACAGAAGGAATAATATTTAGGAGACGAGAGGTGAAGCTGCACCGGCTTCACAGCTACGCGCTGTTTGGACTCCATCTTTCACCTCACCGTCATCATGTCTGGACCGTGGGAGGAAGCTGCACCCACACACACACACACACACACACACACACACACACACACACACACACACACACACACACACACACACACACACACACACACACACACGATAACTGTAAGTAAACTAACAGCCACATGCAAACACACTTCCTATATCCAAACCCCCCCCCCCCCCCCCTTGCTGGTTGAAAGCCAGAGAATTCCTGCTGTGCATATGTAGGATGTATATAAAGAAGAGGAAGTGTAGGAAGGAAAGTGAAGGTCTGGCTTTTCTCCGAATGTTCTTTGTGTTTAAAAGAAAAACATCTCTAATTTATTTTCTTTGTTCTGCTTCAAAGTGAAGACAGTGTTCTTGACATTCTTCGTCACTCTTTTTGATATCAATGAACAATTTTCTTTCCAGCCTCTTATTTTCTTTTACATCTTCTCCTCATGTCCCGCTCAGAGTTTGAGCATCCTCTCACCCTAGATTTCCCCTCAAGGGGGTTCAGAGATGTTTACACCTTTACTGGTTTACTTTGCAATTTTTCTCCCAAAGAACATGTCTTAAGAGGTTTGGTTATCGCTGTAGCTTCCTCTTGAAATTTGTTTTTTTGTGCAAGCGCCTGCAGGACTAACCTGAAAGCCTTCGGGTGACACTCGGCTTCAAAATGATCCTGCTTCACTTAGTTTGGGTGACGGCTGCTCTGAGAAAAACAACAGCACATTGTTCCCAATTAAACTTCTTTAGCTGGAAGGCAGGAGATCGTATAGTGTTAACTGAACATCTAAAAAGCTACCAAAAGGATACCATGAAATGTCTTTTTCAGGTATTGGTTTCAAGTGAATGAATGTGAATGACTTCGATGTTTCACTGACTTTTCAAGACCAGCAGGTAAACATTTTTTTACTTAATTTCCAGATTCTGCAAAGATACAAGCTGTATTTGTAAAAACTCAGCAGAGAGGGTTGAAGCATAAGGAAAGATGTTTTCTGTAAGATATGCAAAAAGTTATTGCCTATAGCCCAAAAAAAGGCAAAATCCCAAAACCATATAGACACATGAAAGCAAGAATAGAATTGTAATGATCAGGTAGTCAAAGTTGCAAATACAGAGCTTATGGATGGAAAGCTTCGACAAAAGACAAACTGGGAAAGATTGAATAAGAAAATCTCAATATCAATTTGACATCTGGACAGTATACTTGCAGGACTGATGGCAAACAAGGGATCGCGTGTAAATGGCCTTGAATGGCGCTCCTCTAGTTTTCCGATCATTAAAGCACTACATGTCATAGTCAACCTTTCACCCCACACAATGGGGTTTCCCATCTTTCGAGTGATGGTGCTCTCAAATAGAGGATTGCTGATGCGCAAACACACCTTTATGCGCACAGACGCACACACAAGCAGCGAGCGCAAACACCTGTCCGGTGACATTTGAAAGGTAAGCTGAAGGCAAATCAAGCCTGCCTACTATAAACACACTTCTGAATGTACAATTAAGTGCAACTGATCCAGTGACAGGTCCTGCACACACACGCATAAAGTATAAATTTCATTTTTATGCACACATCCCCCTCAGACTATAAATCAGACAAACTCAGCTGCTAGTTACCAACATTTCAGCTAATAAATCAACAAAACTCCAAGAATTCACAAGGTGTGCCTCACACACAAAATGCATTAAATGAATACCCAGCTGCCAGGAAAAGCGCACCTATAGGTTTTGATGTCTTCATTATCAAGCAAGCCTGTTGTTATGGTTTTAGGGTGTAAAGCATCCATGTTTATTCACTGTCCGGGTCTTGATCTCCAGCAGTGCCAGCTTACTGGTTCGGGGCAGTCTCCTCAACATTCTGTTTTTGTTTTGTTTGTATTGTTCTCAAACTCTCCTTGGACCCTCACGAGGGTGACTGACCATCAGCAATGCCAGAATCCTCCGCAGAAGATTTGGCCAGGTGTCCTTGCTCGTCCCCATTTTTCGGCTTTTCATTTAGTGACTTGCGTTTCTAATCTTTCTCAGCACCTGTATGAGCCTTACTAGGTTTCATCATCGCCTATTTCGTACATTTTGATTGAGTCTCTGCAGTGGGGGGTTAAAGAATACAAGACGATCCGAGATGCCAAACTAGTGAATATTTGAAAGTTGGCTCTGCCTATAGGGGGGAAGTGGATTAAGGCCAGAGTTCAATGCGTGCTGCGCCATTGGTTGAATTTAATCACGAGTCGGTTTTAGTTTCATTCTAAAAAACTTTTCCTTTGTATAGTATTATATCTCGGTTAATATTGAAATGTAAAGAAAATAGATAAGAAATATAATCAAACCCCAGAAACTTAATGGGGGTGCATTGGCTATCCCAGACAAGGCCGCGCAAGTTCAAATTACGAGACATATAGGAGATGCTACGATTTTCTGAAATGACTGTTTACACATTGGTTTGCAAGTGCATGTCTGAAACAGCTTTTCATGTACCAGGCAACCAAAACTAATAAGGTCATCCCTTAGATGAGCTTCAGCACACATCACATCACTTCAGTCATTTGTTTTATGATCATGAGATGAAAAAGATTCTCCAGCTCCATCACCAAGTCTGAATCCAAAAAAAATCCACTAAGAAAAATAATGCGTCAAAGCTAATCCCCAGGCTGTGATGGAGACGCAGATAAAAGTGCTTCGGCTTTTTACTCAAACTTTCCTCTGCAGTGAGAAAAACACACTTTGGATTGAGACACATGACATGGAAACGTGTTTTCCTAACACCAGAGCAATCAGCAGCGTGGATAGCATGTGATCATCTAACTGGGGCGGCAGTAGCTCAGTCTGTAGGGACTTGGGTTGGGACCAGGAGGATCACCAGTTCAAGTCCCGGTGTCTCCCTTAGTGCATGTCGATAGGATCCTGTTTGTGTGCATGTGTGTATATACTTCAGCCTATGTGTGTGTTGCATGACTACAGAGTGTAAAAACTGAAATTTTCCCTTGTGGGGATCAATAAAAGTAAATCTTCAATAAAGAAAGTAAATCTTGTCTGATGGAGAATGACATGCATAAATGATGAAGGAGGACCAATGAGGATATGCAATTATCATATCCTAATACATTTATGCAAATTTAATTACACATTTTATTGTGTTCTCTATTCACAAGAGTCAAGTTTATTTATTTCCCGGAGTCCAGCTGTCTTTCTTCTTCTCCTTCTTATTAGTCTGATTTATTACTCGGATGTAATGATGGCAATGACAATTAACTGACTGATCGAGAAACAGCAGCATTTCTTTCCTCCAGCGTTTGCGAACATAAAACAACAACTATCTGCTACTAGTTTTCACTTGTACATCACACATCTGTGTTCACTGACACCTCACTTTTGAAAAAAATCTCATTAAAGTCCACTGAAACAGTCCGTTTGTATAATCTATTTTATTTCATTTCATTTTAAAGACAGCACGAGATGACACAGGAGACACATGAAAGCATACATTACAAGAAACACTAACACACAACATCCTCCTGAGGAGAAGCTTATGACATGGTTACACTTTTTTTTAATGGCAATAGTACGATCAATGGGCTCTTCTTCAATCGTCTTTGGCTAACCTGAGATCAAAAACCCCTTGAATTGTCTTCAATTGTTGTTCACACTGGATCTGAGCGGGTAACAAAGCTGAAAGTATGAGGAGATGTTCTTATTAAAAACAGAACAAAGGGCTTCTTGTGTGTTTGGAGCTTGTCTCCTCGTCTAACATGGATCAATATCAGAGTCCAGAAAGAAGACGATGCACCGGGTACTTTTTCTTTTTCTCTTTTTCCATTGGAGCCGCTGAGCAACAAAACAAAACAAAAGACCGACATCTTCTGCAGTTAGTGTCAGCGCCTTATTAATGCAAAGAGATGAGTATAAGGCCACTTATACAGTAACTCATGACCTCATTCATTTGGACATTTTATCCCAAATTAATACCTCCTTCATAGTTTACTTTCACAACCTCTGACCATAAAAAAGCCAAACAAAAATACCTCACAAACAATCCGATGTTCCAGTAGATCATAATTGTCTCTCCACTACGGATTCTAATAAAAAACATAAAAATTGAATTGAAAGCTACATAATGGATCAACAACTAGCGGATTTAGGACACAAAAAAAAACAATCCCAAATACTTTGATGAGGAACAGCATCCTTTAAAACACAGCAGCAGAGGCAACAGTTCTGAACGCAGCAACAACAGGGGAAGCACTTTGGAGGAAAAAACAAATAAAAGTCAAAGATTTCAACTCTTAACTCTCCCCTCGTCTTTTGTACAGAAACACATCACGTTGTCCTGTTTAGCGCCTGGGCCACCTTGGAGTTTGTTTTGCGACATAAATGATTGCAGATGAATTCGCCGGCTTCTATGACTTTGGGAAGATTCACACCCTGCAAATAAGATAAAAAACAATAAAAAAAGACACAATCAGTTAAAACGTCAAGTCAACAAGGTGTTTCATCGCCATCTATTCCCTTCAGCAGACGTGTGTTCAACATGAGTCTGGTTCTGCCTCTTAAAGGAAGTGTTTGCATGCTCCTGTAACTTGTTTTTAATTTCTTAATTATTAGTTATTTATTTGATTAGGACAGTGCAAATCTATCAACATAGAAGCGAATAGCATCCATGTAAATATGCCGGGGCTAGCCCACAGGCTAAATTTCATCCGTTGTCCTAAGGCAGACAGATTTATAATGACAGGAAACCTCAGAGGACAGCCTACAGAACAGCACACAGAAAAAACTCACAGACAATTGTACGTACAAATTGGACACAGTTGTCGCATAAGAAATAACAGAGCCACATGTAATCAGCTCATTCAAATTGCAGGATGAGCCAGAAGGCCCCCCCCCTCTGGGAACGGGCACCAGAAGGGGAGGACAGATATTATTTATATGAGTATGAGACTGATTTTTATTTTTTCAACCAATGCTGGAGTTTTCTTTTAAAGGTTATGTTGTTTTCACATTACCTGATATGTACTGGTAATTTGTTCCAGGAATTTTTAATTAAATTTAGTTCTACGCCTCAGCACTAATACATGTGCAGTCTACCCTGGTTCATGCGCTGGTATTTATCCTGATATTTTGCTTTTTCTGGGGCTGGGGGGGGGGCAAGCCCATTTAAAACTTTAGAAACAAGACAAACATCCATGAAAGTTTGGAAACTGTTCAAAATGTTACTCTTACTAATGATATTGCATGTTGACTGCTTTTTTAGAAGAGAGACTTGATGGGTTTATGCTCGCTGTTGTATAACAATATGTTAAGAGAGAAAATATCATTGCATGCATGTACGCTTTTGCTGACTGTTAAGTGTCCTAAATGTTGCAAAGTGCTGTGCTCATGGTGGATTCATGTTGGGTCTCTGTAAATAATATAAAAAAGAGTATGGTCTAGTTTTTGTGCAAAGTGTCTTGAGATAATATTTGTTATGAATCTGTGCCATACAACTAAAGATTCATTGATTCATTGATTGTTAATTTTAAGTTAAGCTGGTTATGGATTGAAATGAACATGTGCAACAGGTGATAGAAAACTTAACTGTAGTGACTACATTTGTCCAGCAGGGGTAGGGATTGTTATATAAATAGTTCCAGAGACGAGCCAACAGCTCTGTGGGTTTGTGTAAGTTGTGCAAAAACCACTGATATTATAAAACAAACATTTACAGAGCCCGTGTGTTTGCAGAGCGGTCTGTTTATGTAAATGAACTCGGGGGGATTATATGAGTTTGGATGATTTGTTGAGATTCAGGAGACGTAAAGTACAGCTGCAGGTCTGACAGACGCACACTTACAGTCTCAATGCCCATGCCGTGGAGCATGTAGAGAACATCCTCTGTTGAAACGTTGCCAGATGAGCCCTGAGCGTACGGGCAGCCTCCCAGGCCGGCTACTGCGGAGTCCACCACACAGACCCCCATCTGCAAGGACACACAACAGAGACATTCAGGGCCTCCACACACACAGGCTTCTTCACCTCAGGTAAAAAAAAAAGCCAGGAAACAAAGATCCTTGGTGCTGTCAGATTGTTCAGCGCGCCCCCTGACAGCGCTGCGGTCGTGTTTTACAGCTGCCGAGGAGAACTGTGGGCTCATGTCCTGAGGATGAGTGGGCACAGAACGTCCCGTAATATGGCTTAGTCATCCTCTTTGTCAGCTCAAACCACCAGCGCCGCATAATCACGGCCTTGTTCATACGAGAAGGGAATATTATAAATGTTGAACAGGAGGTTTCATATGTTTCTGATTCTCCTGGTTACTCATGTTTTTACAGCGCTACTCTTGCCCTGAAACCATGGGGATTCACTTTCTTGCCACATTGAGAAGACATTTTTTTTCCTGAGCCTTGAGGGTGTACTCTTACAGCCGGCCCAACAATACAGGACTTGTAGCATTACTGGACCAATGTGCAGTTGCTGCAAATAATCATTTAAGCCATAAATTATTACACTGATGACCTCGGTTAAAAAAAAAAAAAAAAAAAAGTTTCCACCCTGTTGTGGTTTTTGTGCACATAGATGTATTTACATCTGCCACAAGTTTGTTTTCAGATGTTTGGCTCATTGGCTGCTCACAATCAACATAATTGTTAGATTTTGTGGGAAACTTTCATTTTTTAATGCGTACACTTGCAAAGGTCTGGCCTCCATATGAAAACAAACAATCTGTTTTTAAATGTTTCTTTTGAACATCAATAATTTGGTGAGGCAGCATACCAAACATCTTAAACTGCTGCTTTGGAAATATTGCTTTACTGCTTTTGTTCCTGCTGAAAGAAGGTTGTTGTTTTTTATTTTGCTTTGTTTTTCATGTTTCACACAAGGAGACAAAAGTGCTGTTCTTCTTTTTCACAGAGGTGTCTAACCAAACCACGGGTATAAACTTTGCTGTCATGCCACAAAAAAAACAACAGAAAAAGAAGAAGAAAAAGAAGAAGAAGAAGAAGAAGAAGAAGAAGAAGAAGAAGAAGAAGAAGAAGAAGAAGAAGAAGAAGAAGAAGCCAGGCCTTCAGTTTTTCAGTTTTTCAGTCATTACGGACGAAGGTCTTGGGATGTTTTCCACATGTCCCTGAGTTCGCCATGAGAATATTAAAGATGTTTTCCAGCTTCCGTGGCAGAGCCAGATGTCAGAGGATCCCACAGTGAGGTGAAATTAACACGCTGATCCTCTCAGTGGCATCGGGTCATGAAGGACTTCACCCCCCCCCCCCCCCCCCCCCCCCCCGTGGAGCAGAACTGAGCCACTTTAAATTAAAGGAATCTCAGTTGCCTTTTTTCGAAACAATGCTGCTAATTGGCTGCTTTTCCTCCAGACAAGAACCTACTTCTTTCAGTGGCTACGTCTGAGCCAGTCGTAATTGCTGTTTGTGTTGGCAGAGGAAGAGGAGGAGGTGGGGTAGGAGGAGGAGGTGATCTACTCCGGTGTGTGCACTGCACGAGATTTCCAGACCTTGGTTTAAGCCAGAGCAGGATATTGTAAGAGGCAGGGTTTTTTTTTTTTTGGAGTATAAACACAGAGTTGTAATCTACCGTGCCAATCCTCTCGCTTTCAGCTGCTAAACGTGTAAGGCCGGGGGTCCTTTGGCGTACTGTTTCCGAGAGGAACAAAACGGAGCCTTCAGCGGCGTGCGCTGCTCCTCTGGACACTAATTGTGCAGGAATTGGTGGTCAGCAGCTACCAGCTTGCCAACGCTCAGTTAGGATCACACTGTCCAGAAACCAGATGTGCTCTCGGTGTTAAAAAGCCATATCCAGAGCGGCTGTGGCTGTAGAAAAACAATACATTCCTGCGTAAAGACACAGTGAATTTTTTTAAAACTCGCATGATTCGGGGTAAGTTTGTTGACATTCTATACTCTGAGTGGACGGGGCTGAAGATGGACACGCTCCCATTTTGGTTTCATAAGTGCGTCAGAGAGAGAGAGAGAGAGAGAGAGAGAGAGAGAGAGTATTCACTGAAGGATATGAAGCAGGGATGCTTCACCACCGGCTACATAAACTAGGAAGCTGAAAGAAACTGTCACAGAGCTGCTGCTGACGCATATATAACCTCCTCCCAGGAACACATAAATAAGCTCCACACTGGAACGCACAGTCCAGATATCAGAGGGCAGCTAGGAGACCAAACAAACACATAAAACATCAAATAAATTACATCTTTACATCTTGATTTATTTGAGTATTAAAAGTCTATAATCTCCATCAGTGTTTCACTTCCTATATCAACCTGTTCATGGATAACTGAGTCTCATGCATGCAGGACAACCGGCCACCGCGATAAGGAAGCGGTCATACATAATATCTAATCAAACATTATCGATTTTATTTTCTCTAAAAATGACATGAATGTGTTTGGAGCTTTCAAATGTACTGAAAATAAAACGAGACAAAGTGTAAAAAGAAGTGACTGACGACTGGAAAGCACAAAGTTAACACTCTCATTTAACACGTTTTAGATTCAGCACCATGTCTCTAATGACAGGACAACATCATCTAAATGACTTAAAAAAAAAGAAAAAAGTCCAACTAAGGAGTCGACTTGAAGGTGTTTCTTAAGCTTTGTTTAAAAAAGCGACCTATGGAGAAAAGTCTCCTTGCCTAAGCAGGAGAGTGTTTTCTGGATTCACGGTATAAATGTGACAAAACAAACTGTTGGGCTTCAACTTGAATATATTTTGTGTTTTAATGTCTCATTTCTTGTTTAATAATGTTCTTAATGCTCTGTTTTTTCACTGTGTACAGCACTCTGAGTTGCTCTTTGGTGCTGTATAATGCTCTAAAGTGAATTCAACCCCCTGTATAGTTTTTACAAATAAAAAATGTGCAATTAACACTGACCTTGTTCATATTTCAAGCTGAATCCCCCCCCCCTCCCCTCAACCTCCTCAACCCATCCCCCCTTATTTTTAAATTATAATTATAATTATAAATATGATTTTTCTTTCGTTGCTTTGTGTTTTTCTTTGTCTTGTCCTGTTTTGTTGTGTTTTTTTCTGGTTGTGTTCCTGATTTAAAAAAAATAAAATGTTGCAATGCATTCTGAAGTCACTGTTGTGAGTGAACACTGTAAACGAACATTGCATTAAAGTGAGAAAAAAAAATGTTTCAAGCTGTAAAAATGGGAATTTCAACATCGGACCTAACAGGCGTTTTCGGCCAGTGGACACGGGAGGAACTGCACGTCTGTCTGCACGTCTGTCTTTGCATCATTCTTCAACATCTGAGGTTTCTGCTTCATTAAGTAGACGTACATGTATTTCTGAAAGTTCCTTTCTTTTTTGGGTGGTGTTGTTTTCATCTTCACCACTGACGTGTGATGATACAGGCGATAAATATTAGAATTTTATACAGATTAAAAAATAAATCATAAAATCATCACCGCCCATCGATGAGCCAATAAAATGCATAGAACAAGATCTACATGAAGTTATATTGAAGTTATCACCACAATTAAAAATCAACTTTTGAATGTTAGTACATCAAACTCTTTGACCGAGCTACAGCCGTCGCGGTTGAACGAAGCCTCGTGCGCGGAGACAAAACCAAAATCCTGAAGATGGAGGTGTTGTTACCGGAGAGCTCGAGTGTGAGCACAAACAGGTTACACCGTATTCCCCAGCTGCAGCCGCACACAATGCGCCAAAATTGCGGCTAAGAATAAATGATTTTCCTCGCCAAGTCTGTGAAATCTAAGTACATACGTTGTCATTGTGTGACCTGCCAGGAGTAAGTCTGTAACAAAGCCCCCCCCTCCCCCACAGACCTCCTGGAAAGAAAAAAAAAGGTACAAAGACTGAGGAATGTCTTTCTCAGGAACAAAAGGAATGACTCAGGGCTGACAGCGCTGGGGGAATTCATTTCTCTCCCAGTTGGTGGTGTGGACTTCTGGCTCACAGTAATGATCAAAAAATCTTTTATTTCCATCTTGCTTACAGCTCAGCGAATGGTGGGCTAAATATTCCCGGCTGCGATCATGCTCCGTGGCCACAAGGGCAGCTGCCATGAATCATTCTAAATACGGTCCGCCGAGGACACTTCCCCAGTTCCCCGCTGAGCTTTTTACACTCTGACGTCCACAAATGAACGCCCATTTAAAAAAATCTACTTTATACGCATGAAAATTGTCGAGCTTTGCTTCGGAACAAATGTTCCAATGTCACAAGTGATTAGCACCGAGGGCAAATTAAGGATAAAAGGATGTAAACAAAACCATAATCTGCTCGCAATAAATGCTTTTACTATGTTTTTATTTGTCTTTACAGACTTTTACAGCCTTCTTGTGCCCGGACGGTTAACTGTGAGGAATGTTTTCAAAGCGTAAATACTCGGATAACATCTGGAAACTGAAAGAAAGAAGACGAGTTTATTAGCTTTTATATTTGCCAGTTAGATTGCAGATTTATACTATCTTAGATTGTGAAATATGAGTTATCAAATATTAAATATTCTTCTAAATGTTCTTCTAAATATCATTTGGATGATGTGACTTTTTTCTGATAATTATTGTTATGTTTATTGTTTTTAAAGATTCATTTTTGGCCTATTGATGCCTTTATTGTAGAGATAGGACAGTGGTTTTTTGGATGGTTTTGATGCTCATTAAACTCTCAAGAACAGCTGTCGATGTTGTGCTTTTTGTACGTCAGCACCTGTTTGTCCGATCAGACATATTAACGTTGTTTCCTCTTTTCTAGATTCTTGCTCGTGTTCTTACTCTCTGATGTTCGTCGCTTTGGGTAAAAGCGTCTGCTAAATGAATTGTAGAAGAAACCTTCAGAATGAAGTGCAGTGAATATTTGTCCAACTCTAAACAAACAAGCAACAGTTAATCCATTCTTAAACGTTTTGTTTCACTTTATCGGATCAACTTCAGTATTTTATCTTTAAAAAATGTCTTTTTAAAAATGTTTTGCAACTTTATATTGCTCAGCTTTGTGGAGCACAATGTTTCAGTGTAACAGATGGTGAGCAACCGGGATAAACAATCAAAACAAAAGCATATCGAGTAAATGAAAACAATATTTTCTCCAAATAAAGTGTTTTTTTTCATGACAGAGTCGACTATGAAGAATGTTCTGGTGCAGTGAATATTTGTTTAACAACTTAGAGCGACAGTTAATCAGTGTTTGACTTATTCTTAAAGTTAGATGGTAAACATCTGCAATCTAAACGTATAAAAACTATTGACTCTCTCTTCAGTAATGTGAATTATTTTACTACTTTATGTTGTCAAGCTTCGTGCAGCACGGTGATCCATCATCTGTAAGACTGTGGAAGATGAAGAGGAAAACACATTGAGTAAATAAAAACATCCTGTCCTCTCAATAAAGGCTTTCTCTGTGTTTCTTCTTAAAACGTTGAACTATGAAGGACGATCTGGTGAAGGAAATATTTGTATATCAAATGAAAACCTTAAAAAAAAAAAAAAGGACCTGAATCTTTTTTTTTTTTTTGTATTACAACTCTGAACTCTCATTGTATTCATTCTTCATCATTATTTTCAATACTGCTGATTTGTTTTAAAGTTTTTTTTCCCTGGGACGCTGGTAGCCTGGTGGTTGGTGTGCGGGCCCTGTGTGCGGAGGCTGTGGTCCTCCAAGCAGACGGACCCGGGTTTAAATCTGGCATGTGGTCCTTTCCCTGATTTCTGTCTCTATCCACTGTCCTATCTATAAATATGAAGGCACAAAAAGCCCAAGAAATAAAACCTTGAAAGTTGTCCTGTAAATGCTATGTTAGCCTGTAGTTTCATATGTGCAGTAGGGCTGTGCAATTAATCACAATCTTTATTCTTAATGTGATATGATCCTTTGCAATAGACACAGCCTGTAAAGTGTGAATTTGTCAACGTCAATGTCTACATTTGTCCAGCTGTTTGAGGCCTGTATGTGTATAAAGGCCAGATGAAGCTAAAGCTAATCAGCTACCTTAGCATAAATTAGTTCCAAATTAGTGGAGAAAAATAACTTTTTTTTTTGTAATTTATTTATTTTGGATTAAGAAGGGACTGTTCTGTAAAATATGAAGAACAGCAGATAGTCTGAGAAACTGTGAGTTAAAGCTAATGTGCACTCTTTGAATTTTGATTATTAATCACAATTTATATCGTTTATCGTTATTTTGAACAATGTTATTGAACATCGCATATTTGTCTCATATCGTGCAGGCATAAAGTGAAGTCAGAATTAATATCTGTCCTACAATTCTGATATAAGAAATAAGATACTTGTTATGTTAACAGTTACATGCCATAAGAAGTAATTTTATTTACCAGAACATGAAGGTGTCTTATAAACATTCAGGTCAGTTAATTATACATTTCCAGCTCTATGTTATTGTTAACTTATACAGATAATGAAAGACTGACTCATTTTAAAGCAAAATACTGTAAAAGCATTTTCATTTTCATGTTTTCAACAAGTGCTTCCAGAGTTTCTGTGCGTTGCGTCTGCAGCTGCGGCGCCATTCATCACATGTTGAGCAGCGAGCGAATGAAAAGATCGTTTTCCACCGGCCCTTTAAGCACAGCTTTGTCGGAGAGTTCAACAGCCAAGCGACAGATGAGTTAGGAGCCCCCCAGGGCCCTTTCCATCCACCTAGCTCTCAGATGCTTTTGTCCACAACAGACACTGAATAGGTGAGCCTTTGTGCTGACCCCCCCCCCCCCCCCCACATCTACTGACCCGCCCAGCCCCCGATAAGCTTCCCCCCCTTCTGCTGGGACAATGCGATGCTCCAGAGAACTGATACAGCCATATCCGTGTTACCTCTGTTTTATGTCTGGATTTATGTCACTTTAACACTCGCTGTGGGCAAAGTGGAGAAAAGCACCGGGACAGGAGAGACCGTCCACAGGGGTTTACATCCTAATTACATTTCTGAGAACAGTTTCTTCTTCTTCTTCTTCTAAACAATATCTGCGTACCGTGATGGAAGGCCCCATAGGAAATATCTTATGCTCATTAACATTCTGGGTTTTTTTTTTTTTTTTTTCTTCAGCGGGCAGTTTGTGAATCATCTCGCTTTGTGGGGGAGGCTTAGATCATGTTTCTTAATGCCCCTCTTCCCCGTTGACGGATGGTTCCTGCTTTTCCTGAGTGTCCCATTGTAGCTTCACGTTTGTTTTGTGTGTTCTCAATACTCGCCAAAACAGAGGACACATTCATGAGGTCCAAAACTGACACGTCGTCATTAAAGATAAGGGCACGTCCAGGTAAACAGGTGAGTTTCAGAAGGATGAGGACAAACACATCTTGTTTTTTGAGGAGTTTTATATACAAAAGGGAATGTTAATATTATTTTTGTGATTTATATTAGACTTGATAAAAAAATAAAATATAAGACGCTCTTACCTATATTCTAGAGATAGGACAGTGGACAGAGTCAGAAATCGGGGACGGAGAGAGTGGGGAACGACAGGAGGGCTTCATAAATTCTTTTACCCCCTGAGCAGTTCACTGATTTACTGGTGATGCTCTAACAATATTTAAAGCACCCGTTCTTTTAGAGGAGGACCATTACAGCCAATGGATCACAATCAGAAATACTTCACTAATCCCAGGGGGAAATCCAGTTGTTACAGCTGCACACACACACACACACACACACAATACATATCAGTAGGAAATATAGAAATGAATTTAGAATATAAAATAAAATAGAAATAATAGAATAAGCAATATGTACCAAGTGAGAGCTACTCACTGACAAACATGCAAAAAAACAAATAAAAACAAAGAACTCCATGTTTCCTGGAGATCACATGAGATTTGTACATGGTCCCTCTGGTACATACGAAAATCTCAATAGTATCATAGTGAGTGATGTGCAATTATTTTTTATAGTTTATAGTGTTATATACACGTTTGAGATTAGAGAGAAAATGAAGTAAAAATAAAGTTTTTCTTCATGTGTATGATGATACATTTTCTTAGGTTTTTTTGAGATCCTGTAGTCTGCTGTTTTGCCCACACTATGAAACAGATGTTCAAATGTGAGAGATCCCACACATGACGACACATTTTCATACCAGAGGAAAATCTGGTACGATTATTCTTTGGAACCATTCAAATATCGTGACTTTGCTTTGGCTGGCTACACGATTTTTTTTTAAAACGTGGAAGACCCCAAACATGAGAACAGTTTCAACCGATCTCTAACATTATAATCCTCCGAACGCACACACTAGACGACCCGTCCAGACTGTGAGATCACACACTTTCTGTTTGTGGTAACCATTTCAGAATGCCGATTCCACAGACACGAGATCTCACTGAAACTCCCATGATCAAACGTGACAAGCTGGCTGTCGTGGTGTGTGTTCTGTTTTGCAGCCCTTTAGTGGTATGTCTTGCATGAGACGTTATAAAGGCACTTTTACACGTCTTGTGTTGTTGCCGTGATTCCACAAACTCGTCTTCTTTTTCACTTTTCCACTTGGCTCGGGGCACAGTTGAGTTTATGTTCGCTGCCATGTTTGTGAGCTGTAAAAGTACACTATATCCGATTGGTGACGAGTCCTGGTCTGGTCACTCTCATTGGCCATCACTGGTATTACATTAGCCGCAGCCTGATGCGATTGGAGGTAAATCGAGCACAAAATCGCCCTAAAATTGTCTCGTGTCTAGCCAGCTTTCGGATTGGCCGAAGGGAGGGAAATCCGACCCAAAATCGGCACCATCATCTTGAAGTGTGTACCCTTCTTCAGACTGCCTACTTCAGCCTGGCACACATTCGCAGATGTTTAATGAATGTGGTGCCACATGTGGTTATTATCTTAAATGCTATGAAATTTGATGGGATTTTAAACGACCTTCAAATGCCAAAATAAATGTAAATCAGCCCCAAATTAAAATGTTGAAGAGCTTTTAACATCTTTTTGCCTGATTCTAGTTAAAAAAAAAATAAACACTGCTGATCCTCATTTTTTTGTCATAATGAGGAAAATATGCTTCCTTTGAACGTACTGTAACGTAAGTCTTGAAAAACTGTCTGACAAGATGGATGAGGAGCAGCTCAGCATGTGATTATCCCCAGCAGAAAAAATGATGATTTAAAGCCTTCAGAAAAGACACTTGTGATCTCTACAATGTTGGCACTTACAAAAGGGAAGCTGAAAGATATCCTGGGACAAGAATCTCCACTTCAACTTTTCTTCAACATCTGGATGTTACTCTCCGCGTTGTCACGAGTAGCAACATTGATTTATGCAAAGGCCGGGCATTTATCCATGATCGGCCTGCGGTTCTCCACAACAGTATTCATATTCATCACACAGAGAAGGATGTGCACGAGGAGGGGAGGGTGCCCGATGACTCCTTGCCGAAGGGAGAGCAAAGAGGGAAGCTGTCGAGCAATTTAGCATTGGAGGCTGATCAAATGAATGATGCATCACTGCTTTGTGGTTGGAGAATCTGAACTTCCTTCCCCGAGCTGAGCAGGCCTCCTTTTCAAACCATGCCAGTAGTTGTAGGCTCTCTGCTGCAGACGATCACAAAGGAAGCTCTAACAATTTCAACACCTCTTACAAAGACTTGGCCATTTTTTTTTGTCATGATTGTCTTCACATAGCAGAGGTGGATGTCACATCTCTTCCTTGAATTATGTTTTAGTTTTTTTTTTTTTGCTCAGAGAGGCCCGAGGTTTGTTCACCGTGTCCTCCTTTAGAAAGATCTCAAAGTTCCCTCTGTGTTCAAAGATGATTATTAGATGTTTGCCAGGTTTTTAAAGTTTTCAACACCTTTTTTTTTAAGGCTTTTTCCAAGAACTCACACGCCTCTTGGCCCACTTTTCGGTCCTTGGAGCCGTGCCCGTTCCTTTTAAGAACACTTTGAGAAGTACCAGGCGCCTTAAGCCATTCTTACCCACAGTAAGGCAGCTCTTGTACCACAGTTTACGTCCGAAGGATGGATGGATTCTTATGAGTCTGCACTTGGGATTAAACAGTTGTTTGTACGGTATTTCTTTTTAACAGATCATCTTCACTTTTTTCATTTATTATATAATTAGAGCTTTGCTGAGGTACTCATATAATGGAGCTTTTTCGTCTTCTAATTTGAGTCTTTTGAATAATATTGAGCATCCCATCACAGTAAAACTGAATATTTGTGTTTGTTCATCTTTGTTTTAAATCATCCTTTACATTATAAAGCACATGAGGCAACACTTTGACGCACAAGTAAATAATAATACACGTAATGTTTTTTAATTTCTTATTTTTGTCTTCATGTCCTTGTTTGGATCTCACAATTGAAACATTAAAAACCTTCTTCATCACGACTTCTTCTACTACAACACCACATGAACACATCCCCTCCTCTGCTATTGATGCTAAGTTATAGTCGTCTCAGAATATCTGATGAGTTCTTACCTGGAGAGCGATGAGGATGTTAGCCAGAGCTTGCCCGTAAGTGTCATGGCAGTGAACTGCTAGAGCGCTGCTGGGTACTTCTCTCATCACACTCTGCAGCATCTTAACCATGGAGCCCGGGGTACCAACGCCGATGGTATCCCCCAAGGAGATCTCATAACAGCCCATTTCATATAACCTCTTTGCAACCTAAAGAAAAGGGAACATTTAAAGTCTCTTTAATCATTTATATTCCAACTCTCAGTTACAGGAGGAATATGAAGAGGTTGAAACCAAACACAGAACACCGCTTTCATTCACATGACGTTAAACTGAAAAAAAAAGAAAAAGGGAGGGGATTTTTTTGACCCTAAGCATTTTATTTCAAAGTTTTGGATTCAAGTCAGAGATGGTTTATACTTAAGGAACAAAAAAAAAACACCATCCCATCCACAGGTTATCCAATGCTGCTGAATAACGAGCCTGTCTTTTGTACTTTAGATACAAAAGATAGTTCAAATCTTCATCTATCATCGTCTCATAGACGATTTATGCCTCTGGGAATCAAATGTCAATTTCTACATATTTCCGGTGAAGCCATCGGTTAGTATTGAACGACTTCCTGTCAGCGCTCGTTCATCTGTCGAGTCTCAGTTCAGTTCAACAGCAGAATATAAGTTATACAGCGGGCTTTACTCCGACTCACTTCAGCGCTACGAGCCCGGAAAAGAAACCGATTTTCGTATGACTTACTTGCAGCTGAAGTGAATCAAGTTTGCAGAAATAACAAGATCGTGATGCAGGTCTGTTCTCAAAAGGAGAAGAGAACTACTTTCTACTTTTCTTGCTGTCCACACGTTCTGTTTCTCCTGTATACACAAAAGCCTGCTGACACGTTATTGGTCAATACAGCTTGGACTACAAACAGAAACCAGAACACTTCCCATGCAGGAAATCAACACCTCGTGTACAGATTCTACAATTTAGAACCTGTAAATAAAGATGAAGATATGCAAACATTTCAAAATGACTAATGAGTCTTGCAAAGGGGTTGCATTGGTAAAAAGGCCCAATAGTAGTATTTTGCATAGAATTAAAATGCATTTATTATTCATAGGAAATATGTAATAGCCAGAGCATTGATAATAAGTCTACATCATGGCCACAGTCGGCGCTCAGCACTGAATTCATGTTTTACCCATGCAACCCCTTCACAAGAGGCATTAATCATAGCAAGCCCACAGTACCCAAAAAGAACAAGTATCTGTTTACTACATAGAGCCTGCAGTACCACTCCTTTAGCTTCAATCTCATGATGATCTTTGATTCATATTTCTTGTCTTGAACGTTTCATCATGAATGATTTCTCACCTGAGCAACTTTGGACGGTTCGATTTGTCCCTCGTGGGGGCATCCAAGGGCACAGGACACATATCTGAAAATTGACATTTTGTGCCAATTTGAATATTTTCATGTAACGCCTTATGCTGTTTTTGATTACAACAACAACTTTTTTGAATGCTACAGCAATACACTTTAACATCAACAACTTCACGCTGCTGTTTCTGTGTTCTTGATATCGCTGAAGTGACATTCAACAGACTATCTTACTAATGCCTGTTGATGTTGTTGCTGTCAGATGGACTGGTTTGATGAGGATAATCTAATTCTGATGAGTTCTTGCGTTTGTTATTCTGGCTCTTTATCCGTTTGTCACTGAGATATCTCAAAGGCCAACAAAAGGATTTAGAAGATTTGATTGCTGATTAGATTTTCTCGGTTTTCCAGATCATTGTTCTGTGCCATTTCTGAATCAACAATCAGCACTTGGCACTCGGAAAGTGACAGCGTTGACATGAATCAACTGTTTATCTAGTGTGTTGAGCTCTTTTTGGACAAAGAGGCTCATAGAAATCTGAGAAAACACAAATTACAAGTGGCAGCTTGCCATTCTGTGTCTGACAAAAGGCACGGCTAAATATATAAAACCCTGTTTGGTTTGCTTTAATGTCCATCTGGACGAGCGGTTTCTTTATGCATAGATATAACCTGGTGAACATCTGGAAGTTTGCTTTAAAGGTATCATTACTCCTACATATAGAAACCACAATATTTTAAAACAGTTTAAATTTAGAGCTTATCAGTGCAGAGCGAAAGTGAGTACAAGCATCTAAAATATGTGCTTTCTGTCATTATAAGTGACAATTAACATCAAGAGTGCTACTACTAACCCGCGGACTGGAATTTGTTGCACTTTGGCAGTGTTAATGACTTCCTGAAACCTCAGCATGCTTTCATCAATAGAGCAGTTAATATTTTTTTTACTGAAGGTTTCAGACGCTGACCCGAACACCGCCACCTCAGTAGCACCAGCTGCGACCTTAAAACAGGAGAGAAAAACAAACTTGTATAACCGCTTTTAACACCGTGTTAGAGTTACAGTTACGTAAGTGCAAGAATGATCTGCCTAAAAAAAAAAAAAAAGGGACTGTAGCGCCAAGATTTAATTACAATTGACAAGTACGGGTAAACAGTTATGGTTTATAAGCGGGGGGAAATATTGTGCTGATTTGAAAATGTATGCTTACGGCATCCTGAAAGCCTTGCATGTTAGGTGTCAGAACAGGGTACCGAACATGAGGCGCTCTCTGGATGCCTTTGAGTACATCAGTGTGGTCGGCCATCTGAATGAAGGAGGGGAAAACATATGATGTAGAAAAATAAACCTTTAACATCATCATCATGTTCCCAGAAATACATTACCTGCACATATGTTTTCACATGCATCTAGGCTGCAGATGATTAATTACTGACAGAATTGTGTTTTTAAATGTCATACTTATAGTATAAACAAATATGTGGCATGATTTTTTTCTTTTACAGGAAGTAAAAACCGATGCATTTTCTGACAGTCAAAACAAGAGGGTGGCTTGCGTATCTCAAAGTATTTTTTCTAAAGCATATTCATGTCCAAAGGAGGAGCACATTTTGCTCAGTGGTTATGCAGACAAGAAAGAGAGCCTAATAAATCACTCAGCACTCTCTTGCCGTTCACAAAGAAGAGTTATTACCTGCGGTACCCACTTTGAAGACACAAAGCTGGTGGCCTCGATCACAGTCAGGCCTGTTCCTGAGAGCATGTCTATCAGCTGGATTTTCACCCCTGTCGGAACAATTTCCTGGGGAACAATGAAACCGAAACAGCTCTTTCTGGATTTGATTCCGCTCAAGATGGGAGGTACAACAAGCACATATCTTGCAGGTTTTTTTTTTCCTGCTACACACACTGATATCTACATTCATATGCTGACACTTGTTGAATATTTAGAGCTCTCTGAAAATATACAATATTTCTGTGTATAACACTTTGTGGTAAATATTGTTAGCTCTGCATCGTGTGCATTCTTGTAAAGCTACAGGCCTGCTGTAAGGAAATGATAAGCAGTGACATGCTAAGCGCAGTAAACTAAGCCAGGAGCCATGTCATCTTTCTTATTCAATTTCAAAGAAAATGTGAAACACATGCCCCCTGGCAATTATGGCACACAACCCATATGTTGTGGATTATATTTTGTATAAAAGAAACAGGAAAAAAGGGGGTTTCCAGCCTTGATAGTGTTTAGTTATACAAAACAAGGGAGGACATAAATAAATGAGATTCATGACTGAAATGACAGTGTGTACCTTTTCATTTTGAAGTCCATCTCTCGGCCCAACCTCGACTATTTTAACAAAGTCTGGGTACTCATGTCCTGTGATGGTCTGGAAAAATACACAAAAAGACAGAAAAGAGTAAAGAGAGGAGTACCACTCAACACAAACACTTAGTCATTCTTCGTGCAAAAGAAGCTCCAGGACAAGTTATGTCTAACGCAAACTGTCTGCCCGAAAGCCAGAGGAAACACGAGACCCAAAACATAAACCTGTCATGCCATTAGGATGCAAAAAAACTCGAGAGATGTGACACAGAAAAAAAGACTGGGAGGGGGGTCAGGGTAACTCCCTGGTAACTCCACAACCACAAGAGAATTTTAGAGGATCAGGGTATTTCCTGATTTTAAACACATTATATCTTGAGAAAAATAATGTGTCAAGGTCAAATGGTGTATTTCTTCAGAGCCCCTGAAGTCCCAAAAACGTAAAAAAAAAAAAAAACCCATCTGTGCAGATAGTTAATATCTTGAGCACATTGATAATAACTTGAGCACACAACATAGGCTATTAACATGTGTAGAAAAAGATATGTATCTTGTGTGCACAATATACTAACTTGTGGGATCAAGATATAGGCCTAATGTTGTGCACACAATCAGAGATATTATTTTTTTAAACCTTTTGGGACGTCAAGGGCTCTAAATAAACTTTAAGGTAACATTATTATTCATGCCTATCTGTATCCCCGTCAAAAAATGCAACCATAACAAAGTAATTTCATATCAACTCAGTACCCGCTCCATATTTGTCAGAGTTTGGTACTCTTATTGTGAAAATTTCAGAATAATCTCCTATCATTTAATGTTCCCACTGTACAGAATCACTTTTTAAGATTTTAGAGGAAGCGTTTCTCGATAGAAGAAAAGCCCCTTTCAAATAATGCTCCATGTAGCCTACTGCACAGAGCCGCATGGTCGCACATCTCGACGGGTAGCACTTTTCGATAGAACACCTGTTGGCATCGAGCAGCGTTTTACGTCATCTGGCTGTGTTTCTTGCGTACCTGACAAATGTAGGTCCAGTTGCACTTCTTTTAACTATGCCTAATCCCAACAAACGGAACAAAGTATATGTGTTAAACTTCACCAACTACCAAACTTATGTCTCAAAACACTTTCTGCTGAAGCTAGCTTGTTTATAGTACTGGTTAACACAGCTGTGGTGAAAGGAAACAGGGCTAACTACCAAGCTAGCTTCTGCTTGGATTAGTGTGCTGAGCTAATCTTTTTTATTTACTCTAGAAACTTCTACTTCATTTGAAGGGAAAATAATGCACTTTTTATTGACAGTATTGTTTGAATTAATCCACTGAATCTTGTTAGCTGTGCAAGTCAATGCATCATTATTGCAAACAGCTTGACCTCGACCATTCAATGAGTATAAAGGTTGTAAAAGATTAATTGAGATTGAAAATGAATGCACTAGCTCAATTGCTTTTACAACCTTCATACTTATTGAATGGTCGAGGTCAAGCTGTTTGCATTCCCCTTTTTTAACTTTACTAATACCACGGTTAAAAGTCAAAACATTACACATTAAAACTCTCAAAATGTAATTCATGTACAAGAATCAAAGGTTAATTATGCTTTAACTTGCACAGCTAACAAGACTCAGTGGATTAATTCAAACAATTTGTGTATAAATAATGTAAATAAAATCTGCATTGTTTTCCATTTCAATGAAGTAGAAGTTTCTAGGGTAATTAAATTAACAATTGAGCTCGTGCAATTCATTTCAATTCAATATTGCAATAGGCTACTATTTTATAATGTGCAAGACACAGTATATCCTCTCTCTGCTGTATACTTTGTACCTGTGCAATACATATTTTTTTACTACCTAATACATTTCTCTACCTGTGCAACATATAGATTTTTTTTTCTAGGCTACATGTTGCAAGTTACTTCTTTTACTGTGCGGTATACATTATCTCTTCTTTGAATGCAAGTTGTTTAGAGCCGTGAATGCCTTTATGTTTTTGCACTTAGATGTGAAGCATTTCTATATTTGTTGTACAATTGTATAATGAAAATGAAGGCTCTCTATTCTCTGTTTTATTTTCTAAAAGAGCCTTAATGCCATATTTAGCAGATTTGATTAAATGTTAATTTTTAATCTATGAATGAATACAAACATGTGATATGTCAGCGGTAATTCAAACTTCAAACAGTTTGTCATCTAACAGAAGGTTAAGCAATTTCCCTCCTGCCAAATTATCCCAAACTTTTTGGACTGAGGCAGCAGCTCCCTGGAGTTACATAACAGAGGGAAGTCTATGGAGGGAACAGAAGCACCCTGAATATATCTTTTGTCACATACAGTCAATTAGAAAAGAATTTACCATTCTTATTTTTATCCCCTCCATCTCATGTTAAAATAAAGCAAGATGTCAATGGAGAGAGAACTATTATATAAGCAGTATGCAGCATCAGCGCTGTCATCAGTAGCTGGCTGCTTTATTCCTGCAGCCTCTGTCATGAGAGAGTCATGTGGCAGAGCATGTGCAGCAGATTAGAAACAAAAAAAAAACAACAACGCCCACCTTCTCCTCCTGCAGCCAGCGTTTAAGCCACGGGTAGTCCTGGACGAGTTGCTCATAGCTCAGGCAGTGCTTCACTGAAGTGGGTACGTTACCCATCCGAACAGCTCCTGTTCAGCCCGCTGCACCTCAGTGTCCTCTGAGACCGTCCTGCAAAAGGCTGCTTAAACTAATCTAGCAAATTGAAGCATCAGATCAATACGCTAATGCAGGCCACGAGGAGGACAGAGAGCCTGGCTGCATGAGGGGATGGTATGAGAGGATGACTGCATGCGATGAAGGATGACTCAGCAGTTGCTATGGCAGCCACATCCCTGCTATGGGAGGGGGTGAAACAGAGAGGGGGTGGGGGGGATGGAAACTGAGAGGAAATGGTGTAAAGCAAAGTGACAAGTGGAGCAATGTGGGAGATATGCGTTACACTTTTAAAGGGGGGAAATCTAGGGATGATATTATTTGGACATATTAAATAGGTGCGTTCAGGAACAGAAGGAAGAAAGTACATTTTTTAAATACAAATTCTAGTTTGCTTCAATAGATCTGTGTAGAGTTTTTTTCCCTGTGAAAGAGGTTTTTAATACAAAGTCAGTGTATGTTTTATATCTCCAATAACAATAAGATTAGATAAACATTGAACGGTTCTACTTAAAATTGGAGTCTTCTGGGAAACAGGCTGCTTTGATTGATCTCCTGTGACCTTAACATTTAAGGGGTTTCCATTGCCAGACGTGACACTGCTGCCAATGTCAACTGCATGGTGTAATAAAATCTCTTGTTAAGCCGGGGCAACATTTACCAGAGAAAGAGTCATTCTTCGGAACCCAGATGTTAACAATAGAGGGGGCTTAATGAAGTCCTAGCATTCAACCATCTCACCACGCTAAACTGCTCTGTGATGAGAGACCTGCGCCTCTCTCAGGGGAGGAGGGCGACTCGTATGATCAACCCTGAAAAAAAAAGCCTTTCTTGTAGCAGACTTCAAGGTTGATTTCTATCAGTTGCCACCCCCTAAAAGTTTCACTGCCTTTTGGCGCATTGCCTCTAATCACTTATTCATGATCCTCTAAGGAACAGGAAAACTGGGGCAGCAACTTTTAACCGTTGATTATTTAGAAAAAAAAACTGAAAATATAAAACTTTTAACAAAATACATTTTCTATTAAACCAAATCAGTGCTGACCATTAAGACTGCCCAAAACAATTTCACAGTTTGACTGTTTTATTGGGCCTTTAATTGTTTTATAGTGCATGTAAATATTTGCTTAAATGAATCAGAGCCTGGAAATAATGAAAAACAGCATCCTGAAAAATATCTAAATCAGTGCATATATAAACCTGTTAGACTTTGCACAGTTCAAGAAATGCTTTTTGTTCATATAGTTGTTTAAATCATTATCTTATGCAACTTATTATGCAAGGACGAATTCTTTACACTGATTTCTTCATTGCTATCATTTGATTTCTGCATTTCAACTTTTACAGTTCTTATTTATTCTTTTTTTTTTTTACAGTAAATGTCTCTTTCTCTGTGGCTCTCTGACTGCATCAGTCGATTAACCCTAACTGGCCTTTTACCATTTCTTCTTTCAAGGAGACGCTGGTCTCTCTCTGGCTCTGGTTTATCTTGACAAATACCAGCTGCAGAGGGTAACTTAGAGGAACTGGCCTTCAGGGGTTTGCCTGCTTTGAGGAATCAATGTCATGCAGGTGAGTGGAAACTTAAAAGTGTGACGTGGTGTATAAGAAGAAAAGAGTTAAAAACATATAAGAGTTAAAACATAGAAATCTAAACAGCAGGGCTGGGAATCTTTGTGTGTCTCAAGATTCGACTTTGATTCTTGGGGTCGTGATTCAATTTAAAAATGTTAATTCTATTTTTGAACGGGTACATACTTCAGGATCTACTCCAGTCATCTGTGAGACTGAATGAATTTCTTGCTGGCATTCTACTGAGTTAAAGAGCTAGCTTTAGCACTTAGCAGGGAGTGACTGATTAACCAAAAAAAAAAGATTTTTGTTAAGTTATGATTCTATTGAAAATCTCAGGAGACAGGAGATTTGTAAACAAATTAACAGACTACAACAAAATGAGGAGCATAATGTTGATTGTTTCTAATTTGAAGGCTGTTAAACTCTCTAATACGGCGACACTCTTTACAATTGTCTAGATGAATCAAACAGATATGCCTTGACAGGAAGAAACATGTCTCTGTGCTATGTTGTAAGATGCCTCCTGAGAACAATATATTTTAC
Source organism: Labrus bergylta (assembly GCF_963930695.1). Lineage (NCBI taxonomy): Eukaryota > Metazoa > Chordata > Actinopteri > Labriformes > Labridae > Labrus > Labrus bergylta. The sequence continues at coordinate 25,977,293 of NC_089204.1, forward strand.
ACATGATGCTTTTGGAGACCTCGCAGATGATGAATGCCTCGAAATATTAAATCAAATCAAACAGTGCAAACGTCAAAAGATATTTCTGAAGTGGAAAAAGGAGCAAATAAAAATAAAAGAGACCGTTCTCTCCGAGGCACTAAGAAAGAAACAGATGTGAAGAACAGCGCTCTGTGGAGCACAGGTTTTCAGCGTGGCATGAAAGATGGTTTTTAAGCTCTCAGATATACACTGAAAACAGAGTGGGAGAAAGAAAACAGGATCCAGATTAAATCAATTTTCATCCTCCATCCGTCTTCAATTTCAACAGTGTGGATTGAACCGAACTGTAACAACAATAAAGGTCCCAGTGCCTAACGAATAGCACATTCACATCCTCGTGAAAGAAACAATCACAACATAGTCGACATGGACGTCGAGTTTGTTGGATGTAGTGTAAAGATAGAATAATTACGCCAAATCATAGCAACAGACTATTAAAAATGTGTATTAGTGAAACTGAAATCATGGAGAGGATCTTCTGCCAAGAAAAAAGAACATAAATGAACTCAGCATTTAATCTTGCTCGTGTGATCATCGCCCATCACATTTTAAATTCAAGTTATTTTTCGGGCCTTTTTGCCTTTATTGGATAGGACAGCTGAATAGAGACAGGAAGTGCTGGGAGGAGAGAGAGGGGGATGATGACATGCAGCAAAGGGCCGAGGTCAGATTCAAACCCATGGCTGCTGCGACAAGGACCATCGCCTCTGTACATGGTGCGCATAGCATAACAGGCTTGGCTATCTGGCACAACATTTAGATTATCTTCCAATATGCAGGAGGAAATGTCATGTCACATGAACAGTTGAAAATGTAAAGGCTGTAAAAAAAAAAAAAAAAAAAAAAAAAAAAAAGGACAGCCTACCTTACAGTGTCTTCAGGAAGGCTTTGGCTGCTCTGAGCAAACTTTCCACAGCTCCCCTTAGAGACAGCATGTGTGTTAGAGATTATACTTACTGTAATTATTCCACAGAGTACCTTGAGGCTTTATGTCACAGAAGCCACTGACCTGTGTTTGGTCTGTGTCCAAACATGATCAAGACCGTTAAGTAGTGATTCATAATAATGCATTTTCTCCTGCTGGGCCTGTTAGGCTTAAAGGAACCCGGTGAGATTATTCACACCAGGGAGTCTATATTTAATAAAGTGTGTGTTTGAAAACACTAGAATCCATATGTGATAATCAATTGGCCTCGTATCATTTACTTTTACACTCTACAATCTTGGTCTTTTTTTTTCACAGAGGCACTTGTTAACACCACTTTGTCACGGATTTATTGAGGCGGATGTTTCTAAGCAGCCAGATGTTTATTGTGCAGATTTTTCTATTGCACCGTGGAGGAGTTCATGGATGGATTACGGCCCTGACTGCCTCGTAAAGTCTCGAGATTTCCTTCATTGTATCCATGTCCTTGGTGGGATAGAAATCGAATTTCACAGCAGAATTTACAACTGCCAGAATACACATGAACTAGGTGAAGTGGTGGCTGTTGACGTCTCTATTGGCTTGCTAAATTAGTGCTGTGGCACATTTTGTGAATGATATAGATCATGAAATGTGACGTTTTCACGATGGATAAACAGAAACCTTATAAAGTCATGTTTGGTTTTCAGAGGTTTTCATACTTAGTTGAGATGAGATGACATGACATTGACATGAGACGAGATCCTGGGCTCATCGTTCCCATGGACACACACTCACTGCAGCACGTAGTGTGAACGTTTACTGCTTGTGCCTACACTTGAAGCTAATCAGGCTAGCACAAGCTAACCGGTGTTTGGCACCGGTTAGCTTGTGCAACTGCTTGGATTTTTGCGTCTTTTTTTACATTTTATTTTCTGTTCTTTGCCGCCGAGTCCGTCATGTTAGCCAGTTTAAATCACATCCGATCGCTGACTTGTACCCACTCCTAAACTCACCTGCACGCTGTTATTGGCTGGGGGAAACGCACCAGCTACTCAACCAGAAATGTCTCGGGTCAACCAAAACAAAATAAAACAAAACAAAACATAAAGATCCAGGCAAAGGACAGAGTCTCTGCAGACATAGTCACCCCCACACATGTGTGGAGTCCCCTAAGTGATGTTTGAGTGGCATTACTTTTGTATAAGTCTGAATATTTAGGAAAAGCTACTGACTCTATCTTTAACTATTCATCCATATTATGGCCACTCAAAACTAAACAGGACAATTTGAGACACATTACGGGGTAAGGGACAAGTTATAGTTACAGATTATAAGATAAAGTGAAACGGCACCGGTATGATTATTGTAATTATTAATTATCTTAGTTCAGGTAGAGAAAAATTAAATACAATTTTGTGCAGTTGTTAAATATATCCGTAACAGCTTCTGATGCTTGGACTCATTTCAGTTGGTATCAAAGATTTCTGGTCCAATAAAGACCCAGAAAATACCTGACTGAAGATTTGGACAGTATTTCAGTGAAATAGTCAAAGACTGACGACACCAAAGAGCCTAAGAAACCTTTACTGACATTTACAGTATCTATTAAAGCTTTCCAATAAGTAAAGGTTGTCAGGTTGCATAATTTCAACACCGTAATACACATAATGTAAGAGACGTTCGAGCACCATCCGAGAGCAACTGAATCAAGAGGTTTTATAGAAGTAATTAAAAACATGTGTTTTTTGTCTTTGGTTTAAATGGAGGTTAATGAGACACACTGGCAGATGCAGGTCTACTGAGTCAACCTCCATTTAACACTATATAAACGGCTGAATCACTCCAGTTCTCTTGGCTTCAACAGTGACTATTACCTCAAAGTCTGCGCCTCAGATTTAAAGACTTGAACAAAATATTTTTATCTTCAAAGAGCAGCATGTTCAAAACGCTCCAGCTCCAGACCTGGGAATAACAAAACGAGTCTGGGTGAGTGAGGTAAACTTCGTCAAGTCAACTTTATTAACTATACACTCAGTATATAATCAACCAAAGTGCTGCACACAGTTTGAGGACTCGTTTCTCCTCCGCCATTGTTGTTGAGGAAGTTGAAATGGATAATCTTGCCTCTTCTTGATTTTGATTATTGTTAGTGGACATAGGCCCTGTATTGTGCTTGTTCTTTTTTTCAACCTCCACTGGTATTATTGAGCCCAGATATGACCATGTTTTTCTGATGAACTCTTTCTTGGCAGCATAGTGAGCTCTGGTTTGGAGAGCTGTGAGTAAATCAGTAGTTAAATAAGATAGAGACATCCTTGGCTTTAGAAACAGAGTGATATCCTGTGCATCTGCTTTATTTAGGAGTTTAAACCTTTTTATCTGACATAAATTGTTTTCTTGACAAGAGGACATAACGTACTGCAACACAACAAAAGAGCAGCAGTTTGTAGCCTGTCGTGTCAGATGCTTTTATTTTCTAACGACCAGACCGTAATTCTCACGGAAAGTTCATTTCAACCAAGTTGCGTGTGAGCCTAACAATCTGGACTTTAAAACACATCTGCGTTTAAAAAAAACAAGTCAACAAAGGGTTTGAATTATCTCCATAGTGCATTTAAGAAATAGTCTCAGAAGGGGAAACTTAATGATGAAAATCAGCCGACCCATCAAACCTAATGCACACATTAAATCAGTGGTTCTCGACTGGTCTATCCTCAGGATCCACCAACAAACTCCTTAAAGGCTTTATTTGTGATTTTTTGATCCAGCAGATGTCACCCTTGAGCACCAGCATGAAACCAAAACAACTTGCGCTGCATTGTTGTGTTAGCATGCTAATGCTAGCGATCTTTATTATGCTGGTATCTTCACACTGCATGTAAATTTACCTGAAATGAGCGTGATCTAGAAACACAGTTAAGCAGTGAGTACAGTATGTTATTCTTCTTTTCTCTAGTCCCTCAATTAAACAACTTTTATACACGAGGGGAGGAGTCAGCCGGCCGTCCTGGCGATGTAAACAAAGTGAAGATAGGACTCTGAAAACTCTGAAAGCATCACAGACAGTGGGACTCGGGTGTTACACCCATTGTAGACAGTCATGACTCACAGAGTTATTTTCAGAGGATATACTTGATTTATATTATATTTAAGTGTGAAAAATCACATATAAAGACTTTAACTAGAAATTGTGCCCAACATGTCTGATATTTCTCAACCAAAGAAATTTATTTAATGAAAGGTTTTGCAGTTTGGACCTGAGGCGGTGCAAAACATCCGACAGAACAAAGAAACTTACCCCAAAAAAAAGTATTTAAAAAGGGCCTCGTAGACTTTTTTGACAGAATTTTTTTGCACACATTGGCGACCCACTGGAATCCCGACCCACCAGTTGAGACCCACTGCATTAAATCAAGACTGAAAGAACAAGATTCAAGAATAACAACACGTTTTAAACGCACAGGTGCCACCTCTAATGGTAACTCAAAGTGACATTTGAGTTTACGAATGGCCTGTAGTAACTCTGAGAGCCCCCAAAGCGCTCTTTTCTCTGTCCCAGGAAGCTACTGCGAGCATGTGAATAACAAGCAAACATAACAGTGTTTCTGCGCCCTGGGTTGCTCTACTGTTGGGAACGCATTCCTCGCTTGGTCCGGCTGCAAACCTTGTCATACCAAACAACGTGTAAAAATGTGACCCATATGTTTCGCCCCCTTTTTTTCAAGAGGGGACTGATTGAGCTGTATGGAAGCCACGGCCCACCCACAGAACACAAATAAGGAGAACCATATGTGGGGAGATGAATTAGGTAAACTGCACAACATTTTTATTAGATACAATTTCACTTTGCCTCGTCGGTGGACTGCAAGGTGACACTGTAAAAATAAACGTCGAGCCACAGAAAGAAAAAGACCCCTGGTTAACACGGGGTACGACGATGAAACATGGAGTTACTGAGCCAAAGGAACAGTTACTCTAATGTTTTGTAGTCGTATTAGATTGACCAAAATGTAATAGAAATAAGCATCCTGTCGATTATTTTTACAGACCATTAATCAGGCCATTAACCATATTTATATTGTAACATTTAACCAAGGCTCCTGGATATATTAAACCTCATTAAGACGCTGAACAAATGTTTAGTTTCACAGTTTATGCTCGTGTTTGTGTAAATTTTTCATAGATTACCGACAGCGTTTTAATTCTCTTCAAATGTTGATATTCCAAACACCTCCTTACAAAATTAACCAGGATGTGATCCTTTCACATGAATATGGAATTCAGGATTTTCAGACCTGAGAGGTTGATCTAAGAGACAGTAATTATCCACAGAAGTGTTCCCACACATAGACTATAGCTGGGCAGGTCACCCCCCCCCCCCTTAAAGCCTATATTTACAACCTCCTAAGTATATTGTGGATAAACTAGTGGGCAGTCTGCACTCACTCTCTGCCGCTTGCATATTTGTCTGGATTAGCGGCTTAATGCTCTGCAGATGATCAGAGTGAGAGACGTCTGATGTTACGTCTCCCCTTAAATACATCGATTGTGTTGTGACGTCAAGTCTTTAATTTTAACCTTGTTTTGTGCTGCTGGTTGCTGCCGATGTCCTTCTGCACTCAAAGTTTCTGCACGTCATGAACAAACCTGCACACTCGAGGCTCGCCTGTCGTGCTTAAAGAATTGCAATGAAACTTTTTAAAACAGGAGGAGTTGTGTTGTCTGGGCAACAGGGCTTAAAGAGTGCAGAAACACAAGAAGTCTTCAAGTCTGCATGTTTACAAAACTACTCACATAAATCATCGATCACTGAAGTGCCTGAGAAACACTAAATGAGAATTTAAGAAGACAGAAAGGAGACAAGATGCGATCATAAATTTGGACGGCTACAAAAAGGAATAAATTGGTGAAATAAAGTTCAGAAGGAAGGAAAATAAATGTTGTGTGCCAAAAGGAATTCTGGGGGAGACCCCGAGACCTCCTTAACCTCATGTTGCCAAATATTTAATGACGTATTTAACTTTTTTATTACATCCATCAACAGCTTCATAAACTCAAGTTGTAGGCAAATATTTATATCCATCTGTGTTTTTATCATGCAGAAAAGTACGGGACAGTATTCTTTGCGTTCTCAGGACCTCTTCATGCTCTCTGTCCCTAACTCTGGGAATCTGTTGCAGAATGACTTAAAACTCAAGGAGCTGGTGTCCTTAAATAGTTTTTAAATCAAGAATAAAAGACCTGGAAGCAGATTCTATAGGATGTTGATGCTTTTCAGCTCGGCTGGCTTGAACTACTGACTCCCAGATTTGACTCGTAGATGGTTCTCTCTTTTAGTTAAAGAGCATTGCAAAGTGGATGACTGAGGCATCACTCCTCTAAAAGTCTGAGGGCTTAAAAAACAGACGACTAAAAGTGGCAGCTTCTCTGATAATAATCTGTGCATCTCTGGATCGACTTCCCTCACACACACATCGCTTTCTGTGACCTGATAAGATCGGTGGCTTGATGTGTCACATTGTTCTCATATTCTCTGTTTTAGCCAGTGATTTGGAGGCTTTGACTGACCTGCGAAAAGCTTCGGGATGATCTCTCTTAACTAAATATATCACATTTTACCGAACAAGAGAACATCATCTTAACGGCTGCTTAAAAGATATCCCTCTGTTTTCTCGATCAGGTTAAAGGAAGAAACATGTTTGTGTAAGAGAAGAAGTTAATATCAGCACCTGAAGACACATCCTGATGTTATTTAACTGTGTTGATGTAAAGCCAGGAGTATGTTGTGACAAACATAATACACTTGAGGTCTTTATGCAGGAAGAATCCTTCATCAAAAGTAAGCACAGTGGGTTGTGTCCTTTTTCCAGCCTGTTTCAGAAGTGGCCACTGACGGTGCCGATCTGATGAATGTCAAGGCACCTCTGACTCACTGCAGCCTGTTCTTTGACCTCAGGGGTGTCAGAGGAGCAGGGGCCGAGATATGAATCTGCCCCGAGCATGGACCATTGTTAGCCTTTCCTTTCATGTGGTTAAGAGGTTTTCTGTCCAGAGGGCCGTGTAGGTTTAGCAAACTTAAATAGAAGCTCATTCATAGCAGCTGCAAAAAAAAAAAAAGGAAAGAAATGTCGGAAGAATTGGAAAGAATCCTCGATATTTAACAGTAGATGGGATTGTGAAGTGCGAGGAGTAATCATGCCAGGCAACAGGCCGCAGGAATGCAAATCAACCCTCGAGCCAAGAGTTAAGTTAGCAGGTGGCCTCTTCTATTCACCGAATGTCAACACTCCTTTTTTAGAAGGAGCCCACATAACATCTGGGCAGGCCAGCCACTGCTTTTAATTAAGTGAAATACAGTCACTCAATGTTCAGCCATGTCAGGGGAAAAAAATGTTATAAAAAGTGGGAGTGTGGCGGGGGGAGAGAAGTGCAACAGTACATATCCTGTGTTTAGTGAAGGTCAACACAGTTGTGTAAATAAATATTAATCCTTAACCTAATCCCTAGATTTCCCAAAACCATAGAAAATACCTGGTAAACCAGAGCACTTCTCAGGAAAAATAGTGCTCTTTCTGGAAACCCTGTTTATCCTGAGTGGAGGAAACGCAAACGACACTCACTCAGTTTAGTTTATGGTTCTCCACTTTGTTTCCAGTGTTGAGTCTTTAGCTCTCAGCAGATGGCAGAATGTAAGCACGCAGAGATGTGCCATACATATCACACACATCATGAAATGGATGCTACTTTTCCCCCATGGGGCGGCTGTGGCTCAGTAGAGTATAGTCGGTCTATAATTCTACAATCCTCCAATTCACTTAGCAGACGCTTTTATCCAAAGCGACATACATCAGAGAGTAAGTACAACACAAGCAAAGATCTAGAAAAGAGGAAACAATGTGAGTAAGAGCAAACGATCAGCTTTGAGTCTGATTGGACACACAGGTGCTGACAGGAAGTGACCAGAGGCAAAGCACAACATTGACGGCAGTTCAGATGAGAGCTCTAATCAGCATAGAAACCATCTTATAAGTCGCCGTTATCAAACAAAACCATCATCATCTAAGCCTGAAGGTTGGGGGTTCGATCCCCAGCTTCTGCAGCAACATGTACGATGTGTCCTTGGGCAAGACACTTAACCCAGAATTGCCCCCGATGCTTCATCGGCCGCGTATGCATATGTATCAATGGGAGTAGTACCGTAAAATCCTGTGTAATAAGACGCACTTTTAATACCTATTTTTTCATCTTAAAAGTTCCTTGCGTCAGTTTAAACATTTTTTTCTCTCTAAGAGACCTTCAAAACAGGGTGCGTCATACATACCGGTGCGACTTATATTCTGGATTTTACAGTAACTTCTGATGGTCACTTTACATAGAAACCACCGCCATCAGTGTGTGAATGTGTAGGTGTGACATGCGGTGTAAAAGCACTTTGAGTAGTCAGAAGATTAGAAAAGCACTATACAAGCTCAAGTCCATTTACCATAATCAAGAAGGGGTCACTTAAAAATGTTACACCTCTTTCTCCTGAATGTTCCCCTCCTGTCTGTGGAGGTCAACTACAACTAGCGTTACCCCTCCCCAAGAGCATGTCAACAGACTCCCTGAGTGGACCCCCTAGTTTATATCATTCTTGTCAAACATTTATAAATCCGAGCAGTAGTCCTCCCAACAGTTTGTAAAACATCCGCAGAGCTACAAACAGAAATATAAGAGGGCAACTTGAGTTGGAAAAAGACTTGAGGACTTGCAGCTGCATGATGGGGGGGGGGGGGGAAAGCTACAAAACTTCAGACATTTTTCATCCTTTTGTATTGTAATAAATGGAGCCATGAAGGCTGTGGGGTCAAGTAAAAGCCAAGCGAAAGAGTTTTTTTCAAGTGGTACATTTATTAAAATACACAACATCTTACAAGATATACTTTCCCCAAAAGAACTCAAATTAGTGTGAAGTAAAGAAACATTTGCAGCTCTGGCAGAGTCCACAGAGAAGTGAGAAAACAGTGTTTATGGAAGAGCTTCATTCCAGACTGACATAATCCTCTTCTCAAAAAAGAAAGAAAGAAGCTGTGCTTGGAAAAGGTGAAACAGTATCAGCGCTGAAAGATGGTGACAGCTTGAAAATAGCTTTGGGCAGTTTGGTTTAGATACTGAGAACACTTGCTATATTCTTTTACAGGAGTCTTAATTGGATTTCTAACAGCTCTTTTAAAGCTGTGATGTTAATGATGATAACAATATAAATAAAGTTTATTGCTGTACAATGAAAACAGTCGTGTATAATTATTGGTCTGCTAAGAAGAATTACAGTCGGCGTTAAAGAAAAACACATTATAACACACTGACGACGGCTGCAGAGTTAAGAGAGCATTTGTCACACAAGTGTGTCGTAAAAAATTGGAAAAACGAGCAGCCGGGGGGGGAAGCGGTCTTCTGTATTGTGACTCCAGTGAATAGTGAATTCGTATAATTTATCATATATAGACCTAATGAAGAGAGAGTATATGCCAATGGACACAAAAGATAATAAGTGATGCAAAGCAAATCAAAAAAATGTTCCCCTAATCATTTAAATATAACAATATTCAGTGCTATTTTTTTTTTTTTAAAAAGAAGAAGAAAATAAATTAGGTAGTAAAACTTTATATACATAATACTGTACATCACAGCTGCAGCACATGTGTTCTCCAGCGATGTCCTCACCAGGTAGCATAAATTAAAGTCTGGTCCGGCTGCTAATGGCAACCACAGGACCGAACCACCATGTTTCTGTATTTCTTGAGGATGACGTTGGAGCTGTCATCGAAGTAAAGCACCGATATTGCATTGAGCTTGGTCGGGGCACAGCACGGCTTTGGCACGTTGTCAGGAAACATTAAATGGACCTATAAATGAGAGCGAGCAGGTTTGAAAGAGGCGTAACAGCAGCGCAGCTTCAAGTGAAATATAACTGCTAAGAACATTATGGCGGCTTATAACTTGCTTTTTTATTGCCGCACACATGTGTGCAATGCACTCCGCAGAATACTCACCAGGGTTTGCACAATCGCATGATTTGTTGCGTTCATGTGTGCGTTGAGTGGAAAAGAGCATTCGCCGTCGCAGTAAAAAGCAGCATAGCCCTCAGGTGCAATGATCCAATCCTGAAGAGAAAAGAATGAGCTTTCTTTATTCACGACGCATGGTAAATTCTCCGAGTGTCAAGTTGAAGCTCAATTAAAACATTCACTGTACAGATCCCACGGGTTAGTCGTGTTTTTGAATGTTTTGTGGGATATAAAGTGAGTTTTTGTCTCACCTGCCAGCCCAAGTCTCGGAAACTGACGTAGAGTTCGTGCTTCTTGCAGGCTTGTTTCTGTTCACTGATGTTGTAATCTGAAAAATATTAAAGGTTATTTTTTTCACAACAGAAAGTAACATTTGTAAAATTTGTTTACAGCTGTGATAAAAAAAAAACTCTGAAGGTTCTGAACAAATGAACCAGAAACACAAATAAGACGCGAAACATAAGTAAGGTCACTGTGAGTACACGAGAGCATTGTATGACCTAGCTAGACTCAATAATATTGTGAAATTTTGTAAGGTATTTTCTAATCATCAATAATCTTATTCATGTTGAGTGTCAAAATGTATTCCTCCTGCTTTTGGAAACACATTGGGAACAAATATCTCTTTGAGTTTTTAATCACTTTGGATTAGAGCCAGACCGATAAATCAGATAGCCGATAATATCGGCCGATATTAGCATATCCAGTGACTATCGGTATCGGCTAATATGCACCGATATTACTAGATGTATTCACCAGTCAAATAGCAATTCATTTGAGTTTCATTGTGTAAAACTAGCACTTTGTCTGATCAACAAGCATCTGAACGAGCATCATCACTCTGCAGAGTGTCAAACGGTGACGCATGTACATATGTAGTCATTAGTCATGTATTTTTGTTAAAAGCAGTTGATGTTTCATAACATTTGATTTTAGAGGAACAGACAGTTTTTTCCCCCGTGTCATTGTGGAAGAGCAAAAACAGAAATGTCAAAGACAAACTGATCAAGAGAGTTATAGTCCAACAGCTTTATACTTGGCCATTAACACGAGTGATGAAATATTCTGGAGGGAACATTAAAGAGCACTGCCACGATCCAGAAGCTCTCCCACCACCACCTTTAGTTCTTCTGTTCACAGGATTATTTTCAAACTCTGGAGAAACAATCAGACGGGAAGGTGAGGGAAAGAGACTCTCCAGAGTGTCATGTTTGTTAAAATCCCAAGATATAAAAAGTAAAAGACGACAATGTGATTTACATAAAGTAACTCACCATTAATATGGCTAAGAATGTCAGCTATGTTCTGAGATCGGCACCAGAAGTGAGGAAGGAAAGGCTTTATCCCCTGAAGTGATTTTAGGACTCCCCCTCCCCCCCCATTTCTTATTCCTTGTTTAAAAGCCCAAAATGTAAAAACTACTTTGACAGTAAAAAATTACCTGAAGATTCAGATCTTTGACCAGATGAAAAAGAGAGGCCTTTATATGTGATGTATGTATACTTGGCTGTCATTAAGGTCACTCACTGTGGGGATTTATAGCTGCAGGAGAATGAAACTGGTGAGCCTGACAGATGGATTCACAGCGTGATAGAATAGATAGTAGGGTAAAAAGATGTGTTTAAAATGAAGGGATCCGATGTGCGTAGGCAGGATTGAATCAATCATAAAAACAAACGACTATACCTCCAGTTTTGGGTGCCCTCGACGATTCTTGTTGATTGGTTGATTTATTGCGATTGTGGTTCTTTTTCTTCCCACCAGCGGCTCTGACGGAGCGAAGCAACACCCCGCTGGCCTTGAAGAAAGCTACCAGGAACGGCTGCTTGGACTGAGGCCCGTTCCTCCCAATGATTCCAGCAGATTTCATGTTGATACTTCGTCCTTTAAAAATAACAGAAAGTAAATAAAAACTCAGGAAAAATGAGATATATTATAATTTTATAGCTGCTTTCAAGGTGATCGGGACGTTTAGGAAACCTTTATAAAATCCAGGGCCAACCATTCATTCTTTTTGTAAATCACGATTTTAGAGGTAGTAGAAAAAAAGACAATAATATACAAGGCAAGTTTTTCTACAGTCAATGAAAGCATCAGTATTTATCGAAACGCAGACATTTGAGAAAGATGAACTTCCTGTGCTTTTCTAGGATCCGACAGACTGAAATAAATCCAAGGAGTATTCAAACGAGTTAAAAACGTGAAATGTGTAGAAAAGAAACTGAGCCCCCCCACTCACCGTCTGCAGTCTCCACGCAGAGCTGCAGGCCCAGGTTCTGCTGCGGGTTCATCACCCAGTGGTTACTGGTGGCGGTGATGTCGAACACCAGCCAGCCCCCGTCGGAGGACTGGACTCTTTTGGAGTCGAGCAGGAACGTCTCTGCGTCTCTGGAGGTAGGACAAAAACAAACAGAAAACATCTGCAGCAAATAAACAGCAGTTTGAATGACACACACTCCCAACAGCCAGTGCACATACAACATGTTCTCTGATTGTTTCAAAAGTTTTGTAATCCAGGGATAACGATTTGAATGTTGTTGCCTCTTTAGGTATGTTTGGCTTAAGGCTTATAATTCATGCTTTTTTTTTTTTAGAGCAGTGACCTTTACTGCTTCATTAATCAGTTTCTATAAGCTTTAGAACAAATAGAAACTGCCGGGGGAATTGTAATTGTTGCACAGCTTTAATGCAACACAAAAAAAAGAGAAACCATGTGCTTGTTCTTAAGAGGTCTTAACCAGTTGAAGGGGAGCAGACAAACGAGGCATCACTGACCGATCACAAATGAATGCTTCAGCCTAAACTCTTTAACACGAGTCCAAATCTGAGAGAAACATTCCTTCTCTGAAAAGCCCCCCATCACTGAAAACTGCTGACATGATAAAAGCGATCAATTCTTTTCTGTGAACTGGAGATAAAAAGCAACACAATATTGTTGAAGCCGTGGCTCTTAATGAACTGCAGAGTTGTTTAAAAAACATTGGCCAAAGCTTTTAGTTATTTGATTGTTCAGGAGTTTTGAATCATGAATATCGGCCTGTGTGTATTTTTATCATGAGTCTGACATAAGGCATCAATCAACCTTGAGTTGAAAAAAAATCCCCGCTCCGCAATTTGCATTGGACTTCTTTCAAGTGGCAGATCGGATAAGGCAGTGCCTGTTCAGTTTTTTTGTGGTTACATGGCGCTGGACTGGAGAGCCGAGATTTTCCATGTGGCCCCGATAATTCAGACGATATTCATGTGTTTATTACACGTGTAATAAATCTCCACCTCGCTGTGGAATTCAATCCTGAGGTCGGTTGAGTGACTTTCTGCTGAACTTCCTTTTTTGAAAATTTGCAGCATTAAGCTAATATCCTGTGATAACTTTAAGTCTGTTCTGGTAAAATGTGAACGATTCCTCGAGCCATATCCGAGAGGAAAATGTCATTCTGCTCCTACAGTGATGTTTGGATACATCTGTTCCACAGAGAGTGTGAACAGGAGGGGATAGAGGTAGAAAAGATGGTCTACCATTCAGTTCACATGCCACTCATTGTCCCCATTAGGGTAAACTTTACTACAACACTAGTAAGAATCACATTATATCGATACCTGTTTCAATACCACAGCATAACAAAAAGAAGTCTTAGGAACCCAGTATTTGGTAGTTTCCTGTTTTTGATTTTCCAAATTCTGCATTCAAACTCCTCCACATATTTAGTACGTGTCTCCTCCTGTATTGGCTTTCTGCTAGTAAGACACATAAACATAGCTTTTGCATCAACATGAGACTCCACAAGGACTTGAGAAAGTTAAAAAAAAAAACACAGATTGTTTCATTTTAAATTAATGAATTATCAACCATTTTGACAACCCTAATTTCTGATACAAATTCATGTTCAGTAGCTAAGGTCAGCATGTACCAAGGTGTTGATAATATTGTCTTCTGACTTTAAAGGCCCCCTACAGTGTTTTTGACCCCATAGTACTGGAGCAATGTACAGCACCATGTTTATAAGAGTCCCTTTGTTTATTTAGTTTCATTCATTCTCAAGATGGCAATGTTCCTTTTCAGGTTAAAACTTGGGGGGTTCCATATTCTACCTCCAGGAATTTAAAGGCTATAATTGAAGTTTTTCCTCTTTTTCCAGCAGGCGGAGCTCTTTTAATTTGATTTTAGTTTGACCCTTTGCGTTCCCTTTTGACTTATAAGTACTGATAACTGAGCTGGTGTTTGTGATAAAAATTGTGGAGACTAGCCAAACCCTTACATTCAGAATGTATTTGAACACTTTGTCAATCATTAAAAATGAGTTTGAACGTGATTTTTGGACACACTGACCGGTATCAGCGAGGGCGTTGTCAGTTATTGTAAAAAAGTAAAGTGCCAGAAATGGCAGTGAAGAAGAAAAACTGCCAACAAGCAAGTGTTTATATCTCCACCTAAGGTTTCTGATTCTAATATAATATTGCTTCATTATGTTAAAAAAGATAGATAATTGACAATCAAGGATACAATCAATATGTTTTTGAACTTAAACATCTTTCTTTGTGTAAATAAAACCATTAACTTTCACATCTCATGTCAGATCTCACTCTTACTATTCTTACTACTCAGTAATAGTTCCAATTTAGCAGACATGGATAAAGGAAAGGCATCAAATGTCCCAGGCTAAACTTCAACCAAAATGAGGATTCTGCTTTAACTTCTTGCCTTGAAAAAATAAAAAATAAACTTGCTTGCTTGAAATGCCCCAACGAAATGATTTTAGTGTTCTAGAAAATCCACAAGTTAACCATTACTTTTGATGATCAAGTGGATTTTGTATAATAAGTCAGACTTGAAAGAATAAGTTAGATTTTTCAGTAAAATACTAAATTCTTTATAGCGTTTGAATTACTGTGAAAACTGTGATTTACTGAGAAACGTATATATCCCAGTGTTGTTTCTAAGGCGTCTCACCTTGGGACAGATTAGTCCTCCTTCCTGAACACTAATGAAAACATGCTATTCCCCATGAAAACGTGTGTGAAAACTTCCAACGGAGCAGCCTTCCCCTTTAAGATGGCAGAGTCCATTGACTCGGACCTTTTCAAAGCCCAGGAGGGCCATATCTCCCCTTCAATCACCCACACACATTTTTGGCAAGCGAATGTGGGCCCACTTTTAAGTACACCCTCGTGTATTCAGCTATGTCATGGTTTAAACTTCCGGAATATTGTTAAGACAGGCAGGTGGTGGGCATAACAGTGACCGCAGGAGCACCAAAGGGGAACCCCCCTCTCCTCCCCTCCCCCCCCCCCTCCCTCCCTCCCTCATATGGGCCCTCATGGTCTCATCTGGGACACGGCCAGCTTGGCAGGCAACACAAGACGAGTGATAACTGATGGACCATCCAAGCTCCGTAAGTGGTCGACTCGCTAATGGAGTTCTCTTTATCCGAGAGACTATATTTGTAAGGCAGACGCGGTGCGAATGAAGGAGAGCAGAGTGCGAGATATAGAAAGGCGTTCTGTGGGAGTGGAAAGTTTCAAACCGTGCGAGACAATGGCTGTTGGGACTGTTTAGCTGTGAGCTGAGATAACTGTTAGGAACACATTTGTTCAATTTGATCTGTGATACAATGAGGGAGGGTAACAGCTATTTGGGTTTCCTTTTCACTTATTTGCATCTGCACACAGGACGATGTTTCCTTTATGCTGTAAGAATAAGCTGGATGTCGGCCCTCCACCCCGGTTAATGTTTCTTTTTTATTATTATTTTTGATGAGTTTGAGACTCTCAAGAGGCCAAACTCATTTCTGTCAAATATCAAAAAACAGTTTCTTTTAAAACTCTATAAAGTGTTTCATAGTTTGATACAGTGTTAAATACAATGTACAGTACCAAGCATTTTTCTCTCCACATCCCCCCCCCCTTATTTGTATCAAAGAAAAGCTGAGCCCAAAGTTTTTTTTACAGTTTTATCTACAGATCTGAAACTATCCACTTAATGTGTTATCAGAATTTCAGTAAATATGCACAAATCTCATTTTGACAGCGTCAGAGCAGACCCTGTAAAGCCTCACACATAAAAATATAACATCTACAGAATGAGATCTTTTACTTTAATAAAGCGACAACATCACAATTAAAAAACACACTGACTGCACTCTTAAGAATTGTTGCAAACATGAGCTGCAGCTATTTCTTTAAATATGAAGTATTGACATTTTTAATGAACTACAATGAGGGTTTATGAAGCTTCCTGTTAACGTGAAGCTGATGGGTAGAAAACTAATTTTGCTCCTTCACATTTGGTGAATCATCTGTAACCATTTATCATTCTTGCAGGTTGATTCTCATGTATTAGATGTTAACTTGTGAAGTACCTGTCACATAAATGTTGTGTAGTAAAAAGACAGAGTTTGCATCTGAAGTATAGAAAGCAGAAAATGGAAATACTTGAGGTGCATATGCCTCAATATTTTATCTACAAGAACTCTATTAGAATCCACTGCTGCCTTGTGTGTGTGTGTGTGTGTGTGTGTGTGTGTGTGTGTGTGTGTGTGTGTTTACTTGATTAGGTACTTACTTGTTCTGATACTCCTTGATGACTTGATGAATGGAAACCTTCAGAGTGACGTTGTCGTAGCGTGCATGGCTGCGGTCCTTATAGATCCGAAACTCTGCAGCCGTCACCGCCTCGCCTTCGGGGATCTGAGTCAGATCGAAGCGGAACTCCTTGTAGTGTCTCCGTTGGTGAGAGAAATCTTTGTCTTTCTCGACTGGGAGAGAAAATGTTTTATGATGAATTTCATTTTTACTGGCAGGAGCATAAAAAAAAAATAAATGAAAAAAAAACCATGCACTGATCCAAAAAACATGACTTCAACTGGTGATGCGTGTTGCTCAAAGGGAGGAAATATGGCGGCTTTAAGGTCACAGCAAAAAAAAAGAAGTTATTTATCACATCTTCTTTTACATTCCTGGTCCAATCCAAACATTTTCACTACCAACAAAAGCACTTTCCAGTTCATTAAATCAGTCAACTGAATACAGGTAGCCGTTCGCAGACAGGCCCTCTACTGTGTTCCTTACTGCATTCTCTGGCCATGATGAATGGGCTGTCAGTTAAGAAAAACAGGCTGATTTCAATTAAAGACACTTTGGTCTGCTCCTCAAGTGAGCGTTAAGACCAGACAGGATCCTCCGACGTCATATGAACGACTTACTCTGACCTCGTTTCTGACCTCACGCTGACCTCCTGTAGCTTCAATGCCCTACAAGTGTGTTATAACTTTAAACTAAGTAACTTTTAAAATACTAAGTGACTTTAGAGATCTTTTCAGGACATTCATTGGAGAAAATGTTTGATATGTATTCAGCTGCAGGGAGGGGAATAAGATATGTATCACTTGATTTTTTTATGGAGAAGCCTGCTTTCTGTTTTTGTAGGGAAGATGAGGCATCAAAGCACCTTATCAATATTATGAAAATAAACAAGGATAAAGTCACTACCACAGTGTCACTCCCCTGCAGGGCAGCAGAGAAGAGGCATGCGGCTGAGGTCAGGGGGGACCGTCTGACATCCTTGGGCGATATCATGCAGTGCGTTTCCCTGATATTTTATCAAGTGAGAGCGCCTGCCGCTACTTAACACACACAAGTCAGAGGTCAGGTCTGACTTTTACCCACTGAGCGTGTTCCATTTTGTTAGCCACGGGCAGTAATGCGAAGCAGAAGTGCCACCGAGAGCATAAAGAATTTAACTTTCTAATCTCTACAGATAAGATACTCACTTGATCGTCTGCAAGAGGTGTATGTACTCTGTGCATTGGACAGAATCAGTATTCTGTTTGTTGAATTGAAGACTGCTCTCTCTCTGCTTCTCTTCGCATCATGTATATTTATGAAGGTTAAAAAGCTCCGACGGTTACAGTAAGCGTATTAAACTGCATGAAACGCGGCTCAGACATTAGTAAAACAGTTGAGGTCAGCAGCTATATGTGGTTGTACTGTAATAAAGACAGAGCCCCATTGAACACTTCACTGACAGTCCCCAGAACGAGAGCGGAGCTTTCAAGGCTGACAGTGTACATGCCCTGCTGTAGTGGTAAGTGGAAACAGATGGGCTCAGGCCAAGGTGAGGGATTAGACTCCCAAGCAACACTACACAAAACATTTTACATGTTTTGATTTGTATTAACAAAATTAAATCAACACTGCAACACAATAAAGTATGTGCAGTGGCTTTTTTTTTGTTTTCTCCCCTTAAGTGTCCTTTTTTTGAGTGATTTTTTAATGGCATGCTTCCTTATATTTTATCTCTCATTAAAGAATAATGACAGACTCCAAATTGTGCAAATATGAAAGACAGAGCTGCTTCGTTTTTCTCAGTGACAGTGCCTCAATACAAACAGACATAAGTCAATATCACTCCCCTTTTTAACAACAGGAAATCATTTAGACCAATTTTCTCAAGGTCAGACAGTCATCTTGATAAGGTTTCTCTGAACTGCGGGGGTTAACGGGTCCCGGCTACCGAACAAACACAATCACTCTCCAGATCAGCTTCTCCTTTTAATAGAAAGCAGACAAATTGTGAAAGGTCAAAATGTTTTGGGTCTAATTCTGTTAAACACGAAATATTTCACACAAGGCGGGAAAAAAAAAGCAACTGAGCACATTAGAGGGCCAGAGGAAGACTGATGTCTGAAAAATGTAGTCACTCACATGGAGACAGCATAGCAGGGGTCACTTAAAACTAAATCTACATGTGTGAAATTAATTAAGGCAAGATGAATAAACTGCTTGTGCTGAAAGTAACACAACATACATTAAAGGGGATTGCAATATGTGCAATGCTCAAAAAACGTGGAAGGCTTTCAAGCTGCTGGATTTTAAATGATCTGTCTGTAGTTTGGACCCATTGCAAATTTTACATGTTCGTTTTATTAAGCTTTGCATCAAGTACGCAGACTTAGGATACTCCAGGAAAATGTCAAATAATACCTCAAATTTCCTAAACTGTGGAAGGAATGAAGATGAGTTGGATAGGGATTATTTTTTACTTTATGGTATTTCTTTATAAATGTGCTGCAGCACTGAAGCTAAATAAAATGAAGACTTTGTTGCTTGCGTTCGAATATATATATAATATTCTGAGTAAACAGGTGATAAAATACATTTTAATGCACTTTAATGCAACTTACCTAAATTGACAAAACTCATCACCATGTCGGCATCATTGAGAAAGTTGTTCTCGTGCGCTGAGGTGAGCGCGGGGCTGTGGCCTAACAGAGGGGCCGCGCGATAAGGCAGTGGCACGCGGGAGTACCCGGCATGCTGCGGGCTGTAGTAACCCTTCCTGGAGTGGCCCTGAGCCTTGGCACTGAAGCTCTTCCCCGGGCCGACCTCCTCCTCCTCCACGGCCATGGCGTTGTACAGGTCGAGCATGAAGAGCGGCGCCGAGGACGCCTGCTTCCCGGGACTGAAGGGCCTCGGCCGGTGAGGCAAGCCCAGGATGGAGAGGATCTCTCGCTGGATCTCCCTGCGTTCGTGATTGCGCAATCTCCTGTAAATAAAGCTCGAGTGCACATGGTTGTCACTTAACCCGCAATGAGTGCAGGACAGAAAACTCAAGCAGCTCCACGCGAGTCCGAATACAGCACGGTGCAAAGGTGAAAGCGCTGTCATCTTGACAAAATTTTGAGTTTTGAAGATGACCTACATCGCACTCTTTTGAGCAAAAAAAAAAAAAAAGTTATATCTCTGCTAATGCAGAATCATAGATTTTCCATTTTTGGGAAGATGCACCACAACTTTCCCCGGTGTTCAGCCCTTTCTACAAATTAGGTATCAACAGTCGCTGCTCCTCTCCGGTTTTTATTCCTCCAGGGTCCATCCAGAAGTCTCTGCTGTGCCACACCAAGTATTTATGGAGCTGTGACCCTGTCCCTCACCTTACTCCTCTGTGATGCGAAAAAAAAAACGGAGGTACGCCCATTAAGTCGAGGGATAACCCCGGAGTTTCCAGTGGATGAAATGTGTTCAACCGTGTCAGAAAATGAACAGACAAGAGTTGCACTCCACTCATGCCCCGGCTCGCATTTTCCTTCTTTTTTTTTGTTCACCTCCTGAGAGCGTTTTGGGGATAGTTGCCCTCTGAGTCCATCCCACACTCAACTCTTGTTTTTGCATCCACCTCTAGCGGCCGCAGTAAAACTTCCAGCCCCGCTCCCATGATGAATGTGGCGGCTCAGGAGTGTAAAAGGAGACACTTGAAATCTGAGAGGCCGTCTTAACGAGTGAAAGAATAATGACAGAGCCTTTTAATCACCTCAAGTTATTGAAGTCTGCGTGTTTATGGGAGAGGGCTGCAGCTGAATTCAGCAACAAAAAGGAGCCTGTTGGTTTTTTTTTTTCACAATGAGTCATAATAATGAGATAAGTAAAACAATATTTTATCAATCAGTCTATCAACTTAAAATAACTCCACTTTTAATGTGCTGCACTAAAAATACAGTCGAACCATAATTCCCACATAGAAACAGATCAGGCAGAGATAGAAGTACCACAAAGGCTGATAAAGATAAACTGCAAATTCAGTTTTTAAAACCTTAGACCAACTGCAGATGTTTATACTCTAAAGTGATTTTGATCTCTATAACTATAGGACAATGCAGACTGTAATTTTAAATGAAGGCTAACAGCCTTAATACAAAAAGCTCCGCTCTCATAGGAGTATTAAGTAAAGAACATGTTGAAGTAAGTATGGTGGGATAATTAAAAACATAAACAGTCAGATGTTCCCATGTGAGAGAAAAAGGAAACGTCCCTCATAGGTGAAGTTATTCGTGCAAATGATGAGATGTTACCACACAGCGCCATCTGGTGCTCAAAGATGTTGTTTCTGAAGTTTGATAGATAAAACACATCCTACACAGGCTTGAGCTGTGAATCCTCAACTCCAGCTTCATATTTTCCTACACTGTAATTATCAAATGATCCGTTTAGATAATGCTGTAAAAAGTTAAACATCTTGAACACATCACAAGGACAATATTGGATTTATGATCAATCAATCAATTTATTTGTATAGCGTCAACTCATAACAAGTGTTATCTCGAGACACTTTACAAAAAGCAGGTAAAAGACGCTGATGTGACAAAATCCACCTCAAACGTAAAAGAACAGGACCGACCAAGTTCACAAATCTTTAAGATATTTTTATTCTTAAAAAAAAGATCCATACAAAAGTCATTTTTACAAAAAGGTAAACAAAAAATACTAAAGCTGTTAAAGACACATCGTTGTTGAAATAGACAGCCTTAACCTTTTTTTTCTTTTTCTTATAAATAACAATAAAATACCTGCTACAGTAATGAGAGGGAAGCCTCAAGGACACTTTTGACATAATTGTTCCAAAAAGAAAAGAAGCATTTTCTTGAATCAAGAAACATCATTTTGAAAGTGGAATACAATGTTGTTAAAATGAATGTTTAATGTGAAGGAATCATTTATGATATAAAGTATTTGCTGTTGTCATATGAGATAAGTACTTAAGATTCAACTGAATGCCATAGAGGATTGATTCCCACCCAAATCTCAGAGGGGGCGCAAAGTCTAGTTTTCTCTGAGGTTGTCAAAAAAAAGATTTGCACATATTCACTAAAAATCATGACACACTTATATGCAAAGTTAATACAGCGGTCTTTTAGTAAAATGAAGTGTGTGTTGGCCAATTCTATCAATGAAAACAATTTTTGACAGCAATGTATCCCTCTTTTCATGTGGGTCCTCGGGGGGAGGGCGGGGGGGGGCTCAGCTTTTCTTAGATACAAGTAGGGGGGAGGGGGTGACTCAAAGGAAAAAAAAAATGTTTGAACCACTGCTATAGAAACTCAAGCATACAGCAGCTCATTATCAGCTACATGAACTTACAGGTAAAACGTGTAAATTCCACACGTTACCTATTGGTGATATAATTCACCTAGAAAAAGAGAAGTCATGTTTCTAATGGACCTGCACCTAATTAATGTAGAAAATATAAGGAGGAACATGCAACAAAGAAACATCAGGGGGCAATATGGGAAATTTGTACCAGCAACTCTGGCCAATGAAAAATCCAGACATACATATAGTTCATGAGTTTCAGGTGTTCAGATGAGAGGGATCCAATGGAGCCTATTCTAAAGTATCGTAACACCTTTAAAAAGCACAAAGCATTTAAAAAACGACATGTAAATAATACAAAATGAAAGTATGAAGGGATCTGGATCTGTTGACTGTCTGAGATCACACACATGTTGTTGGAGGAGGTCTGTTTTTATTGCCACGACAGAGTAAAACTATTAAGATGAGATCTTCCTGAGAATGTCTGTTTGTTCCATGACAGCTTGAAACGATGCATTACGTCAATAGTTTGGCCCTTTGCTGTAAGGATCCCTCCTCATCATGCTACCATAGCACATGGATGGATCGCAGACCCCAGGCTGACCGGGGATGCCAGGATTTCCACTTTTGCCCTCTGCTCCGTTTATACCAGGAGACCCAGGTTTACCTGGAGGACCTGGCTTACCGTACCCCTGGGGACCCATTGGACCTGTGGAGATAAAAATACTAAGTCATGGCCGCCATATCTGAAATCTTTTGAATATCCTCAGTATATTGGGATCCACATTTCTTACCTGGGGGCCCAGGTGGCCCTTGGTCTCCAATGGTGGATCGACCAGGACTCCCTCTCTCACCCTCTAAACCTGGTTCCCCTAGAAACACAAGAGTATTTGCTAAAGCCTCAAACAAAAGCCTTTTATCTACTGACTGTTCAATTTGACGCCGGTCTTACCTTTCAGACCGTTAATTCCACGGTGCCCAGGCCGACCAGGGAAGCCTGGCTGTCCCCTGGAACCACTAAGTCCAGGAAAACCCCTGAGTCCCTGGGGCCCAGTTTGACCTGGAGGACCAGGAGATCCAGGCCGACTTTGACATCTTTTACAGGTACCCTGCTGGTTGCTCAGCAACAATAAAGGTAGCTCAGCTATGACAATGGGAAGATTTTAAATGTGAGGTTAAAACACAAAGAAGCACATCATCATTAAAGTCTGTAGTGATGGTTTTCTTTTTTTATAGTTTAACCCGTGTCCCATTGGTTAGCATGCAGGAGGCGGGGGTTTATAACCTATACTCCAACCAGTCAGTAGGGGGTGCTCTATAATTTTGGCTTGACTTAATGTAAGGTGTTGCGCTGTCCATTCTTTATACGGTCTTTGAGTGAAACTCACACTGAAGAATCTCTCTGCAGATCTGACGTATGTGATTGTCCGACATTTGACTTGCCTGGAATGAAATTGATAGACCATGTGTATTTGAGGTGATTTTATACTTTTTTTTGTTAGTCAACATTTGATACAAACATCATAAGGTTGGCAAAAAAAATTGATTCTTCGATACTTTTTCTTAACACATTTTAAAACAATACAATCTCCGTTATTTTAATGATCAATGGTTTCAAGATACCAAAGTAAAAAAAAACTGCAATACATATTACGTATCTTGACAACCATATAACTAACTATTCAGAGTTATTAACACAGCATAGTTTTGCAAACATACAGATTGTCCTTCAGGTCCAGGTGGGCCCGGGATCCCACTGTCCCCCTGCAGCCCTCGGGGGCCAGGTGGGCCTGAGTGACCAGACTGTCCAGGTCGTCCCACTTGACCTTCTTGACCTCTCTGCCCCGGATCCCCTGTTGTCCCTTTCTGGCAAAAATACCACCCGAGAGTTAGAAATACACACAACAATGAAGGTTGGCTGGAGGTATGAGGTTGGATGGAGGTACAGTAATTAGTGAGTTCAGCTTAACATACCTCTCCTTTTAGTCCTGTTGGCCCGGTTGAGCCCTGTCAATGAAAGTCAAGACAACAAATTTAAAATGAGAAAGCACTTAGAGAGCCCATACCTCCAAAGAAGATGAAAAAAATCATATTTGTGATTTATGATGTGAAGCCTTAATGTAGATATGAATCAATATGCACATTTATAGAGACTCTGGATGATTTCTTTTTAAATTTTGCAGTGAAATACAAATACAAATTTAACACAAATCAGAATCATGAGCACTCAGTGTGCAACATGCTTTTATAGCAGCACCTATAGGCTAAGTTAGACATCTGCAGTGTTACTTTCCCATGTCCTTATCTCTACTTAACAAGATTACAGTTATACATGAATTTGCACAGGAATTGTTGTAACTTATGTCATATTGGAAAAACTCATGAACGCAAATGAAAGAACATAAAAGTGGTCAAAACAAAGATAATGTGAATAAATACGATTTTTGTTGCACCAAGGATTCCAAGTAGAAACATCTTATTTCCTTGTCTAACAGTAAAACAATTACAATGCATAATAAATGGCCACATGATGGCGCTATCCACATTTAAAATGAAGTTACAGTTTCTTTGATACCCTACTTCAACAGACCAATACACATTTTGGCTAACCCTAACCCTAAATCCCCTTCCCCTAACCCATTATATGACATTAAATCATACAAAGGCTCAAACTCACATGTTCCCCTGGTCGACCATTCACTCCTTTTTCACCTTTCATTCCCTGACGAGGAAACGAAACAGATGTAAGTCACAAATACATACAAAAATCTCTGTTTGTAAATCTGGTTCTATCCTGTCAATAGTACTACAGTTTAAGTTTGTCATGCGAAAAATCCAGTCAACACATGATTGATGCTTATTTACAACAGTGAATGGGAGTTAATGGGTTTTAAATACGCTCTTTAAACACTTTGGATTATATAAATATGGCTATGATTCCTTGTTCCATTCCTTGAGTTAATTTTGTTTGCCTGACATCAAATTGATTTAGTTAAGCGTAAAACCATGTTGGAAGTAAGAACAGCAAATTTCCAGTTATAATTCCAACGTATGAAAAGAGCTGACATATTGTTGTTTTCCAAAAGTGAAAGAAATATGTCAGACATGAGGCTTTATTTCCACTGAATTCTTTAAATATATCAATTGCTGCAAAGATGATATATCTCTACTGCTAGTCATAATTTAGTCATTGAACTACAGCGTTGAAAACAATCTAAATAAGTTTTGGATAAAAACAACTGCTCTTGACTATTCACCCAATGGGGAGAATTTGCACATGTGTTGGTGTAAAGCTTGTAATGTATCGTCAACTTCTAAATCTGAGGCGCTATTTTAGATAAGCAATACAGAGGGCAACACAATCATAGCGTGACCTGCTTGTGTGACTAAGTAAGCGTTGCTTGTAGTGTCATTTTGGCTTCGGTCTTACCGTCTCTCCTCTTTCACCTTGACTTCCTCTTTGTCCCTGCAAATAGAAATGGATTATAACTATAAATAACATTAAAACAAACAAGGTTGCAAATGACTTACACAAACATGAACATGCACAATACATTAATTTACTACTTATACAGAGTCTTAGGACACATTTCCAAAATGAGCACAGAGTAATTGCTGAAAAAAAACCACCAGTTCTGATTGATGCATGTCTGTTGCATATAATTTATGTAACAAGTATAAGTCATTTATACAATTCTATTTTTGCAAAAAGTTACATGAAATATTCAATAGAAACCAACATTATTTTAATTATTGACCCACCTGAGTTCACTCTGACCAGTAAGCAACAAAAATGAATTTAAGAAGATATACCGTACTTATAATTCCACGAGGGGATATTACATTTTACACTGTGTTGTTCAACATACTACACACACATAGGCTGAAATACACATACATGCATGAACAGGATCCTTTGGACATGCACTAAGGGAGAGAGGGGGGGGAGGGTTCGGTGCCTTGACCCTGGAGCACCTCGGCAGTGCTCAGGAAGTGAACTAGCACCTCTCCAGTTACCAGACCCATTTCCAGACTTGGTCCGTACTGGCACTTGAACTGGCCACCCTTGGGTTCCCAACCCACGTCCCTATAGACTGAGCTACTGACACATTATCAGAAATCTTACATGTGAAAATGTCCCAGCTGAAGGAAATGGGAAGAAACATTAATGTTATGGCCAAGTTAGAAAAACATGTTATTAGAAATACCTTGCTGCCCTTCAGGCCTGGCATGCCTGGGTGCCCCGGCTGACCTTCTCTCCCTGGTTCTCCTGCACTCCCCTTTAAAAGTATTCAACAGAAAGAGAAATTAATTCAAATGGAAATAAACTTACTCTACATATTACTGAAAACAGGTCATGGAAACTCATCAGTTCAATCAGAGTTTTAATGATAACCCTGAGTGTTTTACTAACCCAATTTCTGAAAAGGTGGGACATAGTGTAAAATGTAAATAAAAACAGAATGCAATGATTTGCAAAACATTGAAACCCCATGTTTAATTGAAAATAACCCAAAGAGACTGGAAAAGTTATGAAATACAAAAAACACCTGATGGAACTGCACAAGTTAACAAGATTATATGGCAACTGGTTAGAAACATGATTGGGTATAAAGAGAGAATCTTTCTGGAGTGAAGTAGGTGCAGGGTTCTTTAACTTGAAGTTGCAAAGAATCTGGGGTTTTCATCATCCACATTATACTATCATTAAAAGATTCAGGGAGTATGAAGGAAATGTCAGTATGCAGGGGAAGAGGTCAAAAAACAATATTGGGTGTCCGTGATCTTACTGTCCCAACTTCTTTGAAAAGTTTTGCAGGCGTCAAATTCAAAATAACCGTATAATGTCCAATGACATTTCTGAGTTTGAACACTGGAAATATTGTCTTTCAATTAAATATGGGGTTTCAATATTATTCAAACAATCAAAATGTATTTGTATTGACATTATACACATCATCCCGGGTTAACTGTAGATTCTTTAAAAGACATACCACAGGTCCTGGTGTCCCTTGTGTGCCTGGACTTCCACCTTCACCCTTATTCCCCTTGATAAAGATTAAAAACATGTCATATTTTAATAAAAACATACAACAGAATTACATCACATCCTATCACTGGCTGCACTGCAGCATATCTCCACGAGGTTGTGCTGTTCTCAAGCTCCACTTTTAATAGCGTCTAGACGTATGTTTTCATTTCCAGTTGAACAGCCTCGGTAATTGCAGTCTGAATCTCAGCCATAAAATCAGAGTATCGCCAGCCTGTCCAAAAACTGGGTTTCACTCGTGTGCCATTGACCAATACACATTGGCCTGTTCAAAGCAGATCAGCTAATGAAAAGTGATCCGGAGACAGAGCCTCCAGCCCAGACGAGCCCAGACTGCTTACGTTTCCAATAAGATTCCACTGACGAAAGCATCTAGAAGCTAATCTTAGCTTAATTTAGCACTGCTGTTGTGGCCAAATAATCGTCACTCGTGCAAAGTTGTATTTTAGGAAAAACAGTGACCTAACAGAATATGCAATGCTCCCTTGCCAAACGGCTTTCTATGCATTTCAAACGTCTCTATAGTTGGAGAGCTCTATGAATACCACTATCCAAGCTAGTATTCATATTCAACACAATGCATTATGCATAGACTGGATGATAGACTGGATGATAGACTGGATGATAAAGGGAAAGTTATGTCATAATATGACATGCCATATTGAACCGCTTTGCTCATTTGCAGCCTGTGTGGACTGCATCTTGCCTGACATGGCTCAGCCTGCAGCTTGTCACTTTCTAATGCTAGCTTGTGTTGATTGATTTGCGTTATTGACTTTTCTGGGTCACAGTTTGGGCTGCTGTGCTCACAGCCTGAGGGGGATAAACTCAGATTATACGTATGACACAGTTAATCCATTTTTAAAGACTATTAAGTCCCCTTGATGACTGCTGGTAGGATAAAAGTCAGACATTACTTCTGCTAGCGTCATTGCGGCTTTGTATCACTAACAGCACAGCTGTTTAAAGAAGCTCAAACAGGATTTCAAAAACAGGCATACGTAATTACCTTAGGTCCGGTTTGTCCTTTTAACCCAGGTGTGCCAGGTAAACCAATCTCACCCTACAGCAGAGAAAAAAATCTTGTCAACACATCTGATTCAGCATATAAAAACCTGTCCACAAATAGTCTTACTCATGACTTACAGGTGGTCCAGATGATCCCGTGAAGCCCCTCAGACCAGGTAATCCGGATTCCCCCTTAAAAAATAATCACATCATTCAAACATAATCACTAAGAATTATGCAAAATGTTTTCTGTATGTGTGTAATGTTTCTATAACACATGCATTTTGAACATCTTACTCACCTTTGCTCCATCCAGACCGGCAATCCCTGGCAATCCAGGCATACCCTGGGAGCAAGGCAACAGATAAAACTTAATTGTGCACACAACAAATTTAAGAAATACATAAAATGGAATTATTTGGAGGCATTGTTTTATGTTTCCAGTTTACTCACTTTCACCACAAGTCAATAATTCCATTGTGTCTGTAACAATTATAGCCATTTCTCAATAGAGGCAACTGATGGTTAAACATGGTGAACATGGAATTCTACGGTAAGTAAAATGTGCAATCCCTAGTTACGGTTGGTTGGTTTAACAGGAAAAGTGGAGAAATGTGGTTTTGGCTTTTTGAGGCTCAGTTCTTGTTCTTAATCATTAAGTTAAAACAGTCTCTCTAAAAGAAGATTGTGTCCTCCTTAAAACAAGCCTGATGTTCACTAAAATAACACTCTCTAAGGTTTTATTGCTATGTCAAACTGTATGATCCTTAGATGACTTGAACATCCTGTAATTGAGATTTTCACGCGTATTTTATATTCTGATAAATACCATAATGAAACAAGTAGATGTCAATGAAATTCTACTTAAAACAAGTAACTGAGCCAGGGCAGATATGTATGGATTCATGGTTTTGATTCATTTATTTTGTTGTTCAACACATGCAGCAAATCTACCCTTGGAAGCTTCTCAACTCTTTCATTTTAAGATAAATGCTTGCAGATGCTGCGTCGTTGCCTCGGACGACATTTTTAGTAACATATGCGCATAGGGAATAGATTAGATAGGCAGGAAGAGAGACAGGAATACAGAAACAGCCACCCAAGGCACTCACACTTCACCCATGGGTGAGGAAATCCCCATCTTGAGGCATACACTGAAGAGCTGCCTTTGTCTTGTTTTAACTTGAGGAGCTACAGCATGAACTTTGTCTCCCTGGATACATGGCTAACTCTTTGGTTCTGCTGGGGAAACATGGCTTACAGCCTTGTGGAGCAACTGAGTCATCTTTTGTAGACCCATCACAAACTTTTGGACCGCACTAATAATCATGATCAGTGGGGTGGCTTCCCAGTTGAAACACTTTCTTCCTAAAACAGATCTTCCAGAGAAGCACAGCATTCCCCCGATGAGTTACTTTCACTGCCTTGGATTATAGCATGAGACTGCTTGTTACATAACAGGGTTATCCTGGGATGAACTACAAGGGGAATACCCCTAATTTACTTGCTGTCAGGGGAGGGGGGGACTCTCTGTACTGCTGACAGTATGTTCACACACTGCAGTCATAGAGCTGTAAAAAAAAAAAAACTAATGCGTGCAAAGCTTTGATTTGTAAATTGGCTCTTGTGCAGAATCACAAGCCTATTTTAATGTTCAGTTGCTGACAGAATAATTTAATATCAGCCACAATTAGCATTCGTTTTTCAATAACTTTGGAAGTCATAATGAATTGACCTTTCATCTGGTGAATGGTAAATGGACTTGAGCTTGTATAGTCTTCTGATGACTCAAAACGCTTTTACACCGCAGGTCACACCTACCAATTCACACCCATTCACACACTGATGGTAGAAGTTGCTATGTAAAGTGTCCATCAGAAGTAACTAATCACATTCATACACCGCTGACAAATCAGCGGGAGCAACTTGTGGTTAAGTGTCTTGCTCAATGGACACGTTGGAAATGTGGCTGCAGGAGCTGGGGATTGAACCCCCGACCTTCCGGTTGAGAGACTACAGTCTCTACCAGTGAGCCCAATCTAAAATTTCCCTCAGTGGATTTTAATCTGAACACATTTTGGGGCACATTTCTTTTTTGATTCATTCCCAATTTGGGTGAAATCCTTGTTTTCTGAGTGAAAACGTATAGCTCACACATCCTTCAAAACACACATCATGTACAATGATTATTGTCTGTGGTTAAAACTCACGGGATGTCCTTCCCGTCCATCCACACCAGGAATGCCACTGGTCCCAGTCTCTCCCTTAATACATGGGGAAAAAAACAAAACATTATTAACACATCGCATTGTTATAAAAAGTTAATGATGAACAATTAGTTTCACACATAAATGTCTCGTACTATTGGATTGATTACGAAGGCATTTATCTAAAGCATGAAGAATGCCTTTGGTGTTTATTGTAGTTGTCATATTGAGTTTGGAAAAAGACGAGGGAGACACCAGCGCTGTAGTGCATTTCCATGGTTGCCAAACATCAACAACACAACTTTTGGGAGCAGCAACGTCTGTTAAGAATAAATATGTATGCTAAGCCAACCTCATGCCTCTATTCTTCTCCTCATCCATGAATGAACTTTGTAAAATGCTGGAAACAGACCTTTTCACCAGGTCTCCCTGGAAATCCATCTTTTCCATCCCTCCCGGGTAGACCCTGAAATCAGAGAATAGGGTTTTGAAACGTGTTTGTTATGGCACACAAACTTAGGACTTGATTCTAAATCTGTCATACATACAGGTTCTCCTGGGTAACCGGAGGGCCCAGCAGGTCCCATAGTCCCCTTTTCACCCTGGGAAAATTATACCATCATGTAAAACCTGTTATATATCCTGTGCCATGTTCAGTATTTATTCATTCATTTATTTTCATCTTACCACTGGCCCTGCTGTTCCCGGTAGCCCTGAAATTCCTGTGGATCCTATTGAGCCCTGGGAAAAGTGAGAAGATTTTTAATGATCATTTGATGTAATCTAGTTCCTACATCCCTCTTGACTAACATGACATTGCTTATTTGAACTTTCAGTGATTAATCTGGCATTCATAAGGTTTAAAGTGTGGGACAATTGCCATCCTACAATCAATATAAAATCAGTATGGTCACAAATACAGTTGATGTGTTCAGTGTTTGATATTATTTAGCAGTGGATTTTAGCAACTTCTTGGACAGAAATGTTAGGTACTCATTCGTTTCTCATTCTGGAATTTAAAAAATCACACTTGTTGTTGACCTATAAGAAGATATTGATCAACCCCCTCTTGAGTGATTGCGCAACTTAGGGGAGTGATGCGCTGTGCACTGTCATATTTTCAGAATTGCAAACAACATGTGGAACAATATTACATCATTGAATAATATGCTAATCAACTCCATCATGTGACCATATTACATACTTATTACTGACTGGTTCAGGGAATTTTTGCGGCTGACAACATTTATCTTGTGGCTTCATTTGCACATTTGTCTATAAAAAAAAAATGATGGTCAAAGTGTCGACAGTTTCTGTCTCTCATTATTCAGTCAACGGGCTGGTTGCAGGAATATATGTTCCATTGGTCGCAAAATATTAATCAAAAATCTCTCCAGCTTTTGTCTTAATCAAAGTACTGTTAGCAGGTGTTGCTTACCTCAAGAAAATATATTGTAAAAGGGATTTAAAGGCTGACTGGCTAGAAGTGCTGGATCTTAGCCAGAAAATACACAACCATTGCAGCACACTGTTAGGGCTTTTGCTTTTTTTGTCTTCATGTTGCTGTATGGTTGCCTGTTTTGTTGGATTGTGTCCAAATGCTAGGGCTTACCAGTTTGTGTGAGCATAAAGCATAGACAGCTGTTCACATAAGAAGTGTAAGCAGTGGCTGCTGTATTTGCACATCTTACGTGTGCAGGAGAGCCTGTTTTCATAGGCAGATAGGATAAAGAGCTTTAACTAACAGAAATCCTCACTCCCACAACCATGCTGTGGGTTTCCAATTAGGGAGGCCGATTCTGTCCAAATGAATGTTGCCAAAATAGTTAAATGAATGAACTATAGAGATCAATTGCACAGACTTGTTACCCATGTAATTAGTAAAACAATGTTCCTGTAAGGTGATGAATGACTGTGGTCATGAACAAGTATCACTGACTGTGAATACACAAACACAGCTCATTTATTTTGGCAAACACTCTTTCTTCATCTTGTTACAGTATCTTGAATTATGTTCTTGTGAGTTAATTTAGCAGACATTGCATGTTTCGAATCTCTGGATCCTATGCCAGGAAAAAGAGCCTACACCCTTGGGTGTACAATATGGAAACATTTATGTAGGTGGATGTAAATCTGTTTATAGCCAAAGAAAGTTTTATACTTGATAAGGATTCCCTCTAAATTTGAGACAGCTAGGATGCTCGCTGTTGTCTGGAGACCTCTTGGTTGTCAGAGATTGTTCTGTGGTGTATGGAGGGTCTTTGGCTTTACTGAAGTGTAAACACCATGTGGCCAAGCATTTAGACAAATTGTTACTAGACCGAAATTTTGGGTAATTTCCCTTGGCTCCAACGAAGCATTGATTAAAGTTGAATGCTGATGATAAATCTGAACTTGGTTGATTGGTCGTTCAGTTCACCACATGCGTCCGGACCAACGTACTGTTTCTCAACAATAATTTCATGGATTAATGAGAAACTTTTGTACAGACAATTACGGTCCCCAGATGAGGAAATGTGCTGACTCTAATGACGCCCGAGTTTTCACACTATAACAAGTTGTGATTGATATATTATGAGTGGAATACCTCATATACATGATGGGATGGTTAGCTTCAACTTTGGTACACATGTCCATGTTTGAAATGAACTGTCATTTCCTTGATAACAAAAACAATATTTTCAGTTTATGACCAAATGCCTAAAGACCTCTTTCCATCATACCCAGTTGTAGTTGATGTTTGAACGTGAAAATGGTCTACATCATACATGTATAACGTCATGTTTCATGATCCATATCAGCATGTTGGGGTTTTGATGTTAAATTCTGCTATCATGGTAACAGACTGCAGACGGTCACTATGTTGATTAACTTTTGATTTAATCAAATTGTTTTAGAACAGCATGGGGTGGTTTAATGTGAATTAGAAGTAACAACATTTAGTTTCAAAAAGTTCAGCCAGAACAGAAGAGCAAAAGTGTTCCTCAAGTGCCCACTTGAAGCTAGCTCCAACAGCTAAGTAAATCCAAATATGTTTCATTATAAAAGGCTGTTTTTTTAGAACAGAAATAAACATGTGTACAGCCTGCAATAATCACAAATCAATGAATTGGCATAATAAAGGGGGAGGCTGAGTTGATTCTTTGAAGGGCGCATAACAGCTGTTTGCCAGGAAGCTTAATTTGGCCTCAGCGCCGACCCTTTGCCTGTTTCTAGATTGATTGAAAATTAGGTTGAGACAGCATTCCCAATAGAGCGACTGTAGATGGGAAAGGGTGAAGTCACTGAGAGCATGTGTGACAACATACATGTCTTGTATCTACAATAATGTAAACTTTTAAGCTATTTGAAGAACTTTGACTTTGTATCGAACTTATTTGAAAGATGTTTGCCATGGAACAGAGATGGAAAATCACTGGGAGCGCACCTCTTCTATACACTCATCTCATCATTTATGATGCCTCGGACCATTAAACTAAGATGTTTAATTATGGCCTTGTAAACCAGCACTTTGGTTGAACAGTAAAAGCCATAAGGGGTCTTTGATTTAAGTGCAATTACAATTGTGATTTAAAAAAAAAAAGAGACGGTAATGGTTGGGAGGGCGATCCCTGATTCTGTTCTCCATCTTTTGTTTTGTTAATCCAAAACTCAAAGTACTTCACTGATCAATGACAGTTGAAAGGATAGTCCTTTAAAACTTCTCATACATCCTGGGCCTATAATTGTAACTTTAATAATGGGGCAGAGGGTACAGAAGGGTTTGATCCAGGTGTGTCTGTGTCTGTAAGACAGCTGAGACTGTTTTCAAAATGACATCAACTGCTTGCAGTGTTCTGGAGGGGGCCTCCTGTGGTCACACTGATTACAAGGTAGGACGATATGACAGAGGTGATGCAATCTGGACAGGATGCATTACCTCACTACGCTTAGAGTTAAACTAAATGCAAATGTAGTTCAGATGAACATCAAACAAACAGCTTTCTGGATTGTTCTGGTTAGAGCTCTGGCTACAAGGCTTCAGTTTAACTTGGCTGTAACTGCAGTCGAGGCCTTTCTACTTCTTATTGAGCAATAACTGCTGGAGCGTCGCTTGCTTGTATGGATCATTGGATCAATTTGCTTCTCTTTCACTTGGATTGCTTGTGGCAGCTGTAACACAGGTGCTTTCCCCATGTGGCTTGTATGCTTATGCCTTGTTACACATTGTTCAATTGCATGAATGTGTTATAGCCTGTGCTTATCCAGCTGAGGCACCTCTGTCTGTGGGCTAATCCTCCTTTAGATGGTTTATTGATTTCTAACAGTGTATTTCTTCGAGATGTTTTGATGCCGCCAAAGGCTGAGATATTCTCACCCTGGCTTTCGGTGTGAAAGATGTAGACCTGCCAGTAGGGGTGAAACAAGTAGTCGCAGTTCCGTTCGTACCTTGGTTTTGGGGTCAAGATCCAGTATGAGTTCAGTACGACAGGAAAAAGGCAACACTGCATAATTCTAGATTTCTTTCATTTATTTTGGACCGAGATGACTGGATACCCCCAAACAGCTGATTAAAAGAAGCACGGGCGTCTAACTCCACCGTGTCATTTAGCCAAATAACTCGTCTTCTTCTGGTGTTTTGTTGCGTCTGCTTCTTCTTCTGTGTTTGTTGTTTAATAGCAGTTGGCAAACAGATTACTGACACCTGGATTGGGGGGTGGATACTGCCATGTGTAATGGCCTTTTTCCTGTGGATTTGGGACAAATACCATAACACCCCTACTAGCATACCAACCCCTGCCAGGTTTCTCCTACTGGTTAAAGATGGATGTTTCTTTATTTTATTTTGTCTTTTTCATAAAAACATACAATGCAGATGGCGTTAACATTTACAGAGCGTTTTTCTTGCTGACGCGACAGACATTTCTACCTCGGTGGGGGTACAGCATGTTCTGCTTTGTTGGACTCTATGTGTCGTTTGAATATTATTTTTTCGTAAAATCTCAGGGTCAGAGAAGGAATCATGTATGTTGTCCTTGAGATTCATTTACCAGTCTACCAATTGTTGTCCTTGCATCTCCACCCGAACCTTACTGTACTTGGGAGGCTAAGAAACAAGAAGGACATGATGCCATGGGAAAACACAAGGCTATAAGAACAACGTTTTGCCTCCCTAAAGTTTCAAAGAGAAGTCCAAGTCTTTGAGCTTCTCAAGAATAAAGCAGAACAAAAATCAGGAAACATTAACATGCTTAAAAAGTCTCTGATGGCCCCCGTGGTCCCCCTCCAAAGGGCTCTTGTCCCTCTGTATATCTGAGAGGATGTACTTTTTAATCTCTCAGGGGATCTGGCTTTATATGTATAACATATGGTTTCTAGCATGATTGATGCAACAATGTTCAAACAGTTCACGTTGATGTGTCTAGCAGGAGTTTCCTGTTAATTTTACATTTGATCTCGTTAAAGATTTGCCCAGACAATGCAGTGTGTGTTTTATACTTGCATTTAATGATTTAACTAATTTTAGGTGCTTGAATTGACATTTGATACCTAGTACCAAACACGATCTAGCTACACTAATAACAAGCAGAAAAATATTATCACCTTCTCTCCAGGTTTTCCAGACAATCCTTGTAATCCAGGAACACCCCTCTCACCCTGAAAGAACAGACTTGTATTAAAAATTATTCTTTAGCAGTCATAAATTAGTGCTGCAGCTCGATAACAATTTCTATTGCGCCAGAAAAAGCGTTTTTTGACCTTCCTACCGAAACACCAGACCTCCCTTGCTCGCCTTTGTTCCCATCTGGCCCACGTTTTCCCTGAAAGGATTAAAACAGGAAAACCAAATTTCAATTCCCTCTTTTCCATGATGAATTTTATATGAAAGTAAAATCATTTATTTTTAGTTTACCTCCACTCCTGGTGGGCCTGGCAGCCCTGGACTCCCTCTAGTTCCAGGGTTACCCTTAAAAATGAAAGAAGACATGAGACGAAAACATTTGGTTAAACATTTGAACCCATTCATCTGTTTGCATGTCCTTTAATGGATTTGAGCCTGAGGGGTAGATTCTTTCTCTGGGTTTTTGATCATGCTGTAGAACATGTGGTTCACTTTTGGACGCTTTTCATCACACACAAATCACCACTCTCCTGCCACCAGTGGTACAACCAGAGATGTTTTGTATTTACCCATTGGAAAATAAGGCAATAAGTGTGTTTACCACAGTTTTTTAAATGCCGAAGCAGTCCAGACCACAACTGGTTTTGGCAAAGTCTCAGATGTTGTGGAGACTCTGTTGTGATGTTTCTGGAGGTTATATTCTGTATGTTTGTATATTGAACTATGTAGTACTCACAGGCTTACCATCAGCACCAGCAGGTCCAGGCTGACCCGGTTTGCCAATGTTTCCTTGGTCTCCCTAAAGAAAGTGGAATGGGGAACATTTAATCTTTTGTATCTTAAACAAATCTTCATGCAACCTCAAAGCTGTATTAAATAATCCCTTTAAAACATCTCTGGTGATAATATTCTTTTCTGAGGCTTATAGAGTGTTGATGATATTTCTCTTCGAACCATGCAGAGCAAGCTGGTGAGTTGTAAAAATGCTCTATGTGGGGTTATAAGGAACATCTGCAAGCCAGCAATGGTCCCAACAATTTGGATCTATTATTAAACGTACTTAAAGCACAGCAGGGATCTTATAAACACAAACACGCCTGAACCCATGGAGGTTTTATTCACTAAAAGACTTGTTCCTAAAGTAAATCTCCAAGGTCCTTGTGTAAAGGCTTTTATGACCGGGGCTGCTATTATTTGGTTGATTCCATGTCATCAATAAAGACAAACACGTAGGTTTTACTCCTTTATTTGGTACTTTTCCACATTAACCATTGTTTATATTGGCAGTGTACTGGTTTGCTTAAGCCAACAGTACAGTACAACAGGATCTTACAAGAAAAACCAGAACTGACTCATAATGGCAAGCCACAATTAGCCTAACTGGAGGAAAGAGGCTATTTAGTGTTTCCAGAATTTGTAAAACTGCAAATTTCTTAAAGTTAACTGTGTAATTAAAATGTGCAAAACAGCCCACACAGCAAAGTCCCTGGCCCAATGAAAACCAATGTTTACAGGCTGTAATGACTCTAATCGAATTTGATCTGTTGGTAGAGTGCAACCTCATGTGTTTGTCACTTATTAGACACAGAGAGCAGCATTTAGACATCACCTGGGAATTCAGCACACATTTCCTCTTCCTTGCTGAAGAAAAAGACATTGTGCTCTTTTAAGTGCTGAGTTTACAGAACATTTTTGTGTCATAAATATCGAACAAATGTATGTAATTTGAGCTGGGTATAGCCTCTTATTTTGAAATTCTTTGCATTTTATTTCTGAGCCCAACACCCCCCGCCATAGGAAAAATCAGTGGGGATTAACAAGCCACAAAGAAACAGGGCTGTTTCTTACAAAACAGCAGCATAAGTTGACATATATCCTATCAGAAAAGTTGAAATTACAATCTATTCATTTACGTGAGAAGGAATAGGATTTCTTTTAGCACACAGTGTGGAGCAAGCGTCAAGTCTGCGCTAACTGATTAAGATTAATCATTCAGGTTCATTACAGTGATATTTATCATATTGCAGATACACCAGCCTGATGCCTCTTGCAAACCACTTGGGCAAACATAAGGATGAGGCTCTTTGTCTGGCGCTTGTTTTGCGTCACATATAACACAATGGTGTAATAGATGCTGTAAATAAGACGGTAAAATGACACAATGCAAAGATTAACAGGGTTGTCTTAGGTCACTTAC
The DNA here is from genome assembly GCF_963930695.1 of Labrus bergylta. Lineage (NCBI taxonomy): Eukaryota > Metazoa > Chordata > Actinopteri > Labriformes > Labridae > Labrus > Labrus bergylta. The sequence goes on from NC_089204.1 coordinate 26,015,215, forward strand.
CTTTATTCCTGGAAGTCCGGGGGGTCCAGGAGGACAAACACAAGGCTCAAGAGTTGGTTCAGCGTAGTCAGGACTGTTGGAGCACTGTAATCAACAAAATAAGGCTCTAATGAACAAGACCAGACGTTAAGTCTAAAAGCAAGGTATACCTCTTAGAGCTGCAGAGATTACATTATTGATGATGTCGTAGTCAATAGATTGAAAAAGAAAAAAAGAATATGCAGCACTGACTAAGATTTCTTTGCAGAGAAATAATCTAAAAGCACAGAGACAGAAAGAAGAGAACAGTTGTTCTTGACAAACATTTGAAATGTAAGGTTCTGATATCTCTTTTGACTTTTCTTATCCAACAGGCACACAGAAAATAGTAGCTTGTGGTTGTAAACCATTTCATATAGCCAAGATAACAATGCAGCCACTGCCTCATAAACACAGTTGTAGCCAGAATACAATAAAAACTGTACTGAGCACAAAAGGTTTGGGACCTTCTCCAACAAATTATTTTATTCACAAACAGATGTGACTGCGAGAGAATATGCTACGTTTGCACTTTCATTACGCAATACTCGGAGAGGCTGAGCTGATGCACTGCAAAGCGAGACAAACATTTGATGCCATGCAGTAAGGTGCGTGGAGTTTAACTGGCGGTGAAATTGCGCGGTGCATTTCCTGAGCAGAAACAGATGTGGTTTGACAAGGTGAGAAGTAGGTGGGAAGAAGTTATCTTTGTTGCCTTTAGACTGAAAAACAAAGTTCATAGCCCAGCAGGCCGCGGTACTTACAACTCCAGGTATTTCACACGCCGTCTCTCTGGTGTTCTGCTCCGGGTCACAGTAGATGCGAAGTTTCTGAATTTCAAACTAAACAAATTTTTTTTTAAAAAGAACATCATTTCGTAATCAAATAAACACAAAGAAGTTCCCAATGACTTCAGAAACAACCCAACTGTAATAATGGGGGTAATTTTGCAGCACTTATTTCAGGTTTATCAGAGCTTTGAAACCAATGAACTGGAATTGCTGTTGAGTAACAGCTAAAGGACATTGTGCAACTACATGTTGCCAGACCTCCCTCAGTGTTGGACGTGTTCTGCATCCACGTTACTCTGTTCTTCCATTATTTGGAATTTTGCTGACGTTGGTAGTAAAATGGCTCCAGAAAGTCCCATAGTCGTTTTCACTTCAGTTACCATGCGAACGGGACGACGTCCTCACATATGATTTATATTATTTCCAGCCTTTTGAAAACTTAAGTAAAACGATGTGATGGATCAGTGTTAAACAATATAGTTTACATTTTCATTTATGAAAGCAGTGAGGGCTCGAACATAAAAGAACTGCTTGTTTTCTTCATGATTTCATTTCATATTGAATTACATCGAGGCCATTTTGGTGTACAGTCAATAAAATCTGTTTCAAATTGTGAGTGTGTTCATCCACAAATGACACTCATATAAGTGCATACACTTTTTGTTAAGTGGCTTCAAACTAGATGAACCTTGTAACAATGGATTACTGCACATAATAAAATTCACTTCCAAGCTGTGGTTCATGTTAACACTCACTGCTCTAATGATGTGTAAACATACAGGCTGGCATAGGAGATGTAAAAGTCTTGAATGAGTTATGTACTCCCATTTTTAAACAAGGACGTTCCCTGCATGTGTCCTATTATTTCACATGGTATAAATCTTGTCAGTGATTACATATTATTAAATGTATTAAAAGCAAGTATCAGTATCAAAAACAGCTTGTTATATAAAGGATTTCATTTTAGAAAATGGGTACTTAGTGTTACGGCTGTATGTTTCCCTGTGCCCTGTTTCCCTTCTCCCCTTCTGTTGTCTCCAGCCCAGGTGAAGCTACTAATTGCACAACGAGGTACACCTGGCCTCAGTGCTTAAAAGGCCAGTGGTGGCTGCAGAGATGGGAGGCATTTTGAGTTGGGACTGCTGTGCGGGTCAGTCAGGGATCAGCTGTTGTCTTTTGGTTCTCGTTTGATTTTTGTTATCATTCAGTGTGTCATTTTGTCCCTCTGTTTTGACTTTCGTTAAGGTGGTTAGTGTCTTTTAATGAGTGAATGTATGGTTTGCTGTTAGCCCCATTGGGCCGCCTTATGGTGGGGCGTAACATTAGCTACTCTCTGTCTTGAAACAAATGCAGCAATGCCAAACTAGCCTTATTGCTATCTCTACCACTGAGCCACAGCGGCATTAGCTTTTTGTAGATTTACACAGTTTTCACAATTAAAACAATAAAATGTATGCGATCAGCCTTCTTTTCCATACTGTTATCACAACAATTAAATTATATATATGGAATATAAAACTGCACACTGTTAAAACAGCTCCAGAGTAAATAACAACCCAGAGATATACACATTTTGGCACAAAATTAGTCATTTGAGACAAATAAAACAAAGATGAACTTATGGAAAACAGCTCATTGAGCCAAACATTTATTAACCCAGAGGGCTAAACGTGCCACTAAGGATGCAGCTATAAACCTCAGCACTGTGTGATCCTGTTAAATCATATATCAGTATCAAGTTTGCTGAGCTACTCACGAAACAAAGTGTTCTCTTTTCCTATCATTTTCTATATTACTTCCCTGGGACCCAAGCATTATGTATTTTAAGAGAATAGGGTTGTTGATGTTCAACTTACTGGCACTGTTGTTTCCTTTCGGACATATTTTCCAACTTGGGTTTTCCCATTGATGAAAATGCCAACTGGAGGCTCCAAGGATAGGGACTCGATTTCCATGTCATCAACATAAAGAGTCACATCCTCCTCAGTGACCAGCAGCCTCATCTGGTGCCATGCCTCATCAAACAGCTTCTTTTGTTGCAACAAAAGAACAGGAAATAGTCATTAATACACTTCCTAGTGGCAAAAAGTCCCCTTGTGGGAAGTAGTACAGTGTTGTGATTGTATTAGAGAGCAAGAAGCACAAACTCAGAAACTAATTTTGAGTTGATGTCTTAATACCTAAAAAAACAATAATGGGTCGCATTTGAAAGAAATAAAACTTTTTTAAGCTTGTGGAAAGTAGGCTTAACATCACACGTTATATTTGATTGTACGATGGTCCAGATGGAGTCAATGTGAACATATTCTGAGAGTTAAAATGTGGTTTCAAAGATAATGAGTTCCACAGTGTTTGTGTGCTTGAGTAACAGACTGCTCAGATAGTGTCACAGTCCAGGGTGTAACCCCGCCTCTCGCCCGATGACAGCTGAGATTGGCTCCAGCCCCCCCTTCAACCCCAAACGGGGAAAAACCAGCATAGATAATGAATGGATGGAGTTCAGATAATCTGCCTGTCTGAAGATCATCAATTATATGGTTGTGCTATTTCTTCAAGTTTAAGGACTTTATCTGCACTGTTTTACTACGGCGCCTACTTTTCTGATAGATGTCTGAGGCTCTACAGGTTTATACAAGCTACACTGAAGTGAAGTGAGGAGGATTATGGTTGATTGGTTAAGTATTACATGCTGCTGAAAGGACATGCTTTGACCTCTGAGTTGTATTGAATTGTATTATGACTCAGAAACAGAAGACTGCTGAAGATGGATTTTTTTTTTCCAATTTAGAAAGCTGCTCTGCCTAATTGACCTCAACTTGTATTTCTGTTATAATATAGATGAGTGTCTGTTGAACTATATACACACATTTACACCATGCTTTGATGGCATAACAGCATCAATCAGACTCCTTAGGAGTACTTCATCAATGTAGCAATATACCTTAATCAGGATGGAGCACTCATATGGGACAGATTTGGACAAGCATCAAAGCAGTGGCAGTATTTAAATCCCTACAATGCGTCAGGTTCCAACAATACTGCCTCCTACGTTTCCCATTATGCAACTCAGTAGCAACAGAAGCCACACCCTGCACTCATGCTCTTCAAAAGTTATCTAGGTCACTAGATAGACTGTATAAAACTTGGAAGTAGTGTCAGTGACGTCAACAACTGTTTTTCTGAAAGAGAGAATCCCAATGTTGGGAAATGCTGACTCAAAATAACTTTCTGCCAATACTGTAACAGGCAAAGAGGTGGTGCCGAGGCGGGCTTTAAGCCTCATGGCAAACAGCTGCAACACATCCAACTGTCAGTATACTAAGTACTAAGAATTTTAAAGGTTCATAATGGAGTGTTGCTTTACCTTTGTTGTTTGTTGGGAAAATGTAACCGTCTGAATTCCACTTGGTGCTGTGCTTGTTGTCGTGAACATGACGGTGCGGTCCAGTCCATTCAGAGTCACTGCCATCTGAGGTCTCCCATCCCGTGTCTGTATTCTCCATAAATCCCAGTCCTCTATCGTCACTGATCCTTTATACCTCATTGTGGCAACAAAAACGTACGACGGTGGCAGCCCATCTGGAAAGAGGTTCCTGGGTGACCAAATTCAGAAGTCAGTAACAGATCTTGTTGTGACTACACTGGTGATTACCAAGAGAAAGTAAATGCAAAACGAATACCGTGTAGCTTCACTCAAGTCCAGACGAGATGTGACTTCATAGGCCTTAGAGCCGTAAAAGGCTCCTTTTGTCTTCTTTGCTTTTTTAGCCAAGTTTAAACGTAACAGAAGATCAAAGCCCTTTTCTTCACGGGAATCTATAGGAATTTTTGCTGGACAAACAGTCTCTGCAAAGGACAAAACATGGAAATGGAAGCATAGACAAAAATATTGATTCATAGACTACTAGCACATGATGGAGACAAATTAGATAGAAGCAGTTTTCACACATTCACAATCTCACAGATGAGAAAACTTTCCAAATCTATCCTGGGAGCTGGAACTTGGCTGTTGATACATAAAATTCAGTTTGGATTAGGCGAGAGTTTTAGGCTCTGAATTCTCTAGTGACTCTTTTGTGCGTTGATATCAAAAAACCCAACGAAGAAGGATATTTTGGAAATGGCAGTACTTTTTGAGAAAAGATTATGTGAGTAAGTTAGGAACTATAAACTGAATGTCAGTTGGATGGCATCGAAGGAAAAGTGGAGGTCTGTGCAACACTGCGGCCTCTAGTGGATGCATCTGTTTTTTAACATCCGTCCGAACATAAAGGACGATTGGGAGTATGGGGAATGACGGTATATCCTTTGAAATCGACGTATCTATTTTTAAAAGAACATCAAAGTTGATCCAAATGGGCGTGTAGCAAACAGGTGAAAGTCTGTTGCTCAGATCAACTGATTCATGTCTGTGTTCTAACACTTAGCCAATATGGGTAATTTCCTGATTATTTTTTCGACATTACACCTATGACAGGAGACTTGAGGTGAGGAGATTCGCCCAATACTGTCATGAATACAATATTTGAGAAGAACAACACCTTAAACTTCCAATTGATCAGCTGATACTTACCTTCACACAGTTTTTGTCGTATGACCTGAATAATCCTGGAAATAGATTTGTAGTCCTCAACTGAGAACACATAAGTTGAAGCCGGCTTGTTTGCAATGTCTCTCAACTCAGCTGTTTCTGTCTCCGACCCAACACCGATTGCAAACATAATTACTCCTTTTTTTCTTGCTGCCTCGGCTGCTTTCAAAACCTCATCTTGCGACTTTCCGTCTGTGAGGACAACAGCGATTCTGGAAATGCCTGATGGGCCACGCTCAGAAAGGCCAAACAGTTTGTCTGTGGCAAACTTAATGGCTGTCCCTGTCCTTGTGTTTCCCCCCATGTACTCAATGGACTCCATGGCTTTGAGGAGGTCTTTGTTAGAATTGTACTTCCCCAGAGGTATCTCTAAAACAGGGTCATCGCTGTACTGGACGACTCCAACCTGGGTAAACTTCTGTCCAATGTTGAAGCTTGTTGTTATGTTGACGAGCCATCGTCTAACTAGTTCAAAATTGACATCTTCGACACTCCATGAGCCGTCTAAAATAAAGACCAAATCACACGGCGCAGTCCTACAACCTGAAGCAGACAGGAAATATACAATCAGTAATGTAAAATAATGGTTTTGAGAAATGGTATCTATTTTGGTGAAATACACAACATGAAATGCATTTACAGTACACTGAATCACCTTTGCCAGTTGTATGCACTATAAAGTTGTGAATATATGGATTATAAGCATAAAAAGTGTGAGAAAAATGAAGACAGAAGAATTCTTACTTCTTAGGTCTTCATCTTGAGCTGCACTAAACAAATGGAGAAGCATGAAGCATAGACATCTTAAGACACATTGCATGGATGGCGCTTTGTAACCCATTATGCAGCAGTACCAAGTTCCAATTGTGCACCTACGGGGAAAGGGAAAGACATGCCTTGTATTGCAGGGAAAAAGAAAAAGACAATGCAAGCTTTTGTGACACTTTAACTGTGGTGTTCCTGTCTAGACAAAGGGAAATGTATCAGACTTTTGAGTTTTCATTAAGCTGCAATTTATTCTGGCCTGTTCAAAATTTGACTACATGAATGGGTATGACTCAAATGAGACAGCAGGGAGTACATGCATAAATAAGCACTTTGAGTATTTTTCTATAGTTTATTAATGGAATTATTCATGAAGTGATCTATGTACATTGTAATGAACTCATATTTGCATTTAACAAAGCCTGGCAACTTACAAGATAGACATAAGTGCAGAGAAGTATGCTCATACAAGCTGACTTGGTGACAATAATACTGTATGCATTGTGCTTAGGACATGGCCCAAGTCGAGCACAGATCTGATAGGACTCTCCATTGTTTGTGGTCATTTGAATCTCCATATAAAAGGCCAGAAAAAGGTACAGTGGAGGAAGTCTGGCAAATGTCAAAATGATGGAGAGAGATACAATCAAGCCAAGAAAGAACAAAATAGTCAGATGACTAATGGTTTCATCAACTGGTCCTACAGTACCACATAAATTAGTTAAATTACAGTCCATTATTTTGATTTTTTGGCAAATGTAAGGCATTGACAACAGAGACAAATTTTCTATTTTGATTCTTGTTGTAAAGCTGAGTAACAAATTCTTAACTGTTTGACCAGTGTAATCGGTTATTTTAGAGTTACTTTTACAAAATGCAGACCTCATTACATTTTTGTATCATATTCACCCTTTCCAATCTGTGTCTTCTGTCTCCACCTACTCCTAAGAACAGTATTTGGCTGTTTAATTTCTAAAATGCTACACTTCCCTCATCAGCTAGATTTAAGTTTTCTCTATTGATTTGTCAGATTTTTCTTTTTCTGACAACAACTGCCTGCTTTGACTCGAGACAGGAGGTGGAAGGGAACCGAAAACAGTGAAGCTCAAACAACTACATAATGACCTGAAAGACTAATTAATCAATGAGACCATGTGTGACATATGATTGGGACAGTTTTTCAATGTAGGACTAAGCAACACATTTGGTGTAATGGAAAGTTAAAAGTTATATTAAGAAAGAGAAAGAGAAACTACAATGGGCACCATGCTTTGTTCATCAAAGGAGCAGCACTACCCATTAACCACAGTGAATAAGACATGGTTGAATGTCACCACTGAAGAGCATTTCCCATCGTTCCTTTTCCCCTAAATTGCTTTCATGTACTACCACCCACTGCTACATAAAAAAATCTCTGATTTACTCACTTTGACCACTAAGTTTACCCTAAAGCTTGTATCAATCCTCAATGTGGCACAGACTGTCCCTCCAATCCTTCTGCACACTGCCATCGCCTTAGTACACCTAAGCATATTCCTTTCAAGCTTCATCAACCAAATCCTCACATGGCACTGTCAGCTTTACTAAATAAATAATCCACTGAACCTCTGACCACAACCGCCACTAAACCAGAGCTCTGCGTTTCCTGTGGGATTATCAGCTGTTTCCTCAAATCTGCTGCCATTTGCCAATCTCTGCCCACCCTTGGCCCAAACACAAAATGACTGCCCAGAAAAGTTTCTCTCCCACACTTTTTCTTTCCTCGTGGGTAGAACCAGTTCTAATGCCATCCTTCCTACCAGCAGATGAAGTAACCTCGATCAGTTTCTGTTTGCTGTTGCTTGAGCACACACACACAAAAAATACAAGAGCAGCTGTGTGATTCTTGTGAAAGATTATATTACACCTTGGCAAAAGTATAAACAAGTCTGAACATATGGTATCAGATATTCGGGGAAAGTGTTACCTTAACAAATTGTACTGATAATTAAATGTCTTTTGATTTGCTTCCATACTTTGAAACTCCTTCCATCTCCACTTTTTAGATGTAATTAATTCATCTAATCTGGTTTAACAGCCTCCCTTATGCTGATGTTTTGCCCTACAACCATTATCTGAGTGATAGACTCAATCTGTAAGAGGTTTGTTGTGCAAGGCCCTAAGGCTTCCATCTACACCTGCAGAACAACACCCTTGCTGTAAGACTGAGTGCTGACTCTTGAAATATTTCTCCAACAGGATAATGAACAAACATATCCAAACATAGGACCCTGTTTAACCTCAATGTTATGTGGCTGGCAGATCAAATAATAACTCAAGAAATGATACCTCATCTAACCTGAAAGTGTGTCTTAAAGCTCCTGTTAGGAACTCCCTGTGTTGAGTTTGGCGCCCCCTATGGACATTGTGGTATCTCTTGCCTCTTTGTTGATTTTGTCCTGTACATGTGTAAGCAGTGTTATTCAACACAAAATAAATCTAATCCAGCTGTCTTTATCAGTGTAATTTAGCGCTTACGGTGAATATTTGCCCTGTAAAATGTAAATGAAGTCTGTTTTGGCAGCATGTAGTTAACCACTCTGTCTGTCACACCCTGTCACACTCGTCTCAAGCATTAAAGAATGAACTTATATAAATGTTAATCTTGTTCCTGATGATCTTGTTTGCTTTTGTAGTTCATAAAGAAACATACAATATTAGTTCAGTTGGTTTCATAACCAGTTCAAAACTCTTCACAGGAGCTTTCACAAGTTTTCACACCTAAAACTGTATTCCGAAATAACCAACATTAGGGTTCACACGATATGACGCCCCCATCATAAAGCTTAAGTAAGGTTATATATCCCTTTTTAATGAAATGTCTCCAAATGACTCTTGGATTGATTAACATCAAATTTGGTGCATATACTGTATATCGCTGTTGTACAAAAATGTTCAGTGCCAATGGTTAACCCTCTCTGTATCACTATCATCATTTTAAAATTCCATTGAATTGAATACAATTACAATCAAGAGAAACTTTAGTTTATGACCAAATATCTGTAAAACCTCATCATCACAAGTTTTTGTGTTGTGCTAATATTTGTAAGAATGAATGAAAATGTTAGCATAGTAGCCCAACTTACAGTAGATGTTGTATAAAACACAGGCAACATGGTCAGTATGGTCATTTAGCAGTCTGATGAAAGCATTTGACTGAAACTCTTGGCTTTAAACTCTTACTCTTGTTGGATTAAGCATACAAATACCATTTTATGAAATGTTAACAAAACACTTGATTCCTTCATCCACATGTGAGGAGCGATCTGGAGCCGGTACACGTGGTGGGGATGCAAGTGTTTTTTCTCTAAGACTCTCCCTTGCAGCTCATCTTCTATAGGACGATGGAAATAAGCTACCTCAGCATGAGAGCTCAGCTCTGCACAGGGAATGGAGGTGCTTATAGCTTCTCTTCACACTCAGGTGCAAAACAAGACTATGACATGTTAGTGTTTGTGCCTTAATGTCATTAGCACAGTGTGCTTTGTGAATTAGACCTTAGACAGAGTAGGTAGCGGGAGCATATGATAATCAATTTGTGGTGCTAGCAGCCATGATCCATCCTTAAATGATTCCACTCATCGTATGTCACAAAACAATGGCATGTAACATACTGCTATTCACTGTAGTCAGCAGTAATCTGTTTACATTTGGAGATAATCAGTAGGAGTGTTTCGTGTGAGCACAGCACACGTCTTATCATATGTTTTCCAACGTGGCTGCTAAAATTATCTTTTAAAGTAGTTTCCAAAGAAACTGCTGACATCCTAAAAGGAAGCAGTCTGAAATGAAGACCAGATATGCTGCATACAACGTTAGAGGCAAGACTTGTGGAAGGAATTTGATAGGAAGGAACTGACTGATTCACCTTCAACTTTTTTCTGATAGTTGCACGTGAAGGTCAAAGGAATAGTGTCCAGGATGTATCCCTTGATCTCCCAAATGGTTTATTCCCATAGAGCTAAAGACGGGTAACACTCTTTAACATGACTGCATTTGTTTCCCCCATGTAACTCCACGTTGAAGAAACACATTTGAAGGGGGTGTTAAGTTGTGCAAGAAGTTTACTTCTGAATTGTTCCCCCACTAGAGAGCTGGAGGAGACTGTTGGAAAACCCCCTCACTGGCGGGGTCCAGCCAGGATGACTTTCCCCTCGATTGACTTTCCCCAAACTGTGTGTTTCTACACCTCGGCTCAAGCCACATGGCATTCATTTACACCATCAGACAGAGAAATTCCGACTGTGGACTGTGACCAAACACATGTAGTCATGATGAAGGGGAAGCAACCCACGTCCAGGAATAAAAATGCAACATTACACGTGATTCGCTGAAATGCGTAAAGTAGGAATGCGTGCATAATGTAGCAGAAACAACAGGTGCACTTGAGGCGCAGGTTAGGATTTGACTCCAATGTGAAGTTTGACGACTTTCTGGCAGTTAATAAACCTACCACATGACATTGATTTAACCGCTGGGACAGTTGTTTGTTGCAAACTTAAAAAGATTTATGTGAGACTTAGTTTGTTCCAGCTGGATATGCTGTCCAGGAACCTGCTGAACAAATGATTTCTCACATTTCACCAGATAACTTTTCACTCCTTCAGGGTGGGCGTCACCGACTCATTAAATGGATTTTAACCTAAGTACAAGACTCTGGTTCTGGTTTGGTTCTGTCCTTTGAGGAACTGAACTTCCCTTTGAGAAGGACATTTTTCATCCAGATGAAACCATGCAACAATGTTTGAATTACTGAGTTTAGAAGGACATCATGGTTTTTTTCTCTCTATTTGTTTGGCATATTTATTTTTGTGTGATGCAACTGCTGGCCTAAACTTCCCTTAAGTTGATGAAGTTAAAGTTATCTGCTATAAATATGGCAAAGGGAAGCGGTTCCATTCCAGAAACAACAACTGCTGCTTAGGGTGAACTTTTGCCAAGATAAAGAGTATTTACTGCTGCCAAATTCTTCAGGGGAAGCCAAGCCCTATCAGTTGTTCTTCGTAGAAATCTGTTCAACTAATTTAGACATTCGAATAATGTCTTGTCAAACATAAGCTCACTGGGCTCTTATCCCTTTTCAGCCAACATTTCCTCTTCCTGATATTTTCTACTCTTGCCCCAAACAATTTTCACATTTGTAAAAACCTTATGGGTACTATACATGCAATACTGTGGTGCACTCTGCAGTATGCCTGCACAAATTCAAGAAATATAAAAAGAGGAATCTTTTTACGAGAATTGGTTTTGGCCAAGAATTCTCCTGAGGTGATTCCATTCATTCTTTGCATGACAGAAGCGCAAACAAGGGACTGATAACTGAGCTTAATGTCTTCAATATGTAACTGCTGCAGCACAGATTGTAGGACAGTGAGCTAAAGGTTGACAGAGTGCTAAACAACATCGTAACACACTGAAAAATAAATAATTAAAGTAAAGTCAGCTCAACATGTTAACTTAATAATCATAAAAACAAACCCCAGATTTTAGATTGAAGCTGTCTTTTGATTGAAAGGAAATCACAGTTGCACACTCATAGCTTCTAACCTTAAAACACACTTCGCTAAATTCAGATATACAATAATTTGCAATCACAGAAATAAGGAAAAGTGAACAAAAGGTTACCGGTAAGCGTCCAAGCCCTTGTTTGGATTCCCGTTAGTCCTCTCATTGAGTGCCAGGGATCAATACTGTTCACAGCCCTGGGTTTACATAAAGTGAATTTGGGGAGAAGCGCACATGTTTCTCTGCTGAATGAAAGCCTGCCCTTTCCAGCAGCTCTCTCTCTCTCCGTCTCCTCTGTTCCTGTCCTTCTTCCTCTCCACACCCCCCCAACCCCTCACTCCGGACTTTTACTGGCCTGTAGCCACCCTCAATTACCATGGGTGGAAAGAGAAGCAGATAAGGAGAGCATGAAATAGTGAAGCAGACGGCCCATCTCTGACAGTCCAAAAGGAAAATAATAGTAATGAGCTCAGCCTCCTTCCAACTGTTGAGGGATTGGATCGCGTGAGGGTTGCTAGGGGCACAACAAGCACAGAACATGGAGTTTTTTTGGATGTAAAACAAGCACAAGATCAGCCAGAGAGTTAAAGTATACAGAGAGGCATATACTGCACTGCCCATTGTTCCTTCAGTATAACCTGAAATGCTCTGCAAGGTGTTACACGGCTCCTTCTCTGAATCCCAATTCATCACCCAAATGGACAGCAGATTAAGTTCTACAAGTCAGCAGTGAATAAGGTGTGAAGAGCTACTGCAGTGCCTTTTTTTCTGCACCAACAGCTGGAAGTCGTTAGAAATGCAGAACTGAATCTGCTATCTGTACAGCAGACAGAACTCAGTTTGATTCACTCTAGCAAGTTTTATCATGTTTGGACTCAGTGACAGCCTGCTCTGCATCAACTAACAACAGCCTCAGTATTTGCAGGTTCTCTTTAGAGATTAAAAAAGCTTGAACACACTACAACACAGTTTATTCAGTTGATATTTAAAAGCCGGCTGAGTGTATGAGGTCTGTGATTCCCAGTGTGTTAAAGATATCCACAAGAAAGTTCATAAGAAAAACGATTTTTTTAAAATTCCATTCATTAAAGAAGATCCTTTTCATTTCAAGCTTTAAAAAGAACATTTAAATAGTTATTTGCAGCCACAAGCTTTTACTTTCACTCAATACATCTTTTGAGTTATTGGTTCGGTTTTTAAGGAATCATTTATGACTTCTACTGGGGTTAAAGGTAAACTAATATAAGTTCTAGTAAATGGAATTATGAGGAACTTGTTTGTTTTGTGTTTTGTATGGCTCTTTGTATTAGTAGTTCATGGGTAAAATATTGTAGTTTTTACTGCTCTTATTGATGTGAGAGCCACAGCATTACCACTCTTTTCTTTTCTCAGTTATATTTTTTGGGCAATTTTACCTCCATTAGGAAGGACAGCAGTAGAGAGAAAGGAAATGTTGGGAGGAGAGAGAGTGGGGGATGACATGAAACAAAGGGCAGAGGTCAGAATCGAACCCACAGTCGCTGTGACGAGGACTGTAGCCTCTGTACATTGGGTGTAAAATAACCACGATCCGGCGCCTCACGACCAGTCCTTCCTTCAAAAACTAAGATTGAACAGACAATATGTGGTCCTCTTGTAAAATCCTGCATCGTTATGATCTAAAATAGGGATGAGACTAAAAATCACCACAGCAATATATCGTTGTCCTGACTCTTGTGATACAAACAGGATAGACTGCTATCAAATAACGATATTTCTATTTTAAAAAAATCAATCTAAACAAATTTCTCTGGCAATTTGACTCACCATCTAACCACTTAATGACTCAAAAGTCGCTGTTATGACATGAATGAGAGTGTTATGAGTGATAAGAGGTGGAACTGAGACCAAATTTGCAGGGACTGAATTCATAAATCCTGCACTTTGTGCATCAGAAATCATGATGTATCATGATACATGATTGTCTTTTAATATATTAAGCATCGCAGAATCGCTGAGTCATCACGTTGTTGTTGTTATCTTGGGCCACAAATCATCATATCTAGAGTTATGCTGCCATCACCCCAGATCTACAATGTACTGATTTACCAACAATAAAATAGTACTCTTTAACAAAAAAAACATGTAAGTGACAATTACTTTTACTCTTTTTATTCTTGTTTCTTTTTTGTTGCTAATAGTTTCACACCAAAACATCCTACTGTGCTTTGGAGGTTTTTTACTCAATGGGTACTCCTATAAGACCTCATCCTTTGCTGAAATTGAGCAGCAGAGTTTCCCTCATGGTGTCCTGGTTGACCCTGAGCCTCAGCACACTCTGCTGGATCCCACAGGAAAATACTGTGTTGGAATAAGAAGCCTGGGAGGGGCCAACCTGCCGCTGAGAGTAGACTTTCCAATGCTGAGTAATTTTCTGTCTCTGTTGACTGTCCTCTGGTTTGTAACCAACACGAGGTGCACTTGAAGGAAAACACGGGACAGAAAATCTGTGTTCTCATTGTTTTTTCCTACCAGAGGCCACTTTCGTTGTCTTCTGAGGCCTGAACATTCATCAATATGACTGGACTGTGGTCAAATTTCCAAATATGACATCGATTACATATAGCAGAGAACGAGATTACATAATAAATATGACAGACCTGACAAAGCCATAGCCTTAAGAGAACAGGATGCATTGTATTAATACTATGTTACATTTGATATTAAATATATAATTTAAAGTGCACCAAAGAGAACTTAACCAAATCAGATGTTAAAATCAGTTGTTCTAAGGTTGTCAAAACTGTCATCCCTTTTTAATATGCGTTTCAAAAGACATGAAAAATGCAATCTCTGTTATTTAAGGATCCATAGTATCAAAAAGCATGGAAGCTTATAAAAAGCTCTAACCTAAATTTAACCAAAAACGCTGCAAACAAATGACAGAGAGCACTGACAGTGTGCAGGAGTTTGCCTTCAATTTTTGGTCATTAAAAACAATATTGGGAGACTAGGACTTCTATTTTTGTTTCTGTAATATCAAAACATGTCTGAACATGGTTTGATATTGATATTGAAAATGTTGGTATTGTAATACCTCTAGTTGTTACAGGATGACGTACATTGAACCATTTTTGATGATAGGGAGAATTTAATTCTTCCGGACTAGAGAAAATTCAGGATCTTATGTCAATTTAAGGCAAAAGTTGAAATAATTTAATGAAAGTGGTGTACAACTTGAGCAAAAAGAGCTAATGTACATATTTAACGATAATCTTTTATCAAGTACATGAGCTGAGTTTAATGTGAACTTTACATCATATCAAGCACAATCTATGCTCCTTTATGTGTCTTCAGTTGCTCCTGGACTCTTAAATACAGCAATAGTCTGAAACAGGGCTCTCCTTTCTTTGTGTTCTGTGATCAAATACAAAGTGTTCTCGTCTTCTCAGGCTGCAGGTTTATGAGCTCTGTGCAGAGTTTTTCCTTCTAAGTCTGTTTTATTTGATGTATAACTATTCAGCTCGAAACAGGAGGGGGAGAAAACACTATTAGGATTTGCCAATGATTTTAAAAGTCTTACAACAACCATTGCGAAGCAGAATGAAGATTTCTAGTTTGATATCAAGGTTGTCCTAATCTAACCCTTTAGCTTTGTTTAATAAGCCATTGTGGAGGTATCGAAGCCCTGAATCTGAAGCCAACAGTCGAAGGGGAAATCTGTCATCATGCTAGTTTGTGCCTACTACATGTATGTATGTGACTGCTGTAAAACACTTAAACTCGTAGGGTATAAAAGGCAATATAATGTCTTTTAAATATTCTCATCAAGGAGGTAGATGCAGATTATAAAGTCAGTACAGACGTTTTTTTTTTAGCTTTTCAGAGAAATGCTGTTTCATACTTCAAATTCACAAAACACAAGGCCATATTTTATAACTTCTTTTTGACAGAAGATTTGCCTTCAGGCGGGAAAATCAAAGATGCTCTAAAATTAGATAAAAGTTCTTTTTTAAAATGGCTATTCACAAGTGTTAGTTAGTCTTATAAGTTACCAACTGTTCCCATGACACGGCCTCTCGATGTCAGCCAAATGGAATAAAGAAGGGATTCTTGCCTTGCCCTTTTTAGTCTTTTTCATCTGGGGGTAATGGCCGTTAGTCGGAGCCTCCAGTGTAGCCAGTTGGATGTCCAAATAACTGATAAGAGATGCAGGCCAGAACTTCATTCTCAATGTGCTGAGTAAAGTAAGGAGACTTTGAACTTTCACTATCAACGCTTGATGCAGGAATGGGGTTGTGATTTACAGGCCACATCCACTACAGGATAGTTATATCTACTTGGATGCACATATGGGTTTGAATAGATTATTAAAAGCCCAGTTTTGATTTGAAGTGGGCAGATGGGTTCCTAGATTGCACTTTGGTCAATACATTTCCCCTCTTTTGCTGCCATGCGGTCTGTTTTTCTGCATACAACCAAGGCAACATGAGTCAATTCCATTCGAACAAAAAATAGACTACACTCATGCTTTAAATATGCTGAATGAATTAAATGCTAAAAATAAACCAGCATTGGATTACATAAATGAGGAAATTGTTCCTCCGAATCCCGAAGAACCAAACGAACCAGAAAACGTTTGTTTATATCATTCACCCAGCCTGACACATCTTTTTCTGCCAACGTGTTTGAATGGGAATATGTTGGAAATTCGTTTCAGGACAGTTGATGAAATCTTTAGTTGGACCTTACAACAGCGGCACACTGCTCACTTTCACTTCTACCAAACACAATTACCTATTTTACAACTTACATCAACTAACATTCTCACTGTCTGGCAGTCAATCTGAAACTTTTTTTTCAACAACTGCCTGAGGACAGGACGAAGCCCCTCTCTTCAATAACCTCTGAATGTGTGCCATGGCTTTGAAGCTTGGCCGTACCGGGTCGTTTTAATCAGCTCACCAGCGTTTTAAGCTTGCATTTATCATCATCACTTGTTTGGTTTGCCACAGAGATAAATAGTGATCATGAATCAAGTGTCTGAGCCCAGAATGAAAATTCAGAGGATAATCGTGGATGAGTAATAGTTTCCATGACAGAAGTGGCCGCAGAATCCAGAGCAGCATGGCACACACGATGCTGCCGTCACAGAGGGGATGGACGAGGAAGAGCTACAGTCAACGAGCTTCTTAGAGGAAACAAATGTGAGCCAATAATGTCCCTTGAAGAGCCACATGCAGAGATCCCTATGAGTCTTCCCTTTTAGAAGTGTTTATCCATTAGAATAACTCTGGTAAACACTAAATCATTGTCTCTCTCAACTTGACGAGCCCTTTGTCCCCCTTTGTCCACAAAGCAGGGAGCTGCCCGTGACACAGCACAGCCCAACTACAGCTGGACAGAAGCAATATCTAAAACCCTCAGGCAATGTCCAGTCTCCATTCTGCTAGACCATGCAGCTTTTTACACTCCGTACAGACTGTGTTGCTGTGAAGAATCCGTGTACCAACAGCATGTTCTGAGCCTCCATGTGGTGAACATTGCTGGTTGTGTCATTGTTTGTGTTCATCACTACAACAACTGCTACAAAAAAATAATCACTGTTTATTAGGTATTTAACTTTTCAAGTTTACAGCTTAGGCAAGCATGGCAACTAATGAAACATAATTAGGATGTCAAAGCACTAAAATTGTAACCAGAAATCCTTACTGTTGGGATCTCCAAACTTTTAAATGGACGTCTAACTTGAAAGAAAACTGCATTGCTAACTCTGGTAGCATCGCCTGACAAGAGAGTCTCAATCTACATTTTTTTGCCAAGAAAAAAGGTGTGACAGATACATATTTGGCAAAAAATTGCCAAGAAATAAAGAAAAAAAAAGACTTTCTAAAAAGATTTTCTAACCCAAGAAAATTCCATAGCAGCATACTTAGGTAAGCCTTGGAACCAGACAAATCCAAGAGCACATTTTTGGCTCAACTCTCGACCATTAATGAGTAATTTTTAAGATAATGATGACCCCCCTAACCCTAACCCTTTTCTTTTTTTAAAAAGATTTGTTTTTCTGGCTTTATGTGCCTTAATTGTAGAGACAGGACAGTGGATAGAGTCGGAAATTAGCGACAGCGGGGGTTTTTAGATAAGGTTTAAGAGTATTTGCATCTTGGTCTCGCATTCTGGGGAACACCATCGCATCTTCCATCTCTGGTTTTAAATCTTGGGCCAATATTAAGGATTGCATCCTGTCTATCGTTTGTGCAGTACTTTTTCAAAGAAGCAAAAAACAAGAGTATGATCAATCATCTCGAAAGTGATCCAACCACAAAAATGTTCCTTATCTTCAGAGGAATTACTGTTCTTAATGTGGCAATGTGGAATGTGCCTGCTCAACCCTGGTGCCTTTTTGTTTGTGTATTTCTAATAATGGGACATGTTTCTTGGGGGGAGAAATAAAAGATATATGCATGCCTCTAATATTTTTCTACTGTTGCCTTTTAATATGCTATTTGTCTCATTTGGCTTTAAGCGTATTACAAAATCCTCTGAGAGAAAAACAATTTAAAAAAACAAGATGATGTGTGTCATACCTTTGGCAGAAATGTCCTTGTCGGCTCCTCGAGACCGAGCGATCATCTCCTCGCCACGCTCCTTCAGTGTCCCATAAAACGGCTGCAGCTTCTCCAGATCCACAGAGAAGGACTTATTCTCTGTAATCTGCTCCTTGATCTTGTCCAGCCTTGGAACCAGACAAATCCAAGAGCACATGTTTTTGGCTTAGTCAGGTGCTTCTGGTAGCACTCTGGCTCAGTCAGATTGCCATCCAACATTGTGCAGATCTGGCCAACCTCAACCCTTAATGAATCATTTTTAAGATAATGACGATTCATTTTCTTCTTTTTTTTTAAAGATTTGTTTTTCTGGCTTTATGTGTCTTAATTGTAGAGACAGGACAGTGGATAGAGTCAGAAATTAGCGACAGTGGGGGTTTTTAGATAAGGTTTAAGAGTATTTGCATCTTGGTCTCACATTCTTGGGAACACCGTCGCATCTTTCATCTCTAGTTTTAAATCTTGGGCCAATATTAAGGATTGCATCCTGTCTATCGTTTGTGCAGTACTTCTTCAAAGAAGCGAAAAACAAGAGTATGATCAATCATCTCGAAAGTGATCCAACCACAAAAATGTTCCTTATCTTCAGAGGAATGCCAATGAACCAGCCAGCGTGCCTTTGGAGCTATTCTCAAATGACATTGTACTGATCAGATAAATTACATAATATAATATAAAGAGTCACTTTGTTGGTGTTTTCCACCCAGAAGATTGTATCTAAAAAAAGTTCCCTCTTTTTTGCCTCGGAAATAATCTTTCTCAATTTTCTCAAGTATTCCAGTATTTTTTTAACCCTGGCCTTTTTACACATTAAGAGGTTAAGATGACTAATAAAAAGGAAGTTCAACCGCAGGCAGCTGTAGTCATTAACTGCGGATATACAAAGTCTTGGGAACTGTACCCATTGAAAGAACATCAACTTAAAGTGCTTGTCTGTCAGGCTGCGGCACACTTTATACATTCACAACACACTGCTTTCTTTGACTCTGACTCACATTTCCACCATCGCCATTCTGCCTAAACCTCACCTCAACCTCAGGTTTTTAGAGTAAAAATTCTGGTCTTGAAAGACTAATTTCTCCATGGGATTCTTTTCATACAATACACTACAGTACAATACCGTAAAAACAATCTGAGCCTATAAGTTACATTTGAACCCCACATAATTTAGAAAAAAGGACCAAGATTTAAACAAACAAAAAATTGTTTAATTGTTTAATTTCTAGCTCTGTCCATAAGTTAGTTTAGAAATGAAGAAGCCTAGCCCTAGACCATTTTTTACCTTTTTCTTGTTATTTATTCGTACAAGATGGCCTCACAAATTCATTTAACTAGTAAACGATCTTACCTCACTCTGTAACCCTCGGGTATGTGTGGTGAATAGAACCTGCTGCTCTGCAGGTGATTAGAGAGAAGGAGTTGCTCCAGTACGTCCCTCTTGTTAAAACATTGATGTACAATGTCTTGTGTGTTTTGTGTGTGTGTGTGTTTGTGTGTGTGTGTTTGTGTGTGTGTATATATGATATAAACCAACAAGGCACAATTGACCAAATGTATACATTAACTTTATATTAATATATAACAAAACCAAATGTAAAAAGGGACATGTATTTCAGTAAAGGGAACCTACTTGCATTTGATGGATTGGCTTTGTTATGACTTAAAAACATTCATTTTATTATCACCTATTAAAACTACAAAGCCTAGACTTGGACGTGCCCCTCAAAGACTTGAGACTTGACTTGGACTCTGGACTTTGGAGCCAAGAATTCTGTGCAATGACCCTGATAGTAAAAAAAAAACATCAATATTTTTGGATTTTTATTATAAAGAACAGATGTTTAAAAGACAGCGTCGACTCAGTTTAAATATAGCGGCCTTTTTGTACAAATATTTGTTACCACTATCTTTTTCAGTCATACTGGTGTTGTTCTCTTGAGGTGAGAATGTTCCCAGGAGTTCAGTTTGGATGCATATTTACATGAAAATGTCAATTTATTTCAACAAAAACATATTAACAAAAAAAACATCTGCCATGTTTTCCTCCTCACTATTTGATAAACTGTCCACATAGACTCTTTTGCATTCCTCTACTGGCGATTCCTCAACCTCCGCGGTGCCGGCTGAGTCGTCTGGCTGATGGATTCCAGCTGAGCACACCCAGAGGTGACACAAACACCTGGAGGTCCTCTGAGACCTGGGTGGCCCCTGAGTCCAGGTCGGCCTACGTGTCCCCTCTCACCCTGTTTTCCTGGCTGCCCGTTAAAGGCTCTGCCCAGACGTCCACGCTGACCTGTGTTCCAGACAAAAACATGCTTTAGTCTTCTGGATTGTTTGTCTGCTCAGTAAGCTGAGTAAGACAGCCTTTCACAGTTTCCAAGAACAGAGAATTACACAGAAAAATAATTTCCTTTTTGGCAAATATCACACTCCTTTTACTATAACACTTCTCCTCTCACTGTCCTGGGATTTCAAGTACACACTCAGCTGATACTAGTTTGTAAAAAATGATGTGGCAGGTCCAGATGTTCTCATCAGTTACTGTAATGCCTCATTTTTAAGTCATCAAGCATCATTAGGTATTGAAGATGAATTTACCCTTTGGTCCCTGATCTCCAGTGTAGCCAGTTAGGCCATGACCCTTGGCCCCCTTGTCACCCTGCTCTCCTCTATCACCTGCAACACAGAAATACACAGAAATACATACACACACATAGGATTAAAAGCAGACAGGTCAAAAATAATTCCCCCAGGACTGCAGTCCACTTTGTACATGTTGATCATACACCATATGTGTTACTGACATCATTATTAAAAGATGTTTAAACACCTTGTAAATATTCCTCATTTCCATTGACATGGCACAGGAATGTAGCGTTAGTGTGACATCATGCTCAGGCCCCCAACCATCACTAAGAGCTTAGTATGTATGTTAGTCTATAAGTTTAACATTACTACAGAAGAAGACAGCGGATAGTGGAGGAACCAGGGGCGAGAGAGTGGAGGGAATCACATGCGGCAAAGTGCTGAAGGTCAAAGTCCAATACGGGGCGTCCGGCTTCAAGGACTATGGTCTGTGTATTTGGGGGATAGCGCTAGAACTGCTAGGCTAGGCTAGGCTAGGCTACATGGCGCCCCAAGGCAGATTTTCTGATTGAAAATGTTTCGTAATGTCCAAGCTTAGGTAGCGATAACCCACTGATGACATCATGATGACATCATCATCATCTATTTTCACTGCAGAACTTGGAATTAAAGTAAGAAAATAAACTGTTGAAGTCATGCTTGAGTTAATGTTTAGCTTCATTAAAATAAATCAAAGAACTACTAAGTGAAAAAGGGAGCCATAAACACGTCTCCAAATAAACAGTAATGTTGCTAAATGTCAGTTGGAAGTGCAAATAAGCTACTGATTGCCAGCACGTTCACAACAGCAACTTTACAAGGTGATTATACGTAAGTGATGTGTTTACAGCTTGCTGTTCGGCCCTCTGCCCCCAAAAAATCAGCTCGTCTGAATTCTTTTTCCACTACTGGTTACTCTTACAACAAGCATCAATGAGTTATAGTGTTGGTGTTCTTGTTCAATATAGTCATAGAAATAAAATCATCCGTCAAATTAGTTTTTTTCCCACACCTGTGTCTCCTTGTCGGCCTGGGTCTCCAGCTTCTCCATAGAAGCCCTGAAGTCCCACTTCTCCAACAACACCATCGTTACCGGGGTCGCCCTGACAACAGCATCAATAGGAAAATAAATCATTAGTCTCCTTGTTTTCAATGTTGTGCTCTTCAAGTCATGCCTTAATGTTGTTTGACCAGCTTTGTGCACAAACCTGAAGAGATCTACTCTGCTGGTCATGTGACACGTTGTTGTGAAAACATGCTACAGTACTGGTTCATCCCTGTTCTCAATTTAGCATTGAGCCCCACCACATGAGGCATACCCACCATAATCTAATATAGTGGTACGTTTGAATATAGTCACGGCTTCAAGAGCATTTATCAGGCTGATAGTCGCTGTGATTAAAGGAGTTGTGCAACATGAATTGGTTCTGAACTGTATAATAATGTGGAAAAGGCTTTTCAATCCAAGGACAGCCTCAAGTCTCTCCAAAAAACCCCGTTCAACACAGACCAAGTGTCTAGTCTGTGACTCCTTATTTGTCCTCATGGAGACGTGGAAAATCGTAATGTTTTCATTGCAAGTTTCTTCTGCCAAACACTCCAGCTCTCGTAGTCCGGTCCAGACCCTCGCAATGTGTTTGCATTTTACTCGCCCGGGGAGCCAAATAACGAACAATGTATGGAGCGTGTGCTGCACTCTGGCAGCCTGTTAGCTGAAGGTCTGCAGGACCTTAGACAGCAACACCACATCAGTTATTTAGTGAAAAATAAAAAACGTTGCAATCTTTTTCCAGCTTGAACAATGAACATCGTATCTATAAATCACTCACCGGAGGTCCGGGGGGTCCTTTCTGTCCGGAGGGACCAGGGGCACCCATGGGCACGTCCCCATACAGAGGACACACTGCAGCGCACGTCCTCTTCACTGAGTTGGCAAAGGTGGACATCTGCTCCATGACCACTTTCTTACAAACCTCGATCACGTGTTGAGCGGGGAGAGTCGGGCCCTGTGTAAGAAAATCATTACCACATCCATCACTGGAAGTGACCCAACGGAGGGACATGTCGTATGGAACATTGCAGAACACGGTACGCTGAAGCAACGGCTGCTGCTCAGAGAGAGACGCGATGAACACATGGAGCCAAAAATATTTCCTGAAGGCTCATTATGGATTTATAGCCACACTAAATGAAACCCTTGCTGTGAGTCATTATTAGCTATGGGCTAATGTGTAACTCTTTAAATGTGTTCTTCCCACCAAAGCTGTCAGCAAACGCTTTAAGTGTGTCAGTCAGTTAAGCCGTTACTGAAAATGATTACGCTGCTGTTTCTGCGCCATCATTAGCAGATAGATGAAGTGCCAAATGTAGTAGAGGCCATTACAGTGTACACTCATACTGTACTCTGCTGTAGTATTGCAACACTTGCTGTATCAGCCAAAAAAGCTAAAGACTGAAAGGCTGATATTCTACTTACTGGTGGACCCGGAGGCCCCTGGAAGCCATCTGGTCCTCCTTCACCTCGAACTCCTTTGACACCGACAGTACCTGAACGTCCAGGTGGGCCCGCCGGCCCGCGCTTCCCCCGTCCTCCCAGAGGACCCTGCTCGCCCCTGTCTCCAACCTACAGAGCAGGTTAACAACATGAGCAGAAGTGGAGGCAGAACCCGAGCCAGTTCATCCATCAGAATACATTTACATATTGGTTTTCCATGAACACAAAGTTTAAGAAAACACATTTTATAATGTCAGATGAAAATTAAACATGAAACAAAGTAACTACTCTTATGTATTGTTGATAAAAAAAACAACTAGAAGTAAAACACAAGTATTTTTGGGCATGGACAAATGTAAGTTTAGAAATGTACAAAGACCTGCATTTGAAATATAAGACACAAATTCTTAAAGGAACTGGTTTCTCCAATCAGGATCATAAATCATGATTGCAGAGAACAACAGGGAAATGTGCAATATTCATTTTGGGTGATTTGTGGGTGGTTCTGCACTCATTTCATATACAGATGCTAAACATAAGTGTGGAATGTCTCTTGTTGGATTGATATCAGGTTTTCAGACAGTTTTGGTTTCTAAACAGTGAACGTGACAAACGCAACCTATAGCGTAAGGAAACGATCACTTGTATGGCGGCTCCTTTCAGTGACACGACCCTACTTAGAGATCAAGGCTCCTGTGAGAAAGTGAGCAAGATTTTTATTTGGTTATGAAACAGAATTAAATGAATATTGATGCCTCTGTATGATTTCTGTATCGTTATATTTTTCACGCCTGAAACTGCTGCAAAGGGGCAAAGTGTTCGACAACGTGATAACAACTAGAGAGAGGTACGATTGGTTGTTAAGAGAAAGCAGGATGAACATAACATAAACATGTACAGGACAGTGTCATCAGCTAAGAGTTAAGAGGTACCGCTTTGTCCACAGGGGGCGCCAAAATCACATGTTTTTAATCAAAAAGTTTTGTATTTTTACCTTGCTCATGTCTAAGTCTGCAGACATAATTCACATAAATGGGATGTATCAAGACATGTGAGTGGTAGTGTGTTACTCGTAGTGGATTGATGTTAGAATGGAAACATTATATAAACATATCAGAGTCACAGCTCACCTTCCCTTGTGGCCCTTTGCCTCCTTTTTCTCCCTTTAACAAGAGAAGATTCACAGTAAGAAAAAAAACAACAACTCGGATGAAGGATTGATCCCATCTGATGAGAAGTTCAAAGCTGTACCTGCTCAGCTTTGACTCCTTGAATTCCCTGGATTCCAGTGTTACCCTGCACAAGGCAAATGAAAAAAAAAACACTGTTTATTGGATTGTAAATATTTAATATATCAGGATTTAGAGCTTCACTTCACAGACCTGCTGAACATCTACAGATCCTGAATAGTGTGGTTGCATTGATTCTATTTGACTTCCTTCCCTTGGTGGTGTAAAGTGGTAATTTAGCTGTCATTGCTAGTGGGTAATGGATGAGGATGTATTTACCTTGGGTCCTTGTTTTCCAGGCACACCCACATGTCCCTGCGAAGACATGACGAGGTTTAATGGCTTGAAGAAAATGAACTAGTGTTAGGAGAAGCCCTGAAAAATCATCTGGAGCACTTACAGTAGGTCCCGGTGGGCCGATAAATCCGGGTCGTCCTGGCTTCCCTGCAGAACCCTTGTAACCTCTTGGGCCCTCGAGAATAAAACATTTATTAAACCGACCTAAAGGACTGCTTTATACTTTGACGTTTTTCTTTTAAGATGGTGAACTACTTTACATAGGAAATGCACGATGAGCTTGTCTTCAGTGACTGAAAAAGTGACTTACAGTTCGGCCTTGTGGACCCATTTCTCCTGCTGGCCCAAGGGTGCCTTTCTCCCCCTGTAAAACAGACAAACCACAACAGATAAATCAGCCAAAAAACAACTTAATTGCACGATAATATACAAAACAAAACAATATGAGACAGCTACCTTTGCTCCACTTTTCCCGAGTTTTCCACTGAGACCTTGTGGTCCTTGATAAGCCTGCGAGAAATACATCAAACTTACGATCATAAAAGTGCACTTCTTCTAAAATCCTTTCAGATGTCATTGTCTGCAGAGGATAATACCTCTAATCCTGCATCGCCATCTCTCCCATATATGCCTGGATCTCCAACAATGCCCTGGGGAAACACAAGCATTAGTAGAAAACAGACACATTAAATATGTAAATATGTGTGCACTCAGGTGTGAGACGCTCCGTGTGAATCATCACCTTTGGACCGATGGTGCCAGCTCCACCCACAGGTCCTTGGATCCCCTATATTTCACACGTTCAGACAAAAGACACAGCTATCAAACTTCAAAATATTGCCTTTTTTTTTATGACATAATCATAATTTTTCATATTTTTACGTTTAATTTGTGATACATACAGGCTTCCCTTTCTCTCCAGCAGTGCCCCTCTCTCCAGGATCCCCAACAATACCCTGACAAATCATCATACGGAGCGACATAAGTTAAGACTTAAACATCACATGGAACACATTCAATTCCAAAAAGCAACATAGGACATCAAAGAAGCCTTTGTTTTCTATACAATTGAGACGGTTATCGCTGTGGTTGAGGCTCTTGTTTCAATGACTCACCGGCTGATGTTGATGTAGCTCAGGCCTTCAGGTCTCAGCCAGAATCGTCCACATGAACTAATATTGTTTATGGAGACGGCACATAGGCCAAACACAGAGCTCTGTCCCAGTGTTTTACCACATTTGAAATGATTTACTGGCTCTCTGTACTCAAATAAGAGGATTTTGAAGGAAGTTGACAAAGAATTAAGACCGTCTATTTCAGGATATTTAGTAGTAAGGCTGTCAGAATTTTCGACACTTTGATACTTTTTTTGATATAATGCGTTTTAAAGATATATTCTCCATTAATTTAATGATCTGTATAGAATCTAAAAGTACCGATGCTTAAAAACTACAGAAGAGAGAGAGCACTGGCTCAATAGCACGAATACATTAGAAGTGTTTCCAACGTATTTGTGCACTTTAAACAGTGTGCAGGAGTTTTCATTTTGGGGAAATTTAAAACAGGAATGACACAAAACTTACACAGAATTGGATGACTTAAACTTGTTAACATTTTGATGGCGTCGTATCATAGTTAAAAAAATCTGTTAGCATGACAATCCTATTCAGCAGGGAATCCCCCAACCGCTCACCTGCTTTCCTCTGGATCCAGTACTCCCTTCTGCCCCAGTGGTCCCTTTTTCACCCTAGAAAAATCAAAGCTTGATGGAATTAAATCCTGCATAGAGATAAACAGATGACAAAAGACGGTGGAAACACGAGTACCTTGACTCCTTGAAACCCAGGAATCCCTTCATATCCCCTCTCGCCTTTAGGGCCCTTCAAGGAGGTCACAGTGTTAGTGATACAGTAATTGCATAATGACTTGCAAAAAAGGGCTTACCGCGGAGGCTAAAAGTTTAGCTTACAACTTCTCCTGGTTCCCCAGTCTCTCCGATGTATCCAGGTGGCCCCCGAACTCCCTTTAATTAGAGTCAAATGTCGACATGAAACCTTCTGGGTTATCTATAAAGTTATACAACTTGAGCTACGAACTGCACAGGAATCCAATGAAAAGTCAATAACTGGCAGCAGATTACCTAATTAAACAGCCAGTTAAAGCCTGAACTCATGTGGCGGAGTTTACCTTGAAGCCTGCAGCCCCGTTTAATCCTTTCAGCCCCTTCGGACCTCTTTCTCCCTGGTAATACACAGCTCATTAATACAGATTTGTAACATTTCAGAGGAAAAAGATAATGATGAATCTGAGTGTGATGAGTTACCACTTGGCCCCAGAGTCCTCTCATTCCTTTTTCGCCTTTGATTCCCTGTTCACCCTGAGGACATGAGAGTGTGTGTGAGAGGTTTCATTCATGTGTCTTGAAAACGAGCCAAACTGAACCCTGATAGCAAATCTTACCTTCAGGCCTGTCTCCCCCAGGTTGCCGTAGTCTCCTGTGTTTCCCCTGATCCCCTGCAAAACAAGATTCCCTTAATTGCAAGCCAGACTTTGTACCCCGAGGCTGGTTGTTTGTAAACGGACCAGTGTGAGAAATGGAGTATTACATGTGAACATCATTAACTATTCCCACTGTGAGAAAGTCACTAATCATAACTTTACAGAGACTAAACTTTGGATGCACCAGGCAGAGAAACAGTTTACTCATAAACATAACTAATCTCCAAATAAAGATCAGAAAGCAGCTGTTGATGTGTCTGAAGTCATAGCAGCAAAGCAGATATTGAATAGAGACATAAAAATGTTTTTTTTTTTGTCAAACACACTCACATGCTTTATAGCACCATGTCAGACGCACTCTCGAGGTCGCACCATAAATATTAAACTTGAGGCCAGAGGTGGTTAGCTTAGCTTAGCTTAGCATATAGACTAAAAAAATGGGGGAAACGTAAGGTCTGACTGTAAATGAGATAACAAAATATCTTCTTAAAATTCAGGAATGGCAGGGGGAAAATACTGCTAAAGATTACGTGTTTGACAATTAGTAATGATGAGTTACTTATAAGAGCTTTACTTAAATTTGAAGAGAGTTAAAGGTACAATATGAGACATTTTAAACATCAAACCAACCATTTTTAGGTGCTATTAAAGCTCTAGCCTAACTAAATGTTGGATGTAATAACTTTCTCATAAGTCGAACTCTCTCTGTCTTTGTCGTTCTCAGCTCTGTGTTCATATTGATGTGACGGCCTTCCCTCATGTTGTTTATGTCGCTCAGAGGCTGGAACATGTTTCTTTCACTTGAACCCAACCTCGTCCAACCTTTAGCCCTGCTACCACGTGGGAGGAAGCGAGACAGCTCCCCCACTCAGGCATGCTGTTGGTAGAGGCATAATGGGAGGGAGTACAATTCAAGAAAAAACAACAATAAAACTTTGGGCTACATATCTGAATAGAGACCAGTCATAGAAACGGCTTCACATAGTCAGAACACTAAGGGAGGGGTTAAGGGAGGAGGGGAAGTGGTGCACTCAGGGACAGCTTCGTCTTGGCTTGAGAGACTGGTGCTAAAGTGCGACTGATATTGGACCTCTACTCTGAAAGTCTCATATTATACCTTAAAGCTGAGCTAACAAACATCTGGCTGTAGCGTCATATGATAGACATTTCTTCAACTTTCCCAAGACAAAAGGGATAACCCAAAAAGTTGCATTTCTTTTATATGAAGCTGCATCCAGCAGGGAGTTAGCCTAGCATTAAGACTGAAAACAGGGGAAACAGCTAGCCTAGCTCTGTTTGAAGAGAGCCAATCAGAACCTCTAAATCTCACTTATACTTATGCATGCCTTTGTTTAGTGTGTAGAAAAAAACCCAATTGGTGCATTGCAGCGAGCCTGAGAGGAGCTATTAACTTTATATTTGAAATTTATAGCCGACAAATCCGGGCTAGTAAGTCAACGTCGACAAGGAGTTATCTAGATGATCTGAAATATCTTTTACGAGAGACACCTGGGCTAGCTGTGCACAATATATAGCTTGATTTTCTCCCACTGCTGTAAATCTTTATGTTAACCGTCTCCTGGCTTAAGCTTTATATTTCCTACTCAGATATGAGAGTGGTACTGATATGTTAATCTAACTCTCTTCAACAATGGAATAGGGTGTAACTCCCAAAGTCTTCTCTTTAACATAAAAAGAAAAAGAGTTAACATTTTGAACATGCTATAAATGTCACATTGGTGGAAAATATACACATGCATATTCAGCAGGATTTAGGAAACATTAGTCATAAAGGCAACATAATGGAGGCGTATTGTTTGCACAGATGTTGACTTCCTCAGTAGTAAAAGTGTTTTCCATTTGGCTGTGTTTCCCTGAATCAACAAACAGATTGAGAAAGGCCACGGTGCCTTTGTGTTAGAAGTTTATTTGACCATCTCACCTAACACTTTTGAGCAAAGTCAGCTGGGCGCAGGTTAACCTCAAAGATGGCCGACAGAGCGGCCAAAGGCATGACCGTGAACTTTACAACATTTTTTTAAGGCGGTATAGCTCCGAGAAGCATTGGGACCACCCACCACCTGAGATGGACAGTTCATATATCTGTGCCAGGAAATGCCCTCGTTGAATGCCAGCAGGGGAGGAGATAAACATGCTGGGGCATGTTGATTCACAAGCTGGCAAGAGGTCAAAACTCTAACGACTCACACAAGACAGATGTTTACTCCCAGATGAGCTACAGCTGCAATTCAGGACGTCAATATGTAGCATGCACAGCTCTGGAAATGTGCTTTAAATGTTAGAATACATGTGTTTGCAGGGGCAGCAAAGGGGGGGCGGGGGGGATTTCCTTGAATGCAAGGGGGATGTTAAATGCAACACCGTCACATTTGTTTAGAAAGAACCTCCCTCATTGAAACATATGTTCTCCGGACAGTTGTGCAAAGACTCGCAGATCTGATCCAACAGAACAGTAACAGTTAAGCGTCAAAGAATTAACAAGTCATAAATTTAAAGTGGAAATAATCACGCCTGCACTGCAGCTCCCCGAAGGATACAAAATGTGAGTGTATTTGCTGAAGCCTTTTTAACAGGCTCCTGATAACTGAACATCGTGTTCATTTAATACTCTCCAAACTTGTCTTTTCTTTCACCGTTTGGATTGTGAACTAGTTTGACTTAACCGCCAACTGAAAACATTTAAGAAAGAAAACATGGCAAACATTTAACAGAATAGTTCAGAACAGTAATGCCACTTACTACCAGACACTTGGAGGGTTATTGCTCAACGGCCTTGTTTTCCCTGTGTGTGTGGGATTCATTAAGTTTTGCTCAGTTTCTTCCAAATGGAATTGCAAAACCATTAAAAAAAATCCTGTGATCGTTTGCCAGATTCTCTTGAATCCTATATTCTATTCCTGTGTTTAAACATGCAAATGGATATTTCAGAACTACAAATACAAATTTATTGTCCAATGTGTATCAGTACATGTTTATCTTGGCTTCCCCCCTGAATCTTTTGCAAAGCGGACATGAGTTTGCAGACTCTGAATGGAGCCCCTATGTTTACTATCGCTAAGCGCTTCTGCTTCCAGATCTGTTTCCATCCTGTCGTGTCTCAGCTGTACTTCTGTTGCCATTTTCCACAGCTTCGCCGTTGTCTCACAAGGTTTTACAATGTCACCCACAGATCGGTTTAACTCTTTCTTGTGCTGCAACAGGAAGGCCATATTCCTGCTTCACTAGAATATGCAATTATCCCTTGTCACATGAGATTAGGAATGGAGTTTTTCCTGTAACAGTATCTGCCTCAAAAGTATTGTTGGTCATCTGCTAGTACAACGATCAATATACTGACCCTATGTCAAATGTCTTGGTCGATGAAAAATTGTACCCGGTTCTTGGTAATTTATCACATGACCAAAATGAACAACAATAATATAGTGCCTGGGTCTCCAACATGATTCTCAATAGCAGCTTTTCAGTAGATTGCCTAGAGGTTTACAGATGGTGTACAAAAGTCCTACTGCAATAAATGCCCCTTCAAAGCATCTCGCCAGTCTGAATTCAATCAAATCATAGATTGTATCAACCTTGGACGTAGCCTCAATGATGTCACCCTCTGGGTTCTGAAGGGGAGTTTTGAAGCCCAACACTGGGGGTCGTCATCTTAAAAATGCTGTGTCAACCTGACTTTAGGTCTACCTTGTAACATGCAGCAACGTGGAGTGAAGGTGGGCCTTAAGCCCCGTGTCAAACAGCTACTGCTTGAAGTCATATCAGTCACACCTCTAATTATGCAAAACTTCCATAAAATCAAAACAGATCAGATCTCAAAGATTTGGAATGAGCTGTATCAGCTCAGCTTTGCAGCTACATTCACGTCATATTTGCTGGTTTCTGCAGATCCTGTACAGTCACCACCACACAGGCATGGAGGCCCATAAGTTACTGTATGACTGAGTGGCATTACTGTCGTAAAAGTCTATATTTTGTTTTTAGGAATAAGGGACTGACTCTTAGGTTTAAAGCTAGAAAAAAAGTCATCAATTAGTGTTTCTCACCAAGTGTATGTCTATTGTAAATGTATTTACCCAGTTTCCCTGTCTTCCTGCGTCTCCAGGTTCTCCCGGGAGACCTCTGTGACCCTGAAGAAGAATTTTAAACAAATGTTAGCACAAATGTCTCTTCAGTAGGTTCAGCTAAATCCTAATTGTGCATGAAAATTCACCTTTGGCCCCGGTGGTCCCTGAATGCCAGGCTGTCCGTTCATACATTTGCAAGATGCTCTTCCAGCTGTTAGGCCAATTTCTGCATACCCCCCACACTGAGATGAACAGGGAAATTAGAGAATTATTGAACACTAAAAACTTCCTCTAGAAAAAGGAGAGAAACCATGTTGAATGACGGCAGACTCACCACATTTGAAAGCTCACAGCAGCCCTCTGAATAAGCCTGCTCTGGGTCACATGACACCTCCATCTGCTGGAGGTCAACCTGGCACGAGATACAACATTGAATGAGAACTGAAAGTTGAAACGCAAATCAAAGGAAGTTGAAAGATTCAAGAAGATACATCGAAGTCCTGGATATTTAACTTACAGACAAAGAGCGGTCCCCTGCAGCCCGCTTCACGATGGAAGTGAATCCTCGCTGGATGACCGGCCTCGCCTCGTCGATGGACTCAACGCTGACCTCCTCACAGTCTATCAGTAGCTTCACCTGGCTGCCCTTCACGCTCAGCGCCAACTTGTGCCACTCTCCATCGAACAACTTCTTCACGCCATGAAAGGTCCTCAGCATCTGGCTACCGCGAGGGCTGCTGTAGAAGAAGTCCAAAGAGCGTGTGTCGCCTTGGAAACGCAGACCCACTTGCTCTCGTCCCTCAGGGTCACTGACCTGCCACAGGTCCCAGGATTTCTTAGCAGCGTCCTTGGTTATTTTAAATGTTGCGATGACAGAGTAATCAGAGGGGAGTCCATCTGGATACACGTCACTGTGGCACAAAGTGAGGTTTAGAAAGCCGGATCAAAGAAAGCCAATGATCTTTATAAAACAATTAGGGGCTCTGTGGGAACATACGGGTTTTATTTATTAAAGGAAGAGTAAAGGAAAAACAGCTACTCTAATCTTATGTCTAAATGTCACATTAGCATATGACACTATCCTTTAACTTTTTCATGAAACATGGTTTGATGATGCTCCAGCAGACAACCCATCTTTGTTTCTTTTGAACAAAGCACATTTTTAGTTAACTCAAAGACAATGCTGCTTCCAGCGCCAGAATATGAGAGTTCAAAGTTAAACAAGACAAAGAGTCTGCCGACGTGCTAGTAGCTCTGTGAGGATCCGGCAGTGTTTTGAGCTAAAAGCTAACATCTGCTTGTAAATATGCACACAATACAATGCTTATATGTTGATGTTTAGCAGTTGTACAATGTTAAAATCTTTTTTTTTTTTTTTTTACTATGTGAGCATGCAAATGGAAATAGTGTAATACGTCCTAAGACAATTCAATTTGGAGAAAAAATGATGACAAGCTCTATTATTTACCCTCCAGGAAACCAGAGAGCTAGCATCAATCGGTGCACTTTTGAGAGAAACTTTTTTTTTGCTTCTGTAAGTCTTATGTGTTCACGTCTTTACGAAAAAGCTGAAGGTGTCCAACCCTTTCTGTATTTATAGATTTTATTCCAACATATTCAACAGTTTCATTAGGATATGACATTAAAGCACTTTCCTAACTAAATATATTGTTGAGTTGTGACTTTGTAAAAAAGAAGAGAAGTCAAACTCCCTCATCTGGTTTTTTGTTGTTCTCAGCACTGTGTTCACACTGATGCGACAGAACCTCCTTTAGTATGTCAATGCTCCACTTAGAAAGAAAACATGTACAGAACAAGTTTGAGCCTCTTGTGTGACGCCATCCCTCCGTTCCGCCAATCATTAATCTTGTCACTTGTGGCAGAAGAGAGAGAGCCCCACCCACTCAGAGATACTCTATGTGGAGACATAATGGTGGAGTGTCGTCGCAAGGTTGCAATTTCAGAGGTACCAACTGAGGTATTGTTAGGTTTTGAATCCTATATATCAGAATGGAGATGAGTCCTACAAACGGCTTCACCCTGATGAACACTATACAGTACGAGGAGGGGAGATGGTGTGCTGAGGGACAGAGGAGGTCTGGCTAAAGTAAAGTTTTGTTTTGGTCTGAGAGACTGGTACTAAAGTATGACATCTACTGGATTGAAGGTATCTTATCATACCTTTAATGGTAACTTTAAAAGAAAACTTGGCCTTTTGATTGGTATAGTCATACATGTGTTAGGTTTCAATATGTTTGTCATATACTGTATGGAGCTCCTAAAGGGACACTGGCAGAAATGTAAAAAAAAACATTCAGGTAACCGCAACTATCTGTTGCTCACCAGAAACGATCTTGTGAGCACGAGAAAGTTTCCCATGCGCACAGGAAAGTATCGTGTGTGCATGAGATAGTTTCTTGTGCTCATGAGAAAATATTGTCTGTGCACATTCTCCTAGAGCACCAGACATAGTTCTTGTGCTCTGGGAATAGTTTCTGGTGTGCATGAGAAACTTATTTCCTGCCCCATGGCCCCTTAGGGGATCCGTAACATTGCAACACCGATGTGATTCCCCTTTTCTATTTCACTGAAATAAAAACTTTAATATGAAGAAAACAACCACCAATTCACAGTCCCTGAAACAGTCAACATCATAGCACTACTGTTTGTGCAATGTGAACAACAAAACTAGAATCTATCTTTTTTGCATGTTAAGCATCAATTACAACATAGTAGTGTTTTTGCAGAGTTAGTACAGCAGGCCAAAAACTTAAGAAATTAATGCAGTTCTCATTTTTATGTTTATTTCTACGCAGAAAAATGCAGAAAAAAACTGGTTTGCAGACCTCAATGCATCGTGTTGTAGATGTGGTGATATCTAGGATATAGATGGTGTACAGGTGTAACAAAGCAGCCTGTGACATCATGATTGGCTGGACTGTTTCTACCTGGTATTAAGTTTCCCCCTTCAATGTGTGTGGTCAGAAGAGTACCTTATTGCACCTGCAATCACACCTAACAGTGATGTCATGATTAACTGAAACACTGCTGCCAGTTGAGAAATCTTGAGATTGGCCGAAATATAATTTTAAGGCTCTTTTAAGTTACTTTTTTTAAGAAATCCTCAGTGAAATGAGAGGGCTCAGGTGCTATAGTACTATACCTCATGGTCTTGCGTAGATGGATTGAGGGGTTGACTCTGTAGGCCACCGCCTCGGGTTGAGAACCGTCCACTCTCCTCACTCCTTTCGATTCGGGCACATGAAACTCCTCCAGCAGATCAAAACCTCGCAGCACAAACACCGAGATTAGTCACGCGTCACACTAACACGGCATCAAAGGTGCTGAGCTGCTTGTAAATCTTACATCACTGCCGACTTATTTAAACGGCTACATCACTTGTTATTAATAATGCCATCTCTCAGGTACATGAGGTAATCTATTAAACTCATTACAGGCTGTTTACTTTCTTTCACTGTTGGATTTGGCTCCTGAAGTCTTAACACTGAGCGCTTTGTTCTGCACTTTGAGTGAGATCAGCGTGTCTGTGGTGTTTTTCCTGTTAGATTAGAAAATACTGAACAAATCTGATTATAAATGGTGAAAAGGAAGAGACAAAAAAATCCCCATATATAACAAAAAAAATTAAGTACACACGACTTTGGCATGGCAACATTGGCTCTCATCCTATCTCTGCTGATAGACTGTTTCATTTCATGTTCCGTTAATTTATGACATCGGTTACTTAGAGACAAAGGCTCCTGTTCACAACTTAACCTAAGCATGACCTCTTTGACCTTTCAGTCTCCACCAAGTCACTGATGAGAGCGGGAAATACCAGACTGGGGTGACTGTAGGGAACAAGGCAAGAAAAACACTGCCATCTGCTGGTCATATTACAATAGTACAGTGTTGAATCTAAGAGTCTAAAATCCAAGCAGCCAATAATGATAGCATATAAAAAGTTGTTATTACTGATCTACGCAGATCATGTTTGTGTAGCTAAAAAGCACCTCAGTGAAATTATAAAAGTGTTTCACAAGGTTTCTGTCATAAAGGAAGAGTGTCCAACAAATCCAGCCTCACATAACTATCAGAAATGATTGTTTCTGTGATTCTTCATGAAGTGGAGAAACATCAGCTTTAGTCATTTAAAAATTGTTTAAAAAATGTAAACTTACTTGGTAATTTTTGACATTGGATCAGCTCGAAAATGGTACAAAGTGCTGCAAACACCAACATGTCTTTGTAGGCTGGCATTTTCAATTTCTTTTGGGGTCCGAGGCTATAAGTACCTGTAGTACAGAAATAATGCCAATCAGTCATTTGCAAACTGCATTAACTGATATGAGTGTACAAGAGGGTTTTAAATAAAAGTCAATTAAACTTGTCAAAAACAGTAAAAACCAAAGAAATGTGATGTCAAATTTCTTGGCCTAACCTAACTTTATCAAGTATCAGATAAAAACAAGAGAACTCACAATTAAGTCCATTTTCATCACTAAATACCTTCATTTCAATACTTTACAATTTGTCTACTAAAACACATTATGTTGTAAGATTCTGCTTCTTAAAAACATTCATACAGAACTATTTTAACCATGAAAACACTCTTCAACGTTTTCCCTTCCTTATGAGAGGACACACACAGCTCATCAAACTTTATTATTCTTTGATCAGCAAACAAACATCATAGACTACCTCAAATTATCTAATATCCCACTTCCTTATGCAATTCACTTTAAAATGAAGATAATGAACAGAAAATGTTACTCACATATTCCTGTAACAGAAAGTCCCAGGGCTGCTGCTGACGGGTCTTTCCACGTTCCTGGTGTGAGGAGGTATCCCGCTCTAAAGTGCCATCCCTGGGTCGGTGTGTGAGCTGAACAGGACGACCATTCAGACTAAAGCTGTGGCTCTCAGAGGAGCCTGACCCCTGAGCTCCACTCCACCTTTGGTCCCCACAGGATCTGACTCCTCTCATAGGCCAGTTACACCCACAGTACAAGTCCAGTTAAGCCAGTCATCACATGGAGGAAGGTGAAGATGAGAGGTGATACATGCAGGTGAACGCTGTCGAAAGAAGAAAATCACAGGAACATAGAAGAAGAAGTAGATTCACTTGAAAGACTACTAAATGTAGCTCTGACAAAAGTTTTTATGTACCAGTATTTCACTCAGCTGACACTTTTAATCATCTCTTTGCAGATGTACTGGAACACCTTGGAAAGACTGTTGTGAGGAGGCAAAATGTAAATCTATAATGGCTTTTAGAAACAGTCACACTGATTTTTAGTGTGACTGTTTTATCATTCTCTCATCTGCAGAGTCTCACTGAGAGAAAGATGCAGTATGTCACAGCTAAACACAAGACGCTCTGCAAACATTCCTCCCAGAGCAGACCACACCTTCAGCACTAAACCACCTCAATACGACCCAAAACCAGACTACAGGGAAACCGTGGAAACAGACGGCAAAATGAAACACACAGATAGGATACAGTCATTCATTTATCATATACAGAGATTTTTTTTTTTAAATAGAAGTCAGTGTTGTTATTCTTAAAGCCAATCACATATTTTTTGTTAATTTAGAAGAGCAAGTGATCTAATTGTCAAATTACCAAATAAATTGTCTTTAACTAGTATGAAGCATTGTGGTGTACATTCATTCCTGATAAATAAAGTACAATTAGGAGCAGTGACAATTCTGTTACTACTGTTATTTTCTTTCTCTCATATAGACACATAATTCCTCTGTTGACTTTCATTGGCAAACTTTGGTTTTCAATACAATAATGAATGCTAACGCTAAGCAGGGCAACGAGAGATTTTCCGGTCTACACTTTTTTAGTTTTTTGTACAGGTCTAATTTATAGTTTTTTTATCCTTGCACAGGTTATGTACATTTCTTTGTATACGTCTATTTTTAATTGCACAGGTTTAATTTTAATTCATGTAGGGGCTTCCTTGAATCTTTGTTTCCGGTTAATATATACATATGGGAGGGGGTCAGGGGGTCAGCGGTTGTTGTTTATTTGTAACAAATGTTTCATGTGGTGCATGTCTTTGTAAGCTGCTACTGGATGCTTTGAACTTCCCTCTGGATCAATAAAGTATCTATCTACTGTATTTAGAGTGAGTGCTATTATATGGGGCCATCTTAGGGAGGTTTCCTACTGTTATTGAGAAATTTGCACATTTCTGGCCACTGCTTATTATTAAAGTTTGTGAGCTCTCAGGGAACCCCTACTGGTCTGGGACCCCAAGCAGTTGTCTGCCTTGCCTGTTGACAAGCAGCGTGTCTGATTAGGACCATTGGCCATGGGGAACTAAGCATGCTAACATGCTCACAATGCCAGTGCTAACAAACTAATGTTTAGCATATGCTAACTGTACTAACCTTCAGACAGTATGCTAACATTTACTTATTGGCACTTAACACAAAAATAAGCGAACGCTTATAGGATTGGTCTTGTGTGTTTGGTCTTTGAATACTTGTTCATTACCAATGACTTGACTAATGAAGTTGTCTGAATCTGAATCAAGAAATTAAACTTGATTGAACTTTATGAAATATTCAGGGTAAGTAGCATGCTGTAGCGTGTACATATTGTGTGCCAATTTATCAGGAAGAAATATTTGAGCTACTTCATTGGATGTTTAGACAATGACCTGATGGTGGCACGGTAAGAAAGGTCAAAATATTCAAAGCAATCCACCAAAACAATATTCTATTATCAAAGCTCCTGTGAGGAGTTTTGAGCTGGTTATGAAACAGGTAAGTATTAAAACTGATGCATCTTCATGAATAACTCAGGCACACAAGACCATCAGCAACAAGATGGATCATTTTTCTATTATGATTATGAACGTCTGAAACCACAGCAGCAGAGTCGGTGTTTTAAGTCTTTAACAACATGAAGCCGAAATGATACTTTCTACATTTTTCAAGACAAACAATCCTGATGAGTGATAAATCAGACTGTTAACAGAACACAGGATGAGATTTTTCCTTAGAAAACCCTACATACACATGTACAGGAGAAGATCAGGGGAGACGAGAGGTGCTGCTCTGTCCACAGGGGGCGCCAAAATCAACACCAAAACCAATTGCAATAGTTCAGGAGGAAAAGTCAGGGGATGATCAAACTCAGTAGGATTCTTCCTCTAAGAACGCTGCTAGCATGGATAATAAATAAAAAAGCTAAAACAAGTGATGACACAGTGTGTGGTCTCCACCAGTTTCTGGTGGTTTGCTGCAAGCAGGTTTATTACAAAGTAATGTTACAGTAACAATTTCAGCTCTACCGAAATTAACCATACATTGACATGGATGCACAATAGAATGTCTACATGGAGTGGCACCTTTTAAAGGTCAATGAACACACTGCTGTGAAGTGGCCAAACAAAACAGGGACTTCAGCTGCTCACAAACAAACAGGACTTCAAAGCGTCATGGTTACGAGGTTGCTGCTACTTGCCTTAAATAGTGTTTTCAAAGGTTTCTGCAGTGCTTACTGGGGTTTATTGTAGTATATTGCATTGCCCTTTAAATGCGTGGTGGCAGTATATCATAGCACTTAAATAGATAATTGCAGTGTCTCAAATGGTACCATAATGCACCATCTACTCCCAAACATGAGCCAACATAAATTACAGTACATTCAGTAACTTTCAGAGCGCTATCCTGCGTGTTGCCCTTCATTAGTGTGTTTAGAAATGTTAGCTAACCGTGCGGTGTAGTCATCCCAAGATTTTCTAGTGTTCGTCAAACCTCTACGGGTTCATCATCAATAAAATAAAATACGATAAAAACAATTTGACATTTTTCACAGAAAATAAAATACATTAAAAACAAAGACAAAAGGCCATTGACGTTCCATTCTCACAAAATATTAAACCATATTTCCTCTCAACAGAATATTTTACATCTTCGCAACAATTTAAATAACACTCAACACAATTGCAGTCTTTAAGTTAGATATCTCCAGTGTCCATCACGTGTTTAGGGTGCAACTAGCTCCTGGGTTTTGTGTTTTTCAAGGCCACTGACTATCGCTTGGATCCCTTGGCCAGTTTGCTCGTGGGAGTGGTTTTTCTCTGAGGAGTGGGGATCTTGGAGGGTTTTCCTCCGCGTTGTCGCGACGCAGAACGCGGCGTCGCTCGGGCCGAGTCGCCGACTGTTTCGGACGCGTCTGAGCACACGGACTGGATGTCCGAGATGTCAAAGTCAGAGGCGTCGCTTCCTCTGCGACTGCTCCCTCTGCTTCCTGCTTTACTTCCAGGTCGGCTGGAGTTCTTTCTCGACTCTACAGAGAAAAAACAGAGAGAACAATTAAATGAACTTTAAACAGCGAATGACATTTGAGATGCAGTGCAGGAAGTTGGTTTTATTTTTAAATTGTGTTGCTAATAGCCTTTGTTAGCATAGCTCATGGTGTTACATCAAATTAATAATTCAATGCAGCCTTCCTCTACTGTCCATAAGTAATCTTTGGATGACCACTAATACATACTCATACTTTCAGCTATTTTTGGGCGCCCGTTTACATTTTTCCTCTTTATTATTATTTTTTCAACATCTGTTCTGATGTTATTATTCATAAAGCACCAACATCAGGCTAGCTGTGTGATTCTGTGTTTACTCACTTTAGTTAGGGAACTAATCTGACAGATATTTCATGTGAATGAGTAAGGTCTTTTAGCTGCTTTTTGTAAAGTGTCTTGAGATAACACTTGCTATGAGTTGACGCTATAAAGGTTGATTGATGTGAATCGAGTTTCCTTTTCACCGTGCCAGTAAATCTTTCTTAAACCTTTTATTGGTTGTATTTTTGTTTTCTTATTTGTACAGGACTGTCCAAAGACTGTGTTTAGTGTGAAAATGAGGTTCAATACAGATATTTTTTTCAGGATTGGAAGTTCAACGTTTGAACAGTTAAGGGTTAGAAGATTGTGTATGTTGAACGGTGCTTTCAAAGTGTCTATTTTAAGATCATTTGTATTTCTGTTTTAGATGCAGTAAAGGTGCTTTGTGAAAAGTATTTAGTCAGAAAAGGAAGATGATATATATATTTTTTGTTTTTGCTCGGGGTTTATGCTGATATGAACTAAGTCTTCAGTACAATCAGAAATCAATGATACATAGATAGATAGAAAGATTTAGACTCTTCCTTCTGAACACTAGTTAAATCACAGTGTACTCAGGAAGCTGAGTGAGACCAGTATGTTTCATGTTGATAGAGTTACACTGAACCTCACATCAGTCTGCTTTGTGCTGTATGAGTACACTTTGATAGTAATAAACCAATGTGCCATCACTTTCAGTTAGTAAACTGTTTTTACTGTTGCTTATATATTTCCAGTCAAAGCTACAAGGACCAACTCCTTCTTCAACAATAACCTGAAAGAGTGTCAAAACAAAAACTAGTTGAAATAAACTTTAGAATCACTCAGACGTATCGCTCTCTACTCACCACCTGCTCGAGCTTTCAGTACAGCGGCACTGATCAGCGTTCCCTCTTCGCCCGACTGAAATCCTTTACCTGACATGAACCCAGGTAGGCGTAATTTACTGCCTTGAACCGGCGTACCCTGCAAAAAAAAATTAAAAAAATTGAATAACTCTAATTTGTAAAGAATTGTAGTTTAATGCTCAGTGCTTTATGAAACAATGTTTCAGACACTTAATGAAACTACAAATATTGACAATATGAGTGGAGTTAGTATGACATTTGACCTCTAAAATCCTTTAAATATCAAGAACTGCTGGAGCTCTCTGTAAAGCAGTTAGTATGAGAAGTATATGTTAAACATGAAGCTGTTGGTATTGAAATTATTGTCAACCTGTAGCTAATTAGTCAAGAAATAATCATACATGCATAGATTTTATAAACAGAAATTCACAATATGATTGCATTGAAAAGAGACAGATATTTTCAACAAGGCAAGAATTAATCATTCAGACCTTTAGGGATCAAAACAGTCAGAGCTTATAGACCCAACTGAAGTCTGTAACACCTTGAACCAGTTTGTGAGACTGATATCTTTCAGATCTG